>NC_134786.1:30385790-30395790 GCF_046742065.1 Oratosquilla oratoria | reverse complement strand
ATGTAAAAATATTCAGGGAGGAAAAGAGAAATTATGAAAAGGAAATTATCGGCAAAACTAAAGATCAGCCGAAGCTATTTGACAGATATGTGAATGGTAAACTGAAAAACAAACAAGAAATAGAAAAACTACGCTAAGGAAGTCATGATTACACAAGAACAAGAAATGGCAGAAATTATGAGTAACCACTTTAAATCGGTTTTCACAATTGCAAAGTCATCTAACTGTGAAGGAATAGAAGAACAGAATTCCCCCCAAATAAAGGAAATATCCGTAACAAAAAAGGAAATCAGTGACCGAATAAAAAACCTAGATGTTAGAAAATCGCATGGTCCGGATGGAATTGCAAATTGGATACTGAAGGAATGTGTGGAGGAACTAACAGATAAAATACACACTATAATAAAATACTCGCTCAAAGAAGGAAAAGTACCACAAGACTGGAAAAATGCAAACATTGTACCAATATACAAAGTAGGAAGTAAGGAAGATCCAACTAACTACATACCGGTCTCCCTAACAAGCACAGTAGCTAAAATATAAAAATTATTAAACGTAGATGGGTCAAACATTTGGAAGAACAATCTATACTAAACCCAAGCCAATTTGGATTTAGACAAGGAAGATCATGTACAACAAATCAAATATGCTTCTATTTGAGAATAATAGATATAATAGATGAGAGAGATGGATGGGCAGACTATGCCTATCTAAATCTACAAAAGGCATTTGACAAAGTACCGCACAAAAAATTAATAGGAAAATTACAATCAATAGGTGGCATAGCAGGTAATTTGTCAAAATGGATGGAAGACTTCCTGACTGGGAGAAAAATGAGGGTGGTAATTAGAGACAAATTCTCGAAATGGGAAGAAATTATAAGTGGTGTTACACAAGGGCCAGTACTGGCTCCAATCATGTTTGCCATATATGTAAGAGGCCGGTAGTTGTACGAATGGTAATCAGGTGAAATACACGCTGAGTCAACAAGTCAAGATTCGACGCCTACTGTTGTTATTAAACAAAGATTGGAAGGCGTCGTTCAAGGCGTCGTTCTGTCTATGTAAACACAGCGACGGTGGTGACTGTTTTATAATCGCTGATGTAATCAAAACTCTGTAAGCGCAAAGTTATTTTTCGTTTGACTAAGCTGAAGAAAAACGATATTGCTAGTGACATTGTAACGGCTTTCCGGATTGGAGAAAAGGTGGAGAAGGAGGAAAAACTATTGGTGCATGAATTCAAAGTCACGCCCATAAGGAGTGACATTTATTTGAGAAGTCAGAGGAGATTGGATTAGAAAAATTAGTGACGTCAGACGAAGGTAGCTTAGCGTAGGATACGGGGATCTCGGGAGACGGTGTGAGCAGACGAGAGAGAGAGATCCTGAGTGTACCAAGACTGTGAAATTACAGTGAAAGAAGAAAAGTACCAATTTCGTTACCCCAGGACTGATTTGAAGTACATGACAAGAACTAGGCATGGGGCCTAATGAACTTGGAAACTAGTGAGACTAAAGGAAACTAGGCATGAGGCCTATTGCTTAAAAAGGACTGGAAAACTTATAAGAAAAGACGTGAGGGGAAATTAAGTGACTACTAACAGAATAAAGGAAGAGGTCTGACAGTGGTGGTGACAGTGACTACAAGGGAGGTGAAAGTGGTGAACAGCGGTGCGACGAACCGAGTGTTAAAAACATACTCCGAAGAAACTGGTGCGATAAAGTCTACGGGAACAAGAAACCAAAATCAAGAGTGTATTGGTTCGGACGGTCGACTACGGATCGACTACGGATCGACTACGGATCTACAAACTACAAACTACTACTGGAACAAGCATTCTTCAAGGTGATCATCATCTACAAGGCGGTCTTCAAGGCAGAGAGTGTGATGGAGCTGAGGAACAACGTCGCTGACGAATGACAAGGCCGTAGAAGGACGTCAAGATAGAAGTTGACATCACGAAGCGACATCGCAAGCTGCCAGGCTAAAGCAAGGTATTAGTAATTAGTATGAGTACCTCTCAGAATTCTAACGTGTTGAGACACGAAATCCATACCTCCAATGTCTCTATTCCAAAATTTACTGGATTATCTAATAGCTATGGGGTTAATAAATTCCTCAATCTCATAGACACTCTTATAGTAAGTAAAAACATTACTGACGAGAACCGGAAGATAGAGATTCTCAAGGAGAATATCGATCTAGAGCATGGAAGGGCGAGGTTTGTCATTAACTTCCAGCAAATGGAAGAAATAAATCAATATGATAATTACAAAAAGACCTTCCTCAAACATTTTATGTCTAAATGTTGTCAGGATCCTATTAGGTCATTGGTAAAAATGATTAAGGAAGTCAGGACAAGTGAAACTGACACAGAGTACTTAGCTAGATTAGATAGATGGTCAAAAGACATGAATTCTATCTTGAAAGATTCAGACTGGATAGAAAGATCTAGTGACAAGATGAAAATCTCACAGGTAATCAAATTGATTACATTTAGCTTATTGGCAAAGAATTCTGATGACTTAACAGCAGAAAGGCTGTACAAGGATCTAAAATCAAATATAAGTTTAGGAGAAGTAGATTATCTTCTTCAATGATTCAGTAAAACCAGAACAATAAACCCATATGTAATGCCTATAAATCAACAAAGCCAATATAGGAACTCTAGAGAGTTTAAGAAAACCGAAATAGGACATAGGCGGCATGCTAGAAGTCCATCTAGGGATAGGGATACCAGAATCCTATGTTTTAATTGTAATACATGGGGACACAAAGTACAAGAATGTTTTTATGGGATTATTTGCAGAAATTGTAAATACGAAGGACACCATGAGTATCAATGTAGGAACCCTCCATTCTGTATTTATCGTAATAGAATAGGTCATAGGACTCATGTGTGCCGGAATTTTCGGGTACCCCCAGGGCTAAGAGGAAAACCCCCAGACACAGAATAAACAATTTCAGACCTCCCCATATATATACCGATAGGCGGTATTGTGTTAAATATGGGAATGCAAGGGAGATGAAAGAAACTGACAAACTGATAATTACTGTTGGTAAAACTTCTGTAGGACCTCTCATTGCGGGTAAAGTGTTCAATAAGCCTATTCAAATTTTTATTGATACAGGGTCTGTAGTTAATGTAATTAGTAGTAAAGTTTTACACCATTTGAACCCTGGAGTGAAAATGTTGGAACCAATCCGTTACTCATTGCAAGGTGTAACTGGAAATCAGTTAAAAACATTAGGTAAAGTGGAAGTAGATGTTGCCTTATATACAAATGAACTTTTGTACATACCAGTGATAGTGGTAGAAGAGTCTGTTTTTCCAGGAGATTTATTGATAGGATTTGCAACTATGAGAAAAGAAAACATGGTAATTTGTCCTGCGGACTTAGGAATTTTAGTGAAGTCACAGTTAATCCCATTCTTAGATCAACCAGACTTTGGACCAGTGACAGGAATCAATGAATCCTTAGATAACATTTCTATCTTAGATAGCGTGACCGAGCGGTCCAACCCTACAGAAGGTAAAACAATTTATGAACCCAACTCAGAAGTTCAGGAAATCCCAGAGATTACTAAATTATCAACCACAGAGGCCTTGAGAATTGCAGATTGCGGAGTAACAAGGTCGACATTGTTACATCCCATGTCAATTAATAAGGAATCAATGTAGACTCTGAAATAATTACAGTCCCAGAATCAGTTAAAATTAAAGGATTGAAGTGGGACTCAGGGATTTATAAGACAAATAAGAACAGAGTAGAAGTATTAGTAATTAATTCTATGAATAAAGAGATTGTTTTAAAGAAAGGTACACAAATAGGATGTATTCAGGTGTGTACTAAACCTATTAAGATTTTAAATGAGACTAGTGAGAAGATGGAATTACCAACTTCATCAATTTGTTCAGTTCAAGAAGGAATAGACTTAAGAAATAGATATAAGGAATTATTACAATCAACTAATTGCCCTGAGTTGGATGAAGCTTTATTTGCTTTGCTGGTGAAACACAAAAAAGCAATTGCTTTGCCGGGGGACGCCTTAGGCAAAACAACTGTTTTAAAACATCACATTAAGTTAAAACCAGGAACACAACCTATCTACATACCAGCCTACAGAGTTCCTCACTCTAAATTAGCTGTAGTAGATAAACTAATCACTGAAATGTTATCACAGGATATTATTGAACATAGTAAAAGTGAGTGGAATTTTCCGCTGATCTTAGTACCAAAGTCTGATGGGACTATGCGCCCAGTTATTGATTACAGGGAATTGAATAAGCACACCATTCGTGATAGGTTACCCTTACCCATTATCGGTGACATTTTTAAAAGTTTGGGAACTGAGAATAGATATTTTAGTACTATAGATATCAAATCAGCTTTTTGGCAAATAGAATTGCATGAAGATTCAAGAGAGTTCACAGCATTTTCTACTACAACAGGACATTATGAGTTCAAGAGAATGCCATTTGGGTTATGTAATAGTCCATTAACTTACATGAGATTAATGAATACTATTCTAGATGGATTATTAGGAAACACTGCCAGTGTATTTCTAGATGACATTTCAATAGTTTCTCAGACTGCAGTGGAGCTCTTTAAGAAATTAGATTTGATATTCTCAAGACTAGGAGAAACAGGGTTAAAAGTAAAACTTGAAAAATGTAAGTTTTTGCAAGACAGTGTCATTTACTTAGGACATAAGATAGACAGACACGGACTTAGTACAGTAAATTCAAAGGTTGACGCTGTCAAGAACTTTCCAGTTCCGACCAATGTAGACAAGGTTAGGAGCTTTTTGGGATTAACATGATATTATAGAAAATTAATTCAAAGTTATGCTGACATTGCTAATCCACTAAGTTCATTGTTAAGAAAGGACTCAAAGTTCATATGGGGACCTACACAACAGCAAGCTTTTGACAAGTTGAAAGAGAAACTCACGAGTTCACCTATTTTAATTTTTCCCGACTATGAAAAAGAATTCATTCTTTGTACTGATGCGTCTGACATAGGATTAGGAGTCATACTCATGCAAGAGAGAAATGGAACTTTGAAACCCATAGCTTACACATCAAGACTTTGTAATAGTGCGGAGAGAAACTACTCTATAACAGAAAGAGAAACTTTAGCAGTAATTTATTCTTTGGAAAGTTTTAGGGATATGATCCTAGGGTATCCCATCAGAGTTTGGACTGATCACACAGCTATTCAGAACTTATTTAAGCATAAGAATCTTAGAGGCAGACTTGCTAGATGGTTTGCGATACTTCAGTGCTATGAAGTTCAATTTGAATATATTCCGGGTAGAAGGAATGTAGCAGATCCACTTTCTAGAAACATTAGTCAACCAATGACTGGGACTGGGTTGATTAATTTTGTTTGTAGTATAGAAGAATTAGTCACTTTAGATGAAGAAATGCTAATAAGAGAACAGAGAGATGATGAGACATGTGATTCAATAATCAAGCATTTGATGAACCCAAAAGGAGATCCTCCAAAGCTACCAAAGGGGTATAAGATAGAGGAATTTCATTTGATTAATAGAATTTTGTATAGGAAAACATTTGTAAATGGGAAAGATACTCTAGAGGTCAAGTAAATCAGTTGGTTATACCACAAACTCTTGTAAATGAGATATTGAAGTTACTTCATGATAGTGATTGTAGTTCACATCCTGGAATGAATCAAACTTATAGACAAGCACAACTTAAATACTTTTGGCCAGGAATGAAGAAAACTATATATGATTATATAGAAAAGTGTGTAAAATGTGTAAAGGTGAAGGGAAATACACCAAAACCTGCTCCTATAATCATCTATCCCATTCCACAGAAACCTTGGGAAAGAGTTCACATTGATACTTTAGAATTACCTATGTCCGAAACGGCTTTAAATACCTATTTGTTGCTATTGATTATTTTTCAAGATTCTGTATATTACAACCCATAATCAATAAGAAAGCTGAAACTATTGCTTCCGTAATCTATGATCAGATAATCTGTAATTTTACTACACCTAACATCTTAGTTTCAGATAATGGGACTGAATTTAATAACAAAATCTTGGAAAATTTATGTAGTGTATTCCACATCAAGAAAGTCAATATACTCGTGAATCATCACAAAGGTAACGGGGTAGTAGAAAGGTTAAACAAAAAGAGAATTATATGTCTTAGAACCCTAATAAGTCCTCATAGTGTAACTTGGGATGCTTGGATTCCTTGTGTTAAGTGTACCCTGAACAATCAAATTAATGTAGCAACTGGTGATACACCTCATTTTATAATTTTTGGGGAGGACAAAACTCTGCCATATGAAATGTTGACTGCAGAGCAGAAGCCCATATATAATATGGATGATTATATATCAAATAGGATAAATACTCTTCAAAGTATTCACCAAAGAGTTAGGAAACATATGCAGGTGTATTCACAAGAGATGAAGGAACAACAACATAAACTAGAACTAGAATTGAAAATTGGAGATTTAGTAATGGTCAAACTAACTTCACCCAATAATAAACTTTCACCAAGGTACACTGGTCCATATAGGGTAATTGATTCTGCAGGTGGGAACAAATTTAGACTTAAACATTTAGAATCAAGAGAAGAATTGATAGGACATTTAGATGACATAAGGAAAATTAGCTTGCAGATCTATGAAGATAATTATAGTAATACTCTTTGTATCAATGTTGACAACACTGAAGAGTATAAGGAAAACTTTGACTGTATTCTTGCTGAGTTGAATATTAATCTTGATGTATTTTACAGATAGTATTGACCATTTGTATGTATTTGGGATGGGAGACCTAAACAACTGGAACTTGGTGTCAAGCAGATACATGGAAACCTAAAACCTAGGATCTGCTGTGGTCAGACTTGGAACCTTAAGGACCTCTCATCTGCGTACACACATGAGTATTGTGACCATTTTAAAGTAATAAGACTGTCTTTGAAAATGAAGTGTGTTGAAAATAAATATGAAGATTGAACAAGAAGAGACACTCAAACTCTAGATTAGTGTGATTGGTAAATTAATTGCTATTATCTTTGCAAAGATGATAAAACTAAAAGTTAGTGCTCATACTGAATTTTCTAATCAATTACGTCCTTACTGTAGACAATCTAAGAGAAAGCATGATATATTTTGTGTTCCGAGAAGCTTCACATGAATTCTCTGGTTAGGAGAATGTGTCTGTTATGAATAATTGTCATTACCAACGAATTTTGGTAGACCAAATCCCTCATTGTAACATACAAGGATCTCATTACTTGTTTTTCCCTAACGAGACAAAGGCTTCAATCAATTGTCCCGGGTTGAGTCCTAGATTTGATTTGATTGAAGGTCTTGTCTCTATTCAAGATAACTGCGAATTGCATGCAGACACTATTTCCACCATTTCCAATACCCTTAATACAATGCATTTAACTGATGACACCTATATTTCAACCTTCAACTTCACATTGCCTGAAAACTCTCCTCCCTTGAAAATTAAGAGAAAACCATTGTCAAGATCTCCCTCAAATGATTTACATATACTACCAATCCTTATCATACCTTTGCTTTCAGTGTTAGTGGCAGCATTGATTGCCTTTGTTGTATTCCGGAGATTGGCTCTGTCAAGGCAAATCAACCATGTAACCGCTTAATTAGTTTATATGTACGATTTGAGTGCCTTATATATTGACATGCATGTTATTCACATTTACAGGTATTATGTTTATGTATTATTCCTACTTATTGCATGAATGATGTATTTTGGAGGGTAGCTTATTTCTTGATAACAATTACGCAAGGGTAGATTAGCTTATTCTAGAAATATATTAGCAAGCCCTGTAAGAGGAAATAAGAAATTGGTCGGGACGACCAACGGTAGCTGCCGAGCCCTGTAGGAGGCCGGTAGTTGTACGAATGGTAATCAGGTGAAATACACGCTGAGTCAACAAGTCAAGATTCGACGCCTACTGTTGTTATTAAACAAAGATTGGAAGGCGTCGTTCAAGGCGTCGTTCTGTCTATGTAAACACAGCGACGGTGGTGACTGTTTTATAATCGCTGACGTAATCAAAACTCTGTAAGCGCAAATTTATTTTTCGTTTGACAAAACTGAAGTAAACGATATTGCTAGTGACATTGTAACGGCTTTCCGGATTGGAGAAAAGGTGGAGAAGGAGGAAAAACTATTGGTGCATGAATTCAAAGTCACGCCCATAAGGAGTGACATTTATTTGAGAAGTCAGAGGAGATTGTATTAGAAAAATTAGTGACGTCAGACGAAGGTAGCTTAGCGTAGGATACGGGGATCTCGGGAGACGGTGTGAGCAGACTAGAGAGAGAGATCCTGAGTGTACCAAGACTGTGAAATTACAGTGAAAGAAGAAAAGTACCAATTTCGTTACCCCAGGACTGATTTGAAGTACATGACAAGAACTAGGCATGGGGCCTAATGAACTTGGAAACTAGTGAGACTAAAGGAAACTAGGCATGGGGCCTACTGCTTAAAAAGGACTGGAAAACTTATAAGAAAAGACGTGAGGGGAAATTAAGTGACTACTAACAGAATAGAGGAAGAGGTCTGACAGTGGTGGTGACAGTGACTACAAGGGAGGTGAAATATACGTAAACGACATGGACGAAGGAGTAGAATGTTATATGATTTTCTTCGCAGATGACGCAAAAATATTAAAGAAAGTATCAACAAATGAGGACTATGACTCATTGCAATCAGACCTGGACACAGTCTGGAAAAGGACTCAAAAGAAGGAGGTGAACTTTGATATCAAGAAGGATTACAAAAGCGGAGCATGCCGACAGGAGACCTTTTGGTCCATATCTAGGTCGGATGCGGAAAAAAAAATCATAATGATAAATTGATAAATAAAAACTATAATAATGTAAATAACAAATAAAATACATAAATAAATGCATAGGTATAGTTAGATAATAAACAAACAGGTAAATAGTAAATAATAATGAATTGACATATAACTAATAATAAATGAAAATCAAAACAGACAAATGATAACAAAACAAAAACAAATAATATGAAATAAATTATAATCATTACAGCATCTTGCTTAGGTGTTTATCTAAATGATTTTTAAAGCTTCGAACTGAACTACATTGCACTACCTGTGCAGGAAGTTTATTCCATTCATTAACTACATGGTTGGCAAAGTTGTTTCTACCTACTTCCAAATTGAATCTATTTCCGGACAGTTTGAGACCATTGTTTCTTGTCTGATTCTCATTCAATATGAAAATTTTGTCACTTTTGATGTTGTCAATTCCCTTTAGAATTTTAAAGACCTGTACCAAGTCACCTCTGAGTCTACGCTTTTTTTTTTAGGGAAAACAGATTCATATGTATTAGTCGATTTTCGTATGATTTATTTTTGATATTTGGAATCAGTTTTGTGGCTCGCCGTTGTTTGGTAAAAGCAAAAACAGAATTTCAAAAAATTACAAAATTGGTGAAAATGAAATAAAAAAGTGCACATGGAAAGGGACCTTGGAATGATAATCAACAATGACATGACACCGGAGAGACATATAAACAAAATAGTAGGTGAAACATATAACCTACTGAGGTCATTTAAAGTCGCATTTGAATACTTGCATGAAGAAATTATAGAAAATATATATATATTAGTCACATTGATTAGACCAAAACTGGTATGCAGCGACTCTATGGGCACCCAGTACTAAAAAGAATATAAGGAAACTAGAAATAATACAGAGAACAACAACAAAGTTGGCACCAGCTCTTTCCAAATTAACGTGCGAACAAATACTATCGAAGCTAGAACTACCAACACTAGAACAAAGAAGAGAACGAAGTGATCTACTAACTATATATAGAATCATGAAAGGAATGAAAATCCTTGACAGAAAATATTGACTAAAAATGACAATGGAAAACCAAGAGGTTATGAAAAGAAACTCAAAAAGGACAACTATAGAGAAGATAGGAAAAATAATA
>NC_134786.1:30375790-30378290 GCF_046742065.1 Oratosquilla oratoria | reverse complement strand
GTAATGAAAAATAGATAAGAAGATAAATAGATAAATTAATTAATAAATGAACAGATATATAAATAAAAAATCAATTAATTAATTAATAGATAACTAAATGAATAAATAAAAAAGACTTCCAAATGAACGACGGTTAAAAATTTAAAGAGAGGTTGAATGATAAAAAAAATGAAAATGGGAAATGAAAGAGGAGAGGAGTTAGAAAGGAAAGGAAAACTAGTTGAAGATTGATGACCTCGAAAAAAGAGAGAAAATAGGATGAAAAGGTAAACAGTGGTCAGAAAGCTGATGAGAAGCTGAACGGCCACAAAACAAAGATGAAAAGGGATAATGAAAGAGAAAGAGAGAAAACAAAAAGAAAAGGAAAATTAGTTGAAGAGTGATGACGTAGAGAGATGGAATTAAAGAAATATAAAAGAGAATGAGAGTGGCAAAAAGACAAATGGAAAGATGAGAAGAAGAAAAAAAGTAGATAGGAGGGATGGAAGAAGTAAATGAAAAGAAAAACGTACAAAGTACAAAGGCGTAGTTAAACAATGATAAAAAGAAGAAAAATATGGGAAGGAGTGGTGTGGTAAATACTCGTAGGAGGAGGAAACAAGGAGGTAGACGAAGAAGTAAAGGATGAGGATAAAAATGGAGAAAGAATATACAACAACTACGTAAAGGATAAGAGATGGAACATGGGATGAAAAGCAAAAGAGAAAAAAAAGGAACATAAGAAATCGAAGGAAAAGGAGAACGATGGCAGTGGAGGGAGGAAAGAGAAGGCGCACAATGATGAAGAAAAATATACAAGAACTTGTAAAGTATAAGAGATGGAAAATAGGAGGAAATACAAAGGAGAAAGAGGAACATAAGTAATAAGAGGAAAAAGAGAAAGGTGGAAGGGGAGGGAGAGAAGAAAAGGCAAACAAGGGTGAAGAAAAAATATGTAAAAGGAGACAGGAGGGAATAGCGATGCTTTCTCAGAGGTATAAAGTAGAAATGATTATGGAAGAGAGAAAGGAAACTTAAAGATGCAAAGGGGTGTGGAGAGGAAAGAGAAGTGAAAAAGTAGGAAAGGAATAATGAGTGAAGGGAAAGCGAATAACGAAAACAAAAAAGCTATTTGTTTTATAGAACTGGAATGGCCTCTCACCCCAAAAATACTAAGATGAGGAGACAACAATTAAAATATTGGGTGGGTGTGGGACGAGTGTCGTGTGGGTGTATACTTTGACCCGGTCACCCCTTTGTAATGAGGAGAAGACTTTACGGTACATGTATATCTGGGATATGTCAGGAGTGCAGATTCACCTAACTCGCCATCCCTCCCCCCATTCACTGGGAAATGAGACATCCTTGGGAGGACAAAACTCTGCTTGTTATGGTTAGCCTTTTTTCATTCTTTTATGCCAACGTTGGGTCGCCTCTCCACCTGGCCATAGCTGTCGGGAACCAACGCTGCAAGCCCACATCGGGACCCGAAAATCGAACTCACAACCAAATGTTCAAGATGATGTTCACTGGAAGTACATAATGAAAAGCAAATAAAAGTGACGATTTAGGTGTGGAGAGAGGAGCAGAAACAGGAGGCAACGTCAGGGAGAAAAACGAAGGAACACAAGATAGAAAAAGAAGTGTAAAGGAGGGCTCGCAAGGAAAGAAAAAAGAGTATGAATGGAAGGCATAAGCAAAAGAAAAGTCAAGACAGGTGTGAAGATTTCATCAAAGGTGAAGAAATTGGTGGGATGAGTTCAAATGAAAAATTGACGCAAAGGGGAGTGAAAGAGCAAGTCTGCAGAGATGAAACGGAGAAAGAGGAAAACAAGTAAAAAGGGAAGAAGAATGGAGAAAAAGAAAGATATATATATATATATATATATATATAGAGAGAGAGAGAGAGAGAGAGAGAGCCAAGGTGTGAATGTGAGAATAAAGAGAGAGGGAAGGAAAAAAGCAGAGGCGGAGGAGGGGGAGAAGGAAAATCAAGAGAAAGAGTTATAACAAGGAGGAGGGAGGGAGAAAGGAAAATAAATAGAAAGATGTATATATATATATATATATATATATATATATGTATATATATATATATATATATATGTATATATATATATATATATATATATATATATTCTAACAACCACAATGCACTTTAATCCTAAGCCATCAAAATCGGGAGACCCAATGGATGCCACAACCAGAAATTGAAATGTGGTACTGCCGAGGACTCGAACTCAGCTATCACATGACAAGGGACGTAGTGATTTGCCAACTACGCTATCAAGAGAGATATAAGTCAAGCGCAATATTCCTTATATATATTTGTATGCTCGAGTACTTACACATACATGAAATTTTGCGTTCAACTTATTTCCACTATGATAGTACAATTGGAAGTATACAAACGCGGAAAATATTTGTACAACACTGAATGGGTCCCAGTGATTAGAGATATATTTTAACAACCACAATGCACTTTAATTCTAATCCATCAGCATCGGGAGACCCAATGGAT
>NC_134786.1:30353290-30365790 GCF_046742065.1 Oratosquilla oratoria | reverse complement strand
TTAGGGTTATGTTAGGTTAAGTTAGGGTTAAGTTAGGTTGGGTATAGTTAGGTTAGGGATTATTCACGAACTCTTAGGTTCGGGATTATTCACGAACTCTTAGGTTTTTGCACATAGACCCCTATACCCATGTATATTCTAAAACCTTATAACCCAGGGTACTTGGATAACCACCTTTCATGTGTATCTACTATAATAAAGTAGTAGCCTCTGTCTGTCTGCCTGTTTGTTCACGAACTCCCCCCCAAAACCATATATATTCACCGTAACCCAGGCTACTTGGATAAGTACATTTTATTTCCAAAGGGCGTCTCCCTCCTCAAATTGATTTTTTCTTACTTTCTTAACATTTTATTTTTGTTAAATTTCCCATTGATACGTATAACTTTTCTCCACAACTTCTATCAAAATTAAAATTATCATTTGCCGCGTAATTTGGCTAGTATATATATATATATATATATATATATATATATATATATGCATATATATATACATATATATATATATATATATATATATGAGTGTGTGTGTGTATGCACGTATGTTTATGCACACATACACACACACGCATATGTATATATATATATATATATACATGTATATATATATATGTATATTATATATATATATATATATATATATATGTGTGTGTGTGTATATATGCAATAAAAACACTAGGAGCGTGTGTTCACAAATGCGTAAGTAAACACTAGGAAAAGTAAACTAACGAAGCAGAGCGCTTTCGTTTAATTACATCTTCACTGTATCTGCACTGAAGATGTAATTATACGAAAGCGCTCTGCTTCATTAGTTTACTTTTCCTAGTGGTTACTTACATATATATATATATATATATATATATATATATATATATATATATTTTTTTACATATATGCATATACATATATATATGTATATATTTACATATATGCATATACATATATATATACATATATATATATATATATATATATATATATATATATATATATATATACAGTATATATGTACACAGAGGAGGGGGGAATATCTCTCCCAATTCGAACCACGGACAGTATAATAGCTCATTTGAACACTATATTTTTACACCCCTGAAGACGGTCCAACGACTAGGACTGAAACGTCGGGCATTAAACTTCCCACTTTGAGTCTGGTGTTTACTCTTCTCCACTTACAACACACACACACACACATACACACACACACACACACACACACACACACACACACACACACACACACACACACACACACACACACACACACACACACACACACACACACACACACACACACACACACATATATATATATATATATATATACATATATATATATATATATATATATATATATGTGTGTGTGTGTGTGTGTGTGTGTGTGTGTGTGTGTGTGTGTGTGTGTGTGTGTGTGTGTGTGTGTGTGTGTGTGTGTGTGTGTGTGTGTGTGTGTGTGTGTGTGTGTGTGTGTGTGTGTGTGTGTGTGTGTGTGTGTGTGTGTGTGTGTGTGTGTGTGTGTGTGTGTGTGTGTGTGTGTGTGTGTGTGTGTGTGTGCAGAAGAAATCACTTGAACGCGTGATTCTAGTATACAGAAAAACCACTAGAATAATAACAGAAACGAGACCGAGTGATTTCGTCTATTCACCTTGAAAATGTCTGGATAGACGAAAGCGCTCGGTCTCGTTTCTTTTATTTTCCTATTGATTTTTCTGCATATATATATATATATATATATATATATATATATATATATATATATTTATATACATATATATATATATATATATATATATATATATATATATATACTGTATATATATATATATATATATTTACGTAGATACATTCATACGACAACCAAAATTATTATAATTAACAAGTAAAAGTGAAATCAATCGAACGGTAATTAAAAGAAAGTAACAAAGAACTTGAAGCACATTAGAATTTATTAAATCGTAACTATTAAGCAACATTTTGTTTTTTAAGATTAAAGTCTTCTCCCTCTCGCTCCCCCGTCCCACTTCTCTTTCTTTCTCAAAGGATTACAAAGGATTACAAAGGCGGAGCATGTCGACAGGAGACCTTTTGATTTATAACTAGGTCGGATGCAAAAAAATGTAATGATGATAAATGAATAAAAAATATATATATTATAATAATACAAATAATAAATAAAATAAATAAATGCATAGGTATAAGTAGATTATAAACAAACTGGTAAATAGTAAATGATAATGAATTGACAGATATCTAATAATAAATAAAAATCAAGCAAATAATAAACAGACAAATAGTAACAAACAAATCAACAAATAATATAAAATAAATTATCGGCATTACAGTATCTTGCTAAGATATTTATCAAAACGAATCTTAAAGCTTCGAACTAAACTACATTCCACTCCCTCTGCAGGAAGTTTATTCCATTCATTAACTACACGGTTGGTAAAGTTGTTACTACCCACTTGAAAATTAAATATATTTCCTGACAGTTCAAAACCATTATTTTTTGTCGGATTCTCATTCTGTGTAAAAATTTTGTCCCTTTTGATGTTGTCAATCCCCTTTAGAATCTTAAAAGCCTGTATCAAGTCTTTAATCCAGTTGTGGATACTGTCAGAAATACTGTGCATTTTTAATTTCTCGAGAAATCGTTTGTAGGGAACTTTATCGAAGCCTTCTGAAAATCTAGATAAATTATATCAACAGATCTTCATTCCTCGTGTTTGTTAGAGACGTCATGAAAGAAGTCGAGGAGATTAGTATAACATGAGCGTTTGCTACGGAAGCCATGTTGCGAATCTTTTATGCGAATTCAAATTCTCGCCCCATCTCTTAACCGGTAAATTAAAGTCTCCCATGATGACTCGCAGCGTTGGTTAGTTTCTAGGATTAAATCGAATAATTGTTTATCATTTTCCAGCAGCTAACCCTGTGGTCTATAATCAAGTCCAATCATCATTTTAGATTTACTGCAATTGTTTTTAATTTCAACAAACAATATATCAACATTTGTTAATTCCTCTGATTTTAACAGTGATGGTTGGAGGGAGTTATGGACATACAAGTTTACTCCACCACCTATTCTATTTTCTCTTTCGCAACTGAAAATTGTGTAGCCTGGAAAACAGTATTCCGCAATAAAATCTCGACTTGATGTGTCCAACCATGTTTCTGTTACTCCTATCACGTGATAGTTACCTGTCGCTCCGAGAATCTCTAGATCTTCGAATTTGTTTCGTGTCACTTTTCTTTTTTGCTCTATTACGGAGGTGTTGATGGGGGTTCCAATGAGGATTTTTTTCTTCTGATGTCGGCCAGGCTGTTGTTGAGTAGCGTACCTAACCTTGCTGCTCCGGCCACATTCAAGTGGAGACATTCTTCCTCAAACAGAGTTTTATCGAAGTAGAAGTTGTCCCAGAAATTGACGAAGTGCACTTTTTCCTTTTCACAGAGGGATTTTACTCTGTTGTTCGCACTAAATACTACGTTGTAGAGTCTGTCGATGTCGAAATATTTTCCACTTCTCTTGAATCTGGAAAGGATCCCTGATATTACAAGGTTTTTCCCAGGAACCTTTTCTTTATATTTCCTGATTGTACTCCGGTACTTTTCAATGAGTTCTTCTGATCGCGTTGACTTGACGTCATTCGTACTCGCCAATGTCATTGAGCCCGGCACCTCTATACATATAAAATATTCTGCGGCCATTTGAAGAACGACCACAGAACTCTTCGGACTGGTGCCTAACCATTGAGTCCCTGACTAAACGAGTTTCAAACTCATTCTCCTTGGCTAGATCTAAAACTTTAAATATATTGGAGGTGGTGGGTCCTGATGATACCTGTATCTTTCGGCGGGGTTTGACACCTTTCTTGACCATTTGCCATCCCCCATCCCTTGTAGTGGGCGGGGAGGCTTCCTGTGGTGCAGGTTGGGAACTATCCTTTGAAGCAAGCATGTAATTTTTGGGGAACGCATCTTAACGCGAGTGTATCGGTGCCTGCAGTGCAGGTTGGGGACTATCCCGTCAAGCAGGAATGTCATTTTTGGGGACCACATTTTCACGCGAGTGTATCGGTGCAAGCAATTGTGGGTCTGTCCCCACGTTCTCGGTCACGAATTCTACAAGGGCCTCATATTTCGTCTTCAGTATTTGTACAAGGGCCTCATATTTCGCCTTCAGTGAGTCACACTGCTCCTTCAGAGCCTTGATCTATTGGGAGTCTTTGTCTAGTCTATTTCTAAAGACACATGCGGCAAATAGACGAGTTTTTTAGATAATGCCTTGCCACCTTGCATCTGCAATTTTCGCAGGTTCGTAAGGTAGAAGGCATTTTGACTAATGCAGATGTTTGAGAAAAGGGACTGTCTTAGTTTTGTACTCACCACCTTTCGGATGATCCTCTCTCTGGACGATACACATATACCGATATCCTTATCCGGAGCGACTGCGGTAACTCATGCTAATACAGTCCCTAATAATGATCCCTAATAATAACATCTTTTGTATACAGATAAAAAAAGAATCCCTAATAGTGATCCCTAATAGTAATATCTTATGTATACAGATGAAAAGAAAGATAATAGGAGAAAGAGAATAGCTCATGAGGAGGAAGAGGGACAGGGAGAGAGGGAGATAGATAGAGAGAGAGGGAGGGATGGAGACAGTCGGAAGCGTTCATTTCATTTTACCCCCGACGGGGGAGGACGAAGGAGGGGTTGGGGGTTGGAGGGGGTTGGAGGTTGGGAGGAGGATAGGGGTCGGAGGGGCAGGTGGACAGAGGTTGGAGGGGGTGATGGATCACTGCATTTGGTTCTCCTTGCATTAGCAACACTTAATATTTGCACTTCATACACTTTGTCAACACTTTTGAATTATATCACTGGCTTGGGCCTACGACCGCCTAATGGAGAGGATTAGCCCTTTGGCTCGCACAGATGCGCACGGTCAGCCTACAGGCCGTTCTATAAACCCCTTAGGACCTCCCTGCACTATCTGGCCCTTCCGGCACACCACGTGGTGCTATCGATTTGCACTCTAATTTAGTCTTTTCGATCGCTTGATTACGACTACACTATCGTCTTTCTTCGATGGTGCTGTCATCGTTTGTTTGACCATCTGTTCTCAAATGTCTGGACACTTTCCACCGCTTTAAAACACTGTTAATGTGGGAGCACTGTCTCAATACATCTACAACCCATGACCACGAGGAGGAGAATGACTACGCATTTTTTTTAGGGAAAAAAGATTCATATGTTAAGTCGATTTTCGTGTGATTTATCTTTTATATTTGGAATCAGTTTTGTGGCTCGCCGTTGTACTTTTTTCAATCTGCCAATGTCTTTAATGAGATTTGGTGACCATACAGAAACAGCATATTCCAAATGTGGACGAACTAACGATTTATATACCTTCTTAATGACAGATGGACTTTTGAAGTCAAAAGATTGCGCATTTAGTCCTAGAGTCTTATTTGCTTTCTCAGAGGCTGAAATACATTGTTTAGATTATTTGAGGTCGTTACTGATAATTACGCCGAGATCCTTTTTACTGTCCATTTTGTTACCGAATTTCTAAATAACTTGTAATAGTACATACATACATATACCAACGAACTTTCTCCCTTACACGGGGGTTAGCCAAAAAGAAAAAAGGCATAGAAATCACTCCCACCCATTACATTGCCTACATATTTCACTCCCCTCCACCCTCCTCCCTCCCTCTTATCTTGACACCTCCTGGATGACGGGTCATTCCTGCATCATGTCCACTGCCCTTGGTCAGAAGCAGTGTGCAAGACACAGTACATCCACAACAAGGATGCTTCATAAATTCGGCGACCCCCCTCTCCGTCCCCTGATGCAGAAAAAGAGAAGACGGGGAGAAATCCCTTCGGGCTGCGTCAAATGTTTTCTCATGCATACTTCCTCATCCTCCATCCCCCACCCACTCCCCCTCATACATCACAGCATCATTCATACACAACCCTTCTCCATCCACCCCTATCTTCTGTCCTCTCCCGTCCTTCCTCAACAGACATTCCTCTCTTTCGTAATGCCCCTTTCACTCCATCCACCCATCTTATCCTAGGACGCCCCCTCATATTCACTCCTTCCACCTCTGCCTTTCACTCCTCTTTTACTAATCTTTCTTCACTCATTCTTTCCCTGTGTCCAAACCATCCTAATACTCTTTCATCAACCCTATCTCCCAGCTCCCTTTCCACCCTGTTCTCCTCCTCACCTCCTCCTTTCTCACTCTATCTAGCCTAGTAACCCCTATCATACTTATCAGACATTTCATCTCAAACACATTCAAACTCCTTCTCTCTTCCTCTCTTATGTTCCATGTTTCTGCCCCGTACAGTTCTGTTGGTACAATCACTCCTTCATATAACCTCCCTTTAGCATCCATTCCTAAGGCATTTACTCGCTTCTCTCAATCTACATTCTACCTCCACCCTACTCCTCCCTTTCCTGCCACAATCGCACCAAGTATCTAAAACTATCCACTTCCTTCAGTCTCTCACTCTCATTGCTCACTTTTAGCCTGTTGTCACTCTCTCCCCTTGTACATCTCATTACCTTACTTTTGCCCACACTTATCTTCAGCTTCCTTCTCAAACTCTGTCACTAACTTCCTCAATCTCTCCCCTGATCCTGCTACAAGCGCAGTGTCGTCAGCAAAAAACAACTGGCTTATTTCCTATTTTTATCCATTTTCTTTAACCATCTCCAACCCCTGACCCGCTACCCTTGCATTCATCTCTCGCACCACCCCATCCATGTATAGATTGAACAGCCAGGGCGACATAACACACCCCTGATGAAGTCCCACCTTTACCTCAAACCATTCACTCTCTCCATTTTTAATCCTAACACAGGCTCTACTACTCTCGTAAAAACTCTTGACAGCTCTTAACAGCTTTCTTCCTATCCCATATATCTGCAGTACCTCCCACAGTGCCTTCCTGTCAACCCTGTCATAAGCCTTTTCCATATCCATAAAAACCCAAAAAACATCCTTACCTTTTCCTATAACTTTCTTACATATCTGTCTTACCACAAAAAACTTATCTACACAACCCCTACCTCTCCTAAACCCACACTGTTCCTCACCAATTACTCCCTCTATTCCTGTCCTAATCATCTCAATCAAGACCCTCCCTAAAGCCTTCCCAGCTACACTCAACAAGCTGATCCCTCTGAAACTACTACATTCACACTAGTCCCCCTTTCCCTTGTAAAGTGGAATTATACAGGCACTCCTCCAGTCCTCCGGCACTCTACTCTCTCTTAAACAAACATCAAATAACTTCACTAGCAAGTCCACCATAACTGTATCTCCTTTCTTCAGACATTCTGCATGGCATCCATCCAACCCAGGTGCCTTACCTGCTTTCATCATCTTAACAGCTGCATTCACTTCATCTTTCCTTTCACTCATCACTATCATTTTATTAGCGTTTCCCACTGCAACTAACTTTCCCTCCCTATCCTCCTTCACATTTAGCAGCTCCCTAAAATACTCTGCCCACCTTCCTCTCACTGCCTTCTCTTCCATTATCATCTCTCCATCTGCACCTTTTACCTTTTCTTTTCTATTTGATTTGCCTCCTCTTCTTCTCGTAATTTCTTTCCAAAACATCTTTTTGTTACTTGCAAAATTTTCTGTTATACTCTTACCTCATTTCACATCTCCTCTCCTCTTTGCCTCCTTTATCTTATGCTGAACTTCCCTTTTCTTTACTTTGTGCCTCTCATACGATTCCCTCATCCTAATTTGCAGCCAACCTATGAATGCCTGCTTCTTCTCTTCTATACCCTTCTTTGCTTCCTGATCCCACAACTCACTACCCTTCCTTCTATTTCCTCCCGCCCTCCTTGTTCCACACACCATCTTTGCACACATTATGACTCCCTCCTTGAACCATCCCCATTCCTCCTCCGCTCCTAGTTGTACTCTATCCTTCACTACCTCCCACTCCTCTCTCAGCTTCTTCTTATACTCCTTCTCCTTTTCTTTTTCATTTAAGCAGTTCACTCTAAGTACCTCCCAAACCTCTGCCCTTTTCCTCTTTCTCCACCTATTCTCTACTCTCAATTTACCTTCCACCAGAAAACGATCTAATATTACCCCACTCTCTCCCCTTAGAACATATACATCCTTAACTCTTCCTATCATACTCCTAGCCACCAGTATATAGTCCATTAACGCTCTATCTGCCACCCTTTCATCCGCTACCCTCTCCCATGTGTGCTTATGCTTGACTTTATTTCTAAACGCTGTATTTGTTATCATCAACTCTCTTTCAAGACACATCACCATCAATTCTCCACTACGATTTTTACCTGGAACTCCATACTTCCCAACCACTCCGTCTATTAGTTCGCTTCTTACCCTAGCATTAAGGTCTCCCAATGCAACTACATTGACATTTCTCCCTAATCCCTCTATGCACTCATTTATATCTACCAAAAAGCCTCCCTTTCCTCTACGCTCTTCTCACCACCAGGCCCATACGCACTTACAAAAACCGACATCTCCTTTCCCAGATTCACCCTCATCCACATCAACCTTGATGAAACCTCCTTTCACTCCACTACACGCTTACTTATCTCTTTACTTACTTGAATAGCCACCCCTTCTCTCCCTCGTCCCCTCTTCACTCCTGAGTACTTCCCAGCTAAACTCTCAAACTCACACTCGCCCTTCACTTTCATTTTAGTTTCACTCAAAGCCAGCACATCCATCTTTCTTCTCAAAAATATATTGCCTATCTCTTCCCTTTGACTCTCATCTGTACCACATCCACGCACATTAAAAGACCCAAACCTTAGGGTACTGGTTGGAAAACTCCCAGGCCCTCTTATGCCTTTACATTTTTTTAGGAATATCCCCTTATGGGGCTACAGGTTGCAGGACTCCTAATCCTGTCCCCCGTCCTTTTTTTCGCCTCTTACGACTCAAGTGGAAAGACTTGGTGGTAGCATTATCTTCCCCCACCACAAGGTAGGTGAAAAAAGGAAATGAATATTCAGAGAAATGGTACAGGACAGTAACAAGGGGTTGGGGGACAGCATAACGAAGGGACATTCGTAGTATAAAAGTGTCATTTTTTTCTCTATGAACAGAGTTTTCCTCTATAACAGACAAGATGATGTGTGGCTCTGGTCCGTAGGGGCGCCCCAAATAGACCCTAAAGTATCAACTGCATGCTACTTTGCCACAATAACATGCAGCCAATACCCCAGGCGGCGGTATTGTAAGCGTACTTACTATTATTTATTATTTTTTCTTTACCTATGTGCATAACCTTGCATTTACTTGTGTTAAATTTCATTAGCCACTTTTCAGACCATTGCTGTAATTTATCTAAATCTTATTGAATATCCAATTGATTTAAGCGATCATTTGCCATTTTGAAAATTCTTGTATCATCAGCAAATTTGAAGACAATGGATTTTAGTCCGTGATCTTTATCATTTATATATACTATGAATAGAGGTGGCCCAAGAACGGAACCCTGAGTAGCTCTACTCATAACATTTTTCCATCTAAAAGTTTTGTTATTTAAAACAACTTTCTGTTTACGATCATTTAGTCAATTTCTAGACCAACTTAATAGGGTACTATTTACTCAGTCTGAAGCTGATTTAGTAAGTAGCCTTTCGTGGGGGACGGTATCAAAAACATTTTGCAAAGTCTATATTAAATCTATATTGTTTCTTTTGTCATAACTCGAGATGATTGTGTTGTAGAATTCGAGTAAGTTAGTCACGCAAGAATGTTTCCGTTTGAATCCATACTGGCTATCATTTATCAGTTACTTTCTAAATGATGTTCGATAGCATCTCTGATGATAGTTTCCATCATTTTTCCTACGATTGAAGTCAAGCTTATAGGCCTGTGGTTTTTTGTTTCTTTTTGTCACCTTTTTTGAATATGGGAGTAACGTTAACTAGCTTTCATTCTCTTGAGACATCTCCGGATATGATGGATTTCTTGAAAATAATTTTTAATGGAACAACAATCTCATTTTTCATTTCCTTTAAGATTCTTGGATGCCATCCGTCAGGCGCTGGTGCTTTATTAATTTTGGTTTTCTCTATACAGCTTTTAATTATTTCTTTTGTTATATTTACCGTACTGAGTAAGTTCACCCCAGATTTTTCACTGGTTTCAGTTTGTAGTTCAGTTTGAGATGTTTCGTTTAAATATCACACATTCCTTCGTTTGAATACTTAAGTTGACCGTCAGCAGATAATAGTGGGCCAATGTGATTCCTAATAACCTTTTTATCTCTAATATAACTATAGAATTCTTTGGGATTATCTTTGGATTTATCAGCGATATTCATTTCGTATTGTCGTTTTCGTTCTCTTTTTTTATAGTCTTTTTTTTTTCTCTCTCTGTATTATTATATAACTTTGATAGTCATTAGGTGGACCCGAGCATTTGTAATTCTTATAACAATACTTTTTTCAGTTTTTTTGTAGAGCCATTTTGGGCGAGCCTGATTTGGGGGGCGTCTGTCCTTAAACGGGATGTAAGTATGAATGATCTTGGTTGGCGTATTTTGAAATATTTCCCACATCTGATCTACAGATCTTTAGCTTAATTATGCCTCCCAATCTGTAAGCTGAAGCTCCTGACGTAGTCCTATGACTAAAATCGGGTATTTTAGATACACAAGTATCTATTCTAATTCTTTTTAGCAGTTTGAATCTAAGTTGTGATCGCTATTAATAGTTTCACCAACTTCTACATCGGTTATCATGCTTTCACTGCTAGTGATCAATAAATCGAGTAAGTTTCCATGTCTTCTGGGCTCTTTTACATTTTGAAGTAAGTAATTGTCACCGAAAAAATCTATCAAGCAACTAACTGTATGACCATGTTCTCTTTTTTTTTCCGACTCCCCAATAAATATATTTTATTTTCTTACTGGAAAATTAAATCCCATTTGTCGATCCTCTTAATAATCTCTCATAAACCTTAACTTAACCTGAACACCTTTAACCAATAAATATCTTTCTTGATATTGTTCTTAACTGAGATCTTATCTTCTCTCCTTATTTTCCTCATCCACTTCTATTCTTTATCTTTTTATTGTATAATATTTTTCATTCTCCTGCCATGGCTTTATTTGATTACCTCATAAATTTTTGTGTTCAATTAATTCTTCTCCATCTCTTTTTTTTTTTTCTCTCTCTCTTCCCATTTTTCTCTACTTCACTCTTGTTTGTTTATCTAATTATTTCTTTGTATGCTTGCTTCTTTATTCATCTGCTTTCCTATCTATCTTTCTATTTAACTTTTTATTGATTTATTTAGTAAGACATATGTGAGAAAGCTATAGGAAAGGGGGAAGGATGTTTTTTGGGCTTTTTTGGATCTGGAAAAGGCTTATGATAGGGTAGACAGGAAGGCACTGTGGGAGGTTATGCAGATATAAGGGATAGGAGGAAAGCTTCTGGGAGCTGTCAAGAGTTTTTATGAGAATAGTAGAGCTTGTGTCAGGATTGGAAATGGAGAGAGTGAGTGATTCGAGGTAAAGGTGGGACTTCGTCAAGGATGCGTTATGTCGCCCTGGCTGTTCAACTTATACATGGATGGGGTGGTGCGAGAGGTAAATGCAAGGGTAGTGGGCAAGGGATTGGAGATGGTTAAAGAAAATGGAGAAAAGTGGGAGGTGAGCCAGCTGTTGTTTGCTGACGACACTGCGCTTGTGGCAGGATCGGAGGAGGGATTGAGGAAGTTGGTGACAGAGTTTGGGAGAGTATGTGATAGAAGAAAGCTAAAGATAAATGTGGGTAAAAGTAAGGTGATGAGATGTACAAGGGGTGAAGGTGGCAGTAGACTGGAAGTGAGCATTAAGGGAGAGCGACTGGAGAGTGTGGATAGTTTTAGATACTTGGGTGCAAATGTGGCAGGGAAAGGTGGAGTGAAAGTGGAGGGAGAATGTAGATTGAGAGAAGCGAGTAAGTGCCTTGGTGGATTAAAGAGTGTAATGAGGAATAGACATTTGGGAATGGATGCTAAGAGGAGACTGTATGAAGGAGTGATTGTGCCAACAGCACTGTATGGGGCAGAAACATGGAACATAAGAGAAGAAGAGAGAAGGAGTTTGAATGTGTTTGAGATGAGGTGTCTGAGAAGTATGGTGGGGGTTACTAGGATAGATAGAGTGAGAAATGAGGAGGCGAGGAGGAGAACAGGGGTGGAAAAGGAGCTGGGAGATAGGGTTGATGAAAGAATATTAGGATGGTTTGGACACATGGAAAGAATAAGTGAAGAAAGACTAATAAAAGAGGTGTGGAAGGCAGATGTGGAGGGAGTGAACATGAGGGGACGTCCTAGGATGAGGTGGATGGATGGGGTGAAGGGGGCTTTGGGGAAGAAGGGAATGTCTGTTGAGGAAGGACGGGAGAGGACAGAAGACAGGGGTGAAATGAGAATGTTTGTATATGGATGAGGTTGTGATTGCATGA
>NC_134786.1:30333290-30338290 GCF_046742065.1 Oratosquilla oratoria | reverse complement strand
CCTATGTGCATTACCTTGCATTTACTTGTGTTAAATTCCATTAGCCACTTTTCAGACCATTGCTGTAATTTATCTAAATCTTCTTGAATATCTAATTGGTTTGAGTGATCATTTGCCACTCCGCACAGTTTTGTATCATCAGCAAATTTGGAAACAGTAGATTTTAGTCCATGGTCTATATCATTTATATATACTATGAATAGAAGTGGCCCAAGAACGGAACCCTGAGGAACTCCACTTGCAACACTTTTCCATCCAGAAGTTTTCCATTTAAAACAACTCTCTGTTTTCGACCTTTCAACCAATTACTAGTCCAACCTAATAGGCTACCACTTATTCCATGCAAAGCTAATTTAGTAAGTAGTCTTTCGTGTGGGACGGTATCAAAAGCTTTTGCAAAGTCTAGATATATTAAATCTATATTGTTTCTTTTGTCATAATTCGAGACAACTGTGTTGTAGAATTCGAGTAAGTTAGTCACGCAAGAACGTTTCCGTCTGAAACCATGTTGGCTATCATTTATCAAACGGTTACTTTCTAAATGATATTCGATAGCATCTCTGATGATAGTTTCCATTATTTTTCCTACGATCGAAGTCAAACTAATAGGCCTATAGTTATTTGGTTTCTTTTTGTCACCTTTTTTGAATATGGGAGTAACGTTAGCTAGCTTCCATTCTCTTGGGACATCTCCGGATATGATGGATTTCTTGAAAATAATTTCTAATGGAACAACAATCTCATTTTTCATTTCCTTTAAGATTCTTGGATGCCAACCGTCAGGCCCTGGTGTTTTATTAACTTTGAGTTTGTCTATACACCTTTTAATTGTTTCTTTTGTTATATTTACCGTAGTGAGTAAGTTTACCCCAGACTTTTCACAGGTTTCAGTTTGGAATTCACTTTGAGGTGTTTCGTTTACGAATACCGAGCTAAAATAATTGTTTAAGAGATTACACATTCCTTCATTTGAATATTCAAGTTGACCGTCAGCAGATAATAGTGGACCAATGTGATTCCTAACAACCTTTTTATCTCTAATGTAACTATAGAATTCTTTGGGATTCTCTTTGGATTTATCAGCGATGTTCATTTCGTATTGTCGTTTTCTTTTTCTTATTGTCTTTTTTAAATCTCTCTGTATTGATACATAACTTTCATAGTCATTAGATGCACCCGAGCACTTATATTTCTTATAAGCCTGTCTCTTTTTAGCAATACTTTTTTCAGTTTCTTTGTCGAGCCACTTTGGGCGAGCCTGATTTGGGGGACGTCTGTCCTTAAAAGGAATGTAAGTTTGAATCATCTTAGTGAGCGTATTTTGAAATATTTCCCACATCTGATCTACAGGCCTTTCGTTTAATTTGTCCTCCCAATCTGTAAGCTGAAGCTCCTGACGTAGTTCTATGAACTGAGCTTTACTGAAATCGGGTATTTTAGAAGCACAAGTATCTATTCTAAAATTGTTTAGGAGTTTGAATCTGACTAAGTTGTGATCGCTATTTGCAACAGATTCACCGACTTCTACATCAGTTGCCATGCTTTCGCGGCTAGTGATCAATAATTCGAGTAAGTTTCCATATCTTGTGGGCTCTTTTACATGCTGAATTAAGTAATTGTCACCAAGAAAATCAATCAAGCGACTACCTATATGGCCATGTTCAAGGGTCATCCAATCAATGTCAGTAAAATTGAAATCACCCATTATCAATAAATCCCGGTTGCAGAAACTAGACAGTTCTTGAAATAACAGTTTGTCGTCTGCTAATGATAATGTCTTTGGCCTATATATTACACCTATATTCATTTTTTGTCCATTTGTTTGGGTTAACTCAACCCACAAACTGTCATATGCATCCTGTTTCACTTTCTCTAAAACACAAGCATGAACATTGTTTTTAACGTACAATAGAACACCCCCACCTTTCTTGTGGTTTCTATCCTGATGAAAGTGTTTAAATCCCGCAATATTAAATTCAGCTTCGAACTCTGTACCATTTAACCATGTCTCAGTTATTCCTATCATATCGAGATTTTCACACACACACACACACACACACACGCACGCACGCACGCACACACACACACACACACACACACACACACACACACGCTCACACACACACGCTCACACACACACACACACACACACACACACACACACACACACACACACACACACACACACACACACACACACACACACACACACACACATGCACACACACACACACACACACACACACACACACACACACACACACACACACACACACACACACACACACACACACACACACACACACACACACACATAAACACAAATATATATGTATATATATATGTATATGTATATATATATATATATGCAAGCAATCACATCACCGTCATATATATATATATATATATATATATATACATATATATATGTGTGTATATACATAAATATATATATATACTGTATATATATATATATATGTGTATATATATAAGACTACTATTATACATGACGTGCACACCCAGATTCCTGGCTCCGCTAGTGGAAGCCAGTCCAGTGTGCTACGACCAGTGGAGGTGTAAGGTTGTGTCGCTTCTTCATTCGCGCGTGGCTGCATTTAGAAGTTGATAGTGTTTGTTTACATAGGTTCTTGCTGATTTTGTTTGTTTGTTTGGTTCTTCATAGGTTCTTTCTTGCTAATTTTGTGTATTCAAAATGCCGTATAAGTGTAGTGTTGTGAACCGCAACGGTACTTATAACAAGTAAAACAGGTGCCGAGTGTTTTGACTGCCAAAAGACCGTTATGAAAGACAAAAGTGGCTTGATGTGCTACCACCACGTAAGAACTTTGTTGTTGATTCTGACAGATTTTTCATTTGTGAGAAGCACTGGGGTGCTAGCCCACCTTCTATCAAATTACCTGGTGGTTCTACGGGACCTCCGATCCCTTCCAGTGTCTCTAATGTGCATGCTTCATGTCTGCCATCTTCAAAACTTGTACTTCGCCTGGTGAAGGCCGAAGATAAGCAATTAAGGCATTTTCTTCAGAAAGATACGATTACTTCATTTGATGGTTTTAGCCCTAGATATGACCTACAGAAGTAGTACAAGAACTTAATTAATTTATTGCAAGATCAGAAGAAAGGTTAGTGTATCTGTTCATGACAGAAAATTTCAGTGAGTGCAGCCTGTCTGTGATTGTCGAAAACACGCCCATGTTGTGTAGCCCACTGATCTGCCGTGCATTCAAGAAGGAAATTAGTGTACCACTTGGTAAGACACTTCATCTCAACAATGATTTGAGGTCATATGGTCAGTTCGCCGAAGCTGTGCGCTTAGCAATTAACTATGACATTCCGTTTGACAAAAAGATTGAGACTGTTGTCACTCTTCTTCAAACCCACACGTCAGCCTGTGTGAACACCGAGAATGAAAAGAAG
The DNA here is from genome assembly GCF_046742065.1 of Oratosquilla oratoria. NCBI lineage: Eukaryota > Metazoa > Arthropoda > Malacostraca > Stomatopoda > Squillidae > Oratosquilla > Oratosquilla oratoria. Next base: position 30,334,852 of record NC_134786.1, on the reverse strand, counting down.
CTGGTATTTTTGACACGTCAGTTGGAACTTTTATCACAGAAACAGTTTTCCATGAATGGTTATTATTTTGCTCTTGAACCATACCCCAAGTGTAGTTATGAACAGATCAGACTTTTTTGGTTCTGCCAAGCAAACGCAAGCTGCAGTACATCACTTCATCTATTGACAAGGATCAGGTGATGAGGGAAACATTTGTCAAAGTGAAGACACTGCAGCAGAAGAATGTATTTATCTTGATAGATGAAGTACAGATTCGGCCAACTGTTGCATTTTTTAGCGGGGTTCTGAGTGGCATGGCAGTGAACAAGCCAGACTGCAAGACCACTTCTATGCTATGTATTATGATAAAGTCGCTGCATAGAGAACCTAGTATTATGATTTCTGTGACACCCGTCCACAAGCTCACAGCAGCATACCAGCTTGAACGTGTGAAGTAGGTGGCAGCTGCTGTTGAAAGGGCAGATGGGTTTCACCTCCTCTGTCACCACTGTCACGACTGTCACCACCACTATCGGTCCTCGACCATTTACACTTCTATAAGTTCGTAATTCTACTCACAAGGCCCCTTGCCTTCGTTACGTCAGTCTCCCTAGTATCCAAGTTCGTCTTATTCATTAAGCCCCATGCCTTGTATTTCTCATGTACTTCAGACCAGTCCTGAGGTTAAGGAAAATTGATTAGTTTTTATTTTCTTTCCACTATAATTACACTGTCTTGGTTACGCTCAGGATCTCTCTCCCTCGTCTCCCACGAGATCCCTCTCCTATACGCCAAGCCACCTTCGTCTGACGTCACTGATTTTTCTAATCCAATCTCCTCTGACTTCTCAAATAAATGTCACTCCTTATGGGCGTGACTTTGAATTCATGCACCAATAACTTTTCCTCCTCTTCCACCTTTTCTCCAATCCGGAAAGCCGTTACAATGTCACAAGCAATATCGTTTACCTCAGCATTAGTCACAGTGTTTTGATTACATCAGCGATTATTACTAACAGTCACCGGCCGTGTTTAAACAGACAGAACGGCGCCTCAAACCTTTGTTTATAAAACAGTTGATGCCGAGCTACTGCGAGTCTGACTCGCTGACTCAGCATATCAATACCCATGTGTTTCCTAACCTGATTAGCATTCGTACATCTACCGGCCTCTTACTTGGGCGTGTCATCGGGTCTATCACAGACAACCACAAGATAAACCAGCAGTAGTGTTAGCTGTTTGATTTTCCGGGTGATTGTCGTGCCACAACCAAGCATCTTCTTGACAAAGAGCGTGTCTGGTTTTTCCTTTTTTGACACAGTGCATCTTCTGAAGTGCATCCGCAACAACTGGATCAGTGAGAAGTGCCAGAAGATCAGTCTTGACAATAAAACAACAGCATCATTTGCTGACGTCAAGGAACTGCACGAAGCAGAGAAAGGCAGTATTCTGAAGACTACTCCCCTCACTAAATTGACTGTCAACCCCTCACGACTTCAACTACAAAATGTGAGCCATGTCCTGAAGGCCTTCAATGAAAAGGTTGTGGCTTCATTGAAGCTCAGAGGATGTCATAACACTGCT
>NC_134786.1:30325790-30328290 GCF_046742065.1 Oratosquilla oratoria | reverse complement strand
ATAGTTTCAGCTTTCTTATTTGGAATGGATTGTAAAATAAAAAATCTTGAAAAATAATCAATGACAAAAAATATATATTTATATCCATCCTCCGACATAGACAACTCCAATGTATCTATGTGAACTCTTTCCCAAGGTTTCTGTGGAATGGGATAGGTAAGTATAGGAGCAGGTTTTGGGGTATTTCCTTTCATCCTAACACATTTAAAGAAAAAAAATCAATATAGTTATATATATTTTTCTTCATACCTGACCAAAAGTATTTAAGTTGTGCTTGTCTATTAGTGAGCTACAATCACTATCATGAAGTAACTTCAATATCTCTTTTACAAGAGTTTGTGGTATTACCAACTGATTTACTGGACCTCTAGAAATATCTTTCCCGCTTACAACTGATTTTCTATACAAAAGTCTATTAGTCAAATGAAATTCCTCTATCTTATACCCCTTTGGTAGTTTTGGAGGATCTCCTCTTGGGTTCATCAAGTACTTGACTAATGAATCACATGTCTTATTATTCCTCTGTTCTCTTATTAGCATTTCCTTATCTAAAGTTACTAACTCTTCTTTACTACAAACAAAATTAATCAACCCAGTCATTGGTTGGCTAATATTTCTAGAAAGTGCATCTGCCGCAACATTCTTTTTACCCGGAATATATTCCAATTGAACTTCATAGCACTAAAGTATCGCAAACCATCTAGCGAGTCTACCCATAAGATTCTTATGCTTAGATAAGTTCTGAATAACTGTACGATCAGTCCATACTCTAATTGGATATCCCAGTATCATATCCCTAAAACTTTCTAATGAATATATCACTGCTAATGTTTCTCTTTCTGTTATAGAGTTGTTTCTTTCTGCATTATTACAAAGTCTTGAAGTGTAAGCTATTGGTTTCAAAGTTCCATTTCTCTCTTGCATAAGTATTCCTCCTAATCCTATGTCAGATGCATCAGCGTAAAGAATGAGTTATTTATCATAGTCTGGAAATATTAAAATTGGAGAATTCATGAGTTTCTCTTTCAATTTATCAAAAGCTTCCTGTTGTGCAGGTCCTCACATGAACTTTGAGTCCTTCCTCAACTTAATGGATTAGCAATGTCAGCATATCGTTGAATAAATTTTCTATAATATCCTGTCAATTCCAAAAAGCTCCTAATCTTATTTACATTGGTTGGAACTGGAAAATTCTTGAATGCTTCAACCTTTGAATTCACTGTACTAAGTCCATATTATGTATCTTATGTCCCAAATAAAAAACACTGTCCTGCAAGATATTACATTTTTCAAGTTTCACTTTCAATCCTGCTTCAACTAGTCTTGAGAATATAAAATGTAATTTCTCAAAGTGCTCAACCACTGTCTGGGAAACTACTAAAATGTCATCTAGGAATACACTGGCAGTGTTTCCTAATAACCCATCTACAATTGTATTCATTAATCTCATGTAAGTTAATGGACTATCACATAACCCAAATGGCATTCTTTTGAACGAATCATGTCCCGTTGGAGTAGAAAATGCTGTGAACTCTCGTGAGTCTTCATGCAACTCTATTTGCCAAAAAAGCAGATTTGATATCTATAGTTCTAAAATATCTATTCTCAGTTCCCAAACTTCTTAAAATGTCATCCATTACTGGCAATGGTAACCTGTCACGAATGGTGTGCTTATTCAATTCCCTATAATCAATAACTGGGCGTATAGTACCATCTGATTTTGGTACCAAAATCAAAGGAAAGTTCCACTCACTTTTACTATTCTCCATGATATCCTGCGATAACATTTCAGTGATCAGTTTATCTACTATTGTTAATTTAGAGTGAGGAACTCTGTAGGCGGGTATGTAAATAGGCTGTGTTCCTGGTTTTAATTTAATCTGATGTTTTAAAGCAGTTGTTTTGCCTAAGGCGTCCCCCGGCAAATCAATTGTTTTATTGTACTTCACAAGCAAAGCAACTAAACTTTCACCCAACTCAGGGCAATTAGTAGAATCTAATTGATTCTTGTATTTCTTTCTTAATTCTATTCCTTCTTCAACTGAACAGATTGATGAAATTGGTAATTACATCTCCTTACTACTCTCATTTAATATTTTGATGGGTTTTGTTCACACCTGAAAACATCCTATTTGTGTACGTTTCCTTAAAACTATATCTTTGTTTAAAGTATTAATAATTGATAGTTCTACTATGTTCTACAGTTTGACTTATAAATCCCTGAGTCTAATTTCAAACCTTTTAATCTAATTGATTCTGGGAGGGTTAAAATTTCAGAGTCTACAGTGACTCCCTTCAACTGCACTTTGACCCTGTTAATTGCTCTGGAGTGTAATAATGTCGACTTTATTACGCCACCATCTACAATTTGCAAGGCTTCCTTTGAAGTTGATGAAATAGTCTTAAGTCTGGTTGATTTAAAAATGGGATTAACTATGATTTCACAAAGATCCCTAAGTCAGCAGGACATATCACCATGTTCTCTTTTCTTATAGTTGCA
>NC_134786.1:30313290-30320790 GCF_046742065.1 Oratosquilla oratoria | reverse complement strand
ACGAAAGAGGAGAGAGTTTGAACTTCAGGAGTCATTTTGATCTGGGCGTACCCCTAGCTTAGGTCTATCTTGGAGATGAAGCGGGACTTCCCTACCCGGTCGACTAGAGTGTCGATACGGGGTAAGGGTTAACGGTCCTTAACCCTAGCGGCGTTCAGGCAACGGAAGTCCACGCAGAGGCTCCAACTTCCTTCTTCCTTGGGGACCAGCAGGGCAGGGGATGCCCAGAGAGAGGAGCTTGGTTCTGCCAGACGATGTTCTACCAGGTAGTTCATCTCAGTTTTCATAATTTTGAGTTTGTGGGGTTTGAGGCGATAAGGGGCCTGGTGAATAGGAGAAGTGTTAGAAAAAAGTCGTGTTCGACCGTAGTACACAACTGGGTGGTCTGCAGAGACGGTAGGGTGTTTCTGGCACAGTAGGGTTAGATCCTCTTGTTGTTTTTTGGTTTAAGTGGGCAAGGAATGAGGATGGGTTAGAGAGGAGGGAGGAATTAAGCTGGAGAATGGTGGGATAATTTTTTGTACTGGGGGAATTAATTCACATTGTGGGTTTCGTTACAACGGATAGATCTCGGAGAGTCATCAGCAGGTTGTCTCCTTAGGTATTTTTTCATCAGATTTACATTAATTAGTTTGGAGTCTTTTCGCCTGTCAGGAATAGGAACAACGTAGTTGAGTTTATTAAGGCGGTAAGAAACTATATAGGGACCTTGCAATTTGTAGTTGAGGGGAGCTCTAGGTATGGGCAGATACAGGAATACCTCGTCACAGGGTTTGAAGGTTCGAACCTTGGTTTTCTGGATAAAATGGGTTTTCATTTTGGCTTGAGACGCGACTAAGCTCTCTAAGGCAATGTTTTGGGCTGCTTTCAGTCTGTGTTTTAATTGATCAATATTTTGGTTCACCGTCTGTTTGGGATGTTGAGGGGTCTCTTGATACTACTGTTCCTTAAGGATCTTAAGGGGTCCTCTTATTTGGCGACCGTACAGCAGTTCGAAGGGAGAGGACCCTAACGAGGAATGTACGGTTTCCCTTACAGCAAATAACATGAGGGATAGTCCTTCAATCCAATCAGAAGGTGAATTTAAATAAAATTCCGAAGTATGGCCTTGGGTGTCTGATGGAACCGTTCAAGACCGCCCTGAGTTTTAGGATGATAAACTTTAGATAGGGTTTGGGTAATGCCTAACTCTTTTAGTACACTGGGAAAAAGGCCACTGGTAAAGTTTGTTCCTCTGTCAGATTGGATCTCTTTGGGTAGACCCACTTGAGTGAAAAAGTTTAGCAGGGTGTTTGCTATGATTCGAACGTTAATTTTCTTCAGAGGAAAAGCTTCAGGGTACCTAATTACCGGACACATTACAGTGAGGATGTATTGGTTTCCTTTCTTTGTCTTGGACCATGGCCCCACACAATCTATAATCACCTTTTCAAAGGGTTCACCAGAGACGGGGGTGGGGTTCAGAGAAGCTTGTGGGATTTTCTGGTCAGGTTTTCCCACCATCTGGTAAGTATGGCAGGTCATAACATAATCAGTGATTGTCCTCTTTATACCGGGCCAGAAGAAGTGATTATTGATTCGATCGTAGGTCTTGCAAATACCTAGATGTCTTCCAGAACCATCATGGGCGGTCTGGATGATATTGGGTCGGATAGAACGAGGGATGACAATTTGGTGTCGTTCGGCCCAAATATCGAGATTAGAACGGGAAAGAGGTTAGGTGACTCTCATTAGGGTTCCCTTTTGGTAGTAGAATCCAGGGAAGTGGTCAACTTCTTTTTGAGAACTAACTGCTACTCTATGGAAGTTTTGAAGGGTAGTATTCTCGAGTTGAGCTCTTGATAGGTTTTCAGAGGATATGATTTGGTTAGGAAGATCAAAGGGACTGGGCAAAGGGGGATCTACCAGGCGATTTTGTGAGCGGGTGACCGCACACAGAGGAAAATTTTTGGGATGCAAGTGGTCTTCCACAAGAGTAGGGCTTAGTTCACAGAGAGGATTTACTATCTCGGCCGGAGGGACTACTAGGGAGTCGGCGAGATCGTTGCCAAGAATGACTTCAACTCCTGGAATAGACAGGGGTTTGTGCCAGATACCGATCTCCACTTCCTTTTGGAATAAGTTACACTTGAGGAATACATTGACCAGTTCCGTAGACTGTGCTGAGGACAGATCACTTATGGTTACTTTGTGTCCAGAGATTCTGGTCCCAATCTCGGGTAGAACAGATTTTATGATAATGGACTGGTAGCACCAGTGTCTCTAAGAATAATAATGGGGAGGAAGGGACCGTTTCTTGAGAGGGCGATTTCACCTTGAGATTTGAAATCTTGGAAAGGGTTTTTCTGGGATTGAGAACCAGCTTTTACAACATGGGACATTGGTCTTGGACGGTTTTGCGAGTGTGCTAGACTTTGCCTTGAGGGGAATATACCTCGACATTTATTTGATTCTTTTTACTGGTTAGTGAATGAAGAGGTTCTACTGCCTGGAAAAGAAAATCAAGAAATATGGTGACCAGGTTTCTTACAGTAGTTACAGGTATCGGAGGAAGGAGGGGTATACTAGGACTTATCCCTAAACCGCTTATCATCCTGAGACGCGAGGAAATCTGCTGATGACCTTACACATGGACGTTTGCGTTGTGATCCCAATCTGTGCACCACCATAAATTAATCAGCCAAAAGTGCATTCTCATTCAGGTCTAGTACATCCTTGTCATTGGCATACATCATTACTTGGAATGGAAGTCGTCTTTTAAACTCTTCAATGACCATCAAGTTTACCAATTGATCATACGTGTTGATTTTACGGGAGGAGAGCCATTGTTTGAAGATCTTTACCTTTTCGGCGGCAAATTCTACATAAGTTGGAGCTGAAGATTTTAACGTTTCTAAATTTTTGCCTATAGGATTCTGGGATAACTTGATAGGCATTAAAGATACTGGTTTTGACTAAGTTAAAAAAGGTATATTCCTCAATACTGTTAAAGACCTTGGCGGCAGTTTCTACTAGTTTACTTTGAATGAGCCACATCCACTCTTCCTCGAGCCACTTGAGGTGTACTGCGAGTCTTTCGAACTGTCGAAAGAAGTACTCTGGTTCTGATTCGTCAAAAGGGGGGATAGAGGCTATGTTGTTGTGTGGTTGGATGAAAGTCTTTGTCTCTCTATTATATTGAGCCAATTCTATCTCGAGTCTTTGCTCAAGTTCTTTCATCTCACAGTCAAATTCACGCTGACGTCCACGATCTTCTCGCTCATATTCAGTTCTCTCTCTTTCTAACTTAAGTATTTCTAATTCTAAAGAAACTATTGATCTATTCGTGTAGTCAGGAGTAGGATGGATATTACTTGGATCTGGCCAAGTGTTTATTGTTTGGTCGTGTGTGGCTGTCTCTGCCATTTCTACCTCTGTGTCTGATTCAACATTATGTCCTGTGGTTCCGCTAGTGTCGGGGAGTAATTGCTAAGCGTCAACATTTAAGACTTCCAAATCAATGAGGCGATTTATGACCATGCTTCTAAGTTCTGTTTTGTTAAGAGAAGAAGGGGCATTTATATTATAAGTTTGGGCCAAAGTTCGCCAGTCTTTTATCATGAGGTCACTTGTTAATTGATCCGCATAGGGATTTTCTTGGAAAGCTTTAATTTTGAATACCATTTAGAATGGTGGGTTAGTTGATTATTCAGGAGAATAATAAGAGGAATTCCACTCCAATGAATAACATTAACCAACTCCTAAACTTAACAAGGAATAAACGGGACGTTATTCAATGTTCGGTTAGAAGTGGAATTAGTGGGTTTGAAGTACCCAAGTTAAAAAATAAAAGTTCTGATGTATGTATGCTAGTTAGAATATCAGCGCTCAGGACTGCCCAACCAAAACTACAGATAGCCTGCATAGAGAGTTCGCATTGAATGACGGTCGTCGTCCTCCCACTCAGGCGCTGAACCGACTGAGGTAAACAACGGGTCTGGATTCTAGCTAGCACGACTTATTGTGCAAGTATAGAAAAAAATGATATCTGCCAGGAGGAAAAGAACTCCTTACACCGATACTAGGAAAGTTTCTACTTGAGTCTTTACAGTTTTGACTTAGGGCTTACAGTAAGTATAGAAGTTTAAGTGGGGTCGACAGTTAACTCGAAGATTGGTAGTTGAATACCGAAAGAATGGATGAGTTATAATGGCGCCAAGAATTACCGGTTCTCCTTCGGAACCGTAAAATAAGGAGTGGCTTAATTGAACATGTGAATGTCGGGTAGTTGGGGGGGGGGGATGATAAGTTCCGTTTCCTTTTACCATAAGACACAAAATAGAGGTAATTAATTAGAAGAAAATTGGTAATTTGCCGTAATGACAAGCGAGATAATATTTATCTGTATTATGATGGCTACTACGGGGAAAAGAAATTGATAGACTTCTGAAATTTTCCAAGTTCGTTACATTAATTTACGTATGGTAAACTAATGAATCCATGGACAGGCCCCCATTAGTTATGGCTTACTTAGGTATGCCGAACTAGTACAGGACTTTGAATAGTGGCCAGGTCTGTACGGGCTTGAAACCGATTGTTCACGAAGGCACTATGCAGCCGTAACAAAGTACGTTCATAGACGTAGTGACTCTCGGTTGAATTTTACACACGTAAAGGTAAGTCGAGAAGTCTAATAACATGAAAACATTTAATCTGTATCATCACCAATACAAATAAATATATCCCGAAGGACATCAGACATATAAAAACAAATGCAATGGAACAAGAAACTTATAACAAATAATTTAAACACAAGAGAAATGCTCCCAGTCACAAAAATACATGTAAAGGTAGATAGAAAAAAGGGGGTTCCACATCTACGGAGTAAGAGTTGGCTAATACTCAGTTTAGTTGTGGACGGATCGAGGCTTGTCCTGGGGAGGCCGGTGGTGAAGCAGCAGGTAGCAGGGCGGGAACGATGTCAACGCGAGCGTCTTGAGACCTTAGGAAGCCAATGGTCTTGAATTGTGTTTCCGAAGCTGGTGGCCACCTTTAGGTAATGAATGGAGTGGGCGGAGCTTTGGCGTGAACCTCGTCAGCGGTTCATTGTCAGCTTCGAGTTCGTCTCGAAATGAGGTCTGAACCAACAACCCATTGGAGCTGTTAACAAGTCGGTGACATGGATGGGGGTTAATAGGTTGTTTTCGAGGTCTTCATACATACGGCATTTTCCAACTAACAAGGGAGGTAGCTACTAAAAAAAAAAAAAAAAAAAAAAAAAAAAAAAACATTCCCATCCATTCCATCCCTAATACACTCCAATCAACTCCACCTTCTACCCTCCCTCTCATCTTGGCACTTCTTGGATGACGGGTCACCTGCATCTAGATATGGATCAAAAGGTCTCCTGTCGGCATGCTTTGCCTTTGTAATCTTGTCCACTGCCCTGGGTCATAAGCAGTATCGCAAGACACAGCACATGCACAGCAAGGCCGCTTCATAAAATCGGCGACCCCCCCTCTCCGTCTCCCCATGCAGAAAAGAAGACGGGAAGCAATCCCTTCGGGCTGCGTCAAAATTTTCTCACACATACTACCTCACCCCCACCCATTCTACTTCATGCATCACAACATCATCCATATACAACCTTTCTCCATTCACCCCTGTCTTATGTACTCTCCCGTCTATCCTCAACAGACATTCCCTTCTTCCCCAAAGCCCCATTTACCCCGTCCATCTCATCTCCTCCTAGGTCACCCTCCCATGTTCATTCCCTCCATTTCTGCCTTCCACACTTCTTTTACTAGTCTTTCTTCACTCATTCTTTCCATGTGTCCAAACCATCCCAACACTCTTTCGTCCACTCTACCTCCCAACTCCCTTACCACCCCCGTTCTCCTCATCATCTCCTCATTTCTCACACTATCCAGCCTAGTAACCCGTATAATACTTCTCAGATACCTCATCTGAAACATTTTCAAAATCCTTCTCTCTTCCTCACTTATGCTCCAAGTTTCTACCTCATGCAGTGCTGTCAGCACAATTACTCCTTCATACAATATCCTCTTATCATCCATTCCCAAATATCTATTTTTCATTACACTTTTTAATCCACAAAGGCAGTTACGCGCTTCTCTCCATCCACTGTCTACCTACACCTCCACTCCTCCCTTTCCTGCCACATTCGCACCCAAGTATCTAAAACTATCCACTTCCTCCAGTCTCTCTTCCTTAATGCTCACTTCCAGCCTGCTACCACTTTCACCCCTTGTACATCTCATCACCTTACTTTTACCCACATCTATATTGAATTGTCTTCCTTCTTATACTCTCCCATACTCTGTCACTAACTTCCTCAATCCCTCCTCTGATCCTGCTACAAACGCAGTGTCTTCCGCAAACAACAGCTGAATCACTTCCCACTTTTCACCATTTTCTTTAACCATCTTCAATCCCTGACCCATCACCCTTGCATTCACCTCTCGCACCACCCCATCCATGTACAAGTTGAACAGCCAGGACGACTTTACACATCCCTGACGAAGTTCCACCTTTACCTCGAACCACTCACTTTCTCCATTTCTAATACTAACACACGCTCTTCTACTCTCGTAAAAATTCTTCACTGCTCTTAGAAGCTTTCCTCCTATCCCCTATATCTGCAAAAAAAAAAAAAAAAAAAAAAAAAAAAAAAAACATTATCTTCCTGTCTACCCTGTCGTAAGACTTTTCCAGATCCATAAAAGCCCAAAAACATCCTTACCTTTTCCTATTGCTTTCTCACATACCTGTCTTACTACAAAGATCTGATCTACGCAACCTCTACCTGTCCTAAAACCACACTGTTCCTCACCAATTACTCCCTCTGATTCTCTCCTATTCCTCTCAATCAAGATCCTCCCATAAGCCTTCCCAACTACACTTAATCCCTCTGAAACTACTACACTCACACTTGTCCCCTTTTCCCTTGTAAAGTGGAACTATATAGGCACTTCTCCAGTCCTCCGGCACTCTACCCTCTTTTAAACAAACATTAAATAATCTCACCTGCCAGTACACCATAACTGTACCTCCTTTCTTCAGACACTCTACATGGCATCCATCCAACCCAGGTGCCTTACCTGCTGTTTTCATCTTAACAACTGCCTTCAATTCTTCCTTTCTTATTTCTCCTCCATTTTCCTCACTCATTACTGCCATTTTATTAGCGCTTCCCACTTGAACTACCTTTCCCTTTCTATTATCCTTCACATTTAGCAACTCCATAAAATACTCTGCCCATCTTCCTCTTACTGCTTTCTCTTCCATTATCATCTCCCCATCAATACCTTTTGCCTTTTTTTCTCTCTATTTGATTCTCCTCCTCTTTCGTAATTTCTTTCCAAAACATATATTTTATTACTTTCAATATTTTCTGTCATACTCTTACCCCATTTCACATCTCCTCTTCTCTTTACCTCCTTTACTTTGTGCTTTGCTTCTCTTTTCTTTTCTTTGTACCTCTCACATGACTCCCTCGTC
>NC_134786.1:30290790-30308290 GCF_046742065.1 Oratosquilla oratoria | reverse complement strand
TTTATTGTGGTGGGGGACTCCATGGTGCGAGGCTATGACGACATCCTGCATCGGAAGACTAATCCACGTTATAAGCTTGTATGTCAACCGGACCATGGATTCGCCGATTGTACCCAAACCATCAGGGAGCAAAGGCGGATGAACATGGTTGCGATTGCTCATACGGGAGGTAACGATGTGGGTAGGGTGAGATCAGAGGAAATTGTTCGGAATTACAAGATCCTTCTTCAGGAGATGAAGGAGCGTGGGAGCCGTCACGTAGTCTGTGGGATCCTTCCGAGGATCTAAGCAAGCTCGTGTTGGAACAGTAGAGTCATAGGGATCAATAAGAGGATATCACGATTGTGCACGCAACTGCAATACTGGGATAACTCTTTCCTGATCCTTGGTATCTGCTCCAGGCGTCATGACCTTTATGCACCTAATGGAATCCACCTTACTCGCAAAGGCAAAGATGTTCTTACAAACCTCATTGTGGGAGTTTGTAATGAACTAGTTCCTTTTTTGAGTATAAACTCAAATGAAAAGGGAAATATAGTGTCTTGGGGAAAAAGAGTAGATTATAGCAATAATATAGAGCAATTCGTCAGTGTAGGACAAAATATCATTTTATGATATAATGTCGGTAGAAGACAAAATATTACATTAGGATGTAATGTCAAAGGACAAAATATCAAAAAGGAATGTAACAATAATGGAGGAAACGTATCACGATGGGATATAATTATATAGGAGGACAAAATATCACAATGAAATGTAATGATAGTGGAGGACAAAATATCGTGGTAGGATATAATGTCAGTGGAGGACATAATATAATTTTGGGAAGGGATGCCGGACATGTACGGGGTGGCCAATGAAACCATATCAACAATGCAAAACACTGTATTATTCACAATGTGAGGAAGCACTACAGATACAAGCGTTCGGTCGCTTCGTAAGCAGAATCAAGACTGACTCCGACGCCAAGCCACGTCAACAAGCTCAGACTTGACGGGAAAAACATACACGCTCAACATATACAATTAGTTCTCACACTAATACATTACATATATAATAATAAACAAACAATATTACAAATATGTATGTACAACACACAAGGAATACTATATGTCACCATTATATTGCTCGGCCACCATCACTTGGTGACCCCACCGAGCAAACGAGATAAACAAATGACCACAGCAAGACAAAATGAACAACATATACATCTGGCTCCATACACACCACTTGGGAATGACAACAATGTGGAAAGAAATTGGCTCATCAGCACACCCTATACATAAAAATGATATACATAATCAAATGACATAAGGACAATACATAGGAATACATACACAAAACAAGAAGATATAAAGTACTGGATACAATAAAAAGAAACATACATAAGAAATGTATGCAAACATTAGGAATACACAAAAGAAGTGTACACAAACACAAGAAATACACAGGGGTACTATACAGAAACACTAGAAATACACAAGGAAACTTGCGCCAGTTAAACACGAGAAAGAAAAAAAAAACAGCAATTGTCGGACGTCCGGGACATGATACTTAATAGCTAAACATTACAAAATGCAATTCAAGACATTATACTTAAAAGCTAAACAATAGTTACACATTATACCTAAGAAAGGGACGCAAAATTGGTAAACATCACAAAGAATACAAGACAATGAATACATCATAAGCAATACAAAAATACAAAATTCCTAATAAATGCACGACAGTACCCTACCAGACCAAGGAAGGAACGTACATTCTCAACTGAAGGAACGTACATTCTCAAGGAAAGAACGTACATTCTCACAGAAGTGTGAATATCATGTTTGTCAACAACATGACCTAGGATTTGGATGCTAATCTTAAGAAGGGAATAATTGAGCAAATTGTTTCAATCCAGCATCAGGAAACGGTTGCAAGACCATGGACAACTTAGTGAGGTGGCTCTCCACATCCCTGGAAACTAAGATCAAATCATCCAGTTAAACAAAAAGTCCGTTGTCCATTAAGCCATAAAAAATAGTTAGTCAAGCGCTGGCAAGTCAAAGGAACATTCCACAACCCCATGGGGCAACGAAGCCATTCATAATGTCCACTGGGAGTAGAGAAGGCCGTGATTTTACGAGACTTCTCCTCCAGGGGTATCTGCCAAAAACCCACTTTCAAGTCTAGGGTGGCGAACACCGTATCACCAGTGCCAATGGACTGAAGAAGGTCACTTAGTACAGGCAAAGGGTAATGGTCAGGAAAAGTGACCTCGTTAACTCACCTAAGGTCAATAACAGGACGAAAAGATCCATTCTTCTTAGGCACCAGAAGGAGGGGTGAGTTTCATTCCGAGTAGGACTCTTGTACAATGCCTTCACGTAACATGTTGTCAACCAAAGACTGTGCAACGAGCCGACGAGAGTGAGGCAACCTATAAGAGGGAATGTAGACAGGACGAACACCTGGTTGAAGATCAATTCTATAAACCACACGATCTGTAAGTCCTAATGGATCACCAGGCAAAACCAAAGCCTGACGGTTTTTCACTAACACTTCAATGAGACGAGGCGTCTCATTAGGAAAAATCAATCTCATCTACAAATGTTTCAAATTTGGAGGCCAAGTGAGCCGTTGCACTCACTTGTGAAGACTGTAGCATAGAAGCTACAATGATAGGAGGTGAATCCTCAAAAATATCAACGTCAGCTATTTCAAAGGAGCCGAAGTGATTACCAGGAGAGAGTGTGATAGGAGCACCCGTGACGTTGGTTACCATAGCTGTGGTGACATGATCCTCGCGAATAGTGGAAAGAGTCCCTTCCAAAGCAAGGTGACGAACACGAATAGAGTCATGCTGAGATATAACGTCACACCCAACTGGAGCATCTGAAATGCGCACCGGAACTCGAATTGCACTTGAAGGTTCAAAACAATGCTCTCCAACAACAACAGCAGCACAAGAAAGAATAAGAGAGTTAAAGCGAGGAGGTCCCTTAGAAGGCAACTGAGCAACCTGATCATACAGAGGAGGGGAATCACAAATGGAAACTGGCTTTCTGTTGCAGGAATAACAAAATTACAGAAAGTCACTACACGGCGACGAGGAGATATATCAATGCCATGTGCTCAGTCCGCTCGTGACCTCAGCTCAGTCCGCTCGTGTCCTCAGCTCAGTCCGCTCGTGACCTCAGCTCAGTCCTCTCGTGACCTCAGCTCAGTCCACTCGTGACCTCAGCTAGAGACCTCGTTTTTCTGCACAGACACCAGCTAGCGAATACCTGTGAAATTTATATCTCCGAATAGTGTTAAGTGATTGTGCTGTGTTTTTGTGATTGTATACGTATAGCGCTATACAGTTACAGATATAAGATACAGTGCAGTGTTCTATTTAAATTCAAAACAGTTTTCTGTTACCGTACTCCAAAGGTAAGAGAAATAGTATAAGGTAAGCAGAGAAAGCTTCGCGTATTTAGTTTATTAGAGACCGCTTTGATTTGTTGCTGTTGTTGATTTGTATTTTCTCTTGGCCGTTTTTATTGCTAAAGGGGGAGCGAAATTGCTTGTGAAGGTTGTGTGAACCTAAAGGTCCGTCTCAGGAGTGTGCTCCATGAGAAGAGTGAACCCTCCCCACAACCCAAAGAGCGTTCCACTTCTTCCCCTACTGTCACTGCCATGAGCGAGTGGCGCTCCGTGGGGTCCCGTTTGTCGAGCCCGTGTTCGGTAGACGTGTGCCCTGTGGAGCAACCGCTGGCTCTAGCCATTCGTTTTGCTCTACTGGAGGATGAAGTGGCTGAAAACCAGGAGTTCTTCGTGGTGGGGGACTCCATGGTGCGAGGCTATGACGACATCCTGCAGCGGAAGACTAAGCGACGTTGCAAGCTTGTATGTCAACCGGGCCGTGGGATCGTCGATTGTACCCGGTCCATCAGGGAGCAAGGACGGAAGAACACGGTTACGATTGTTCATACGGGAAGTAACGATGTAGGTAGGGTGAGATTAGAGGAGCTTGTTCGGAATTACAAGGTCCTCCTTCAGGAGATGAAGGAGCGTGGGAGCCGTCACGTAGTCTGTGGGATCCTCCCGAGGATCTACGCAGGCTCGTGTTGGAGCAGTAGAGCCATAGGGATCAATGATAGGATATCGCAGTTGTGCACACAATTAGGATACCACTTTCTTGATCCTTGGTATCTCTTTTCTAGGCGCCATGACCTTTACGCTTCTGATGGGATCCACCTTACCCGCAGAGGCAAAGATGTTCTTACAAACCTCATTGTGGGAGTTTGTAATGAATTAGCTCCTTTTTTAGGGTAGAAGCCCAAAGGGAAGGGGAAATAGAATGTACTTGGGAAAACAGTGTACAGTATAGCATTAATGTAGAACAATGTGCCAGTATAGGACAAAATATAATTTTAGGATATAATGTCGTTAGAGGACGAAATGTCACATTAGGATGTAATGTCATAGGACAAAATGTCGCAATGGGATGTAATGACAGTGGACGACAAAAGATCACGATGGGAAGTAATGATAGTGGAGAACAAAATATCACGATAGGATGTAATGATAATGGAGGAGAAAATATCATGGTAGGATATAATGTCAGTGAAGGACAAAAAATAATTTTAGGAAGGGATACCGGACAGAATGTCAATGAAGGCAAAAATATCATGATAGGATGTAATGTCGCTAGAGGACGAAAGAAACCACAAGAAAGGTGGGGGTGTTCTATTGTACGTTAAAAACAATGTTCATGCTTGTGTTTTAGAGAAAGTGAAACAGGATGCATATGATAGTTTGTGGGTTGAGCTAACCCAAACAAATGGACAAAAAATGAATATAGGTGTAATATATAGGCCAAAGACATTATCATTAGCAGACGACAAAATGTTATTTCAAGAACTGTCTAGTTTCTGCAACCGGGATTTATTGATAATGGGTGATTTCAATTTTACTGACATTGATTGGATGACCCTTGAACATGGCCATATAGGTAATCGCTTGATTGATTTTCTTGGTGACAATTACTTAATTCAGCATGTAAAAGAGCCCACAAGATATGGAAACTTACTCGATCTTTTGATCACTAGCCGCGAAAGCATGGTAAGTGATGTAGAAGTCGGTGAATCCGTTGCAAATAGCGATCACAACTTAGTCAGATTCAAACTCCTAAACAATTTTAGAATAGATACTTATGGTTCTAAAATACCCGATTTCAGTAAAGCTCAGTTCATAGGACTACGCCAGGAGCTTCAGCTTACAGATTGGGAGGCCAAATTAAACGATAGGCCTGTAGATTAGATGTGGGAAATATTTCAAAATACGCTCACTAAGATGATTCAAACTTACATTCCTTTTAAGGACCGACGTCCCCCAAATCAGGCTCGCCCAAAGTGGCTCAACAAAGAAACTGAAAAAAGTATTGCTAAAAAGAGAGAGGCTTATAAAAAAATATATAAGTGCTCGGGTGCATCTAATGACTATGAAACTTATGTATCAATACAGAGAGATTTAAAAAGGACAATAAGAAAAAGAAAACGACAATACGAAATGAACATCGCTGATAAATCCAAAGAGAATCCCAAAGAATTCTATAGTTACATTAGAGATAAAAAGGTTGTTAGGAATCACATTGGTCCACTATTATCTGCTGACGGTCAACATGAATATTCAAATGAAGGAATGTGCAATATCTTAAACAATTATTTTAGCTCGGTATTCGTAAACGAAACACCTCAAAGTGAATTTCAAACTGAAACCTGTGAAAAGTCTGGGGTAAACTTACTCACTACGGTAAATATAACAAAAGAAAAAAATAAAAGGTGCATAGACAAACTCAAAGTTAATAAAACACCAGGGCCTGACGGTTGGCATCCAAGAATCTTAAAGGAAATGAAAAATGAGATTGTTGTTCCATTAGAAATTATTTTCAAGAAATCCATCATATCCGGAGATGTCCCAAGAGAATGGAAGCTAGCTAACGTTACTCCCATATTAAAAAAAGGTGACAAAAAGAAACCAAATAACTATAGGCCTATAAGTTTGACTTCAATCGTAGGAAAAATAATGGAAACTATCATCAGAGATGCTATCGAACATCATTTAGAAAGTAACCACTTGATAAATGATAGCCAGCATGGTTTCAGACGGAAACGTTCTTGCGTGACTAACTTACTCGAATTCTACAACACAGTTATCTCGAATTATGACAAAAGAAACAATATAGATTTAATATATCTAGACTTTGCAAAAGCTTTTGATACCGTCCCACACGAAAGACTACTTACTAAACTAGCTTTGCATGGAATAAGTGGTAGCCTATTATGTTGGACTAGTAATTGGTTGAATGGTCGAAAACAGAGAGTTGTTTTAAATGGAAAACTTCTGGATGGAAAAGTGTTGCAAGTGGAGTTCCTCAGGGTTCCGTTCTTGGGCCACTTCTATTCATAGTATATATAAATGATATAGACCATGGACTAAAATCTTCTGTTTCCAAATTTGCTGATGATACAAAACTTTGGGAAATAAGAAATCAAGGTATACGCTGCCACCACCCAATCGTCTATATGGATATATCTGACCATAAATGGAAATTGCTCCTTGTTATTCACGTCTGACTCCGTCCCCTTTCTTCAGGTCGTTCGGGGTTGGTTCTGGGTAGCGAAAAGGCCTATGCCCAAGTGGGGTAGTATAAGGATATAAGTGAAGGTTTTCTATGTGTTAATTATTACACTGAAGCAAAAATATAGTAAGAAAATACAAAAGTATATTGTGGTTTTCTCCAACTAGACAATCTATTGATCCTTACAGTATGAAAAATATATGGGTATGCGAGATATTTAATAACACAGTTTATTTTATTTTATTTATTTATTTATTTTATTTTATTTTATTTTATTTTATTTTATTTTTTTTTGCTTATGGGCATCATAAGTAAGGTCACAGGCACGTGGAAAAATGTAGTTATTTACGCTCCAACCTTCCGGTCACTGTATAAGTCTACTTACAATATTGTGTCTACCTTCAACCCCGTATTCTTATTAGAGAACGATCACAGACATAATTGTACTCTAAGGATTACACTCATAACTAATGTATATATGCGTGATACCGTCTAACTCCTTCCACGCAAAGTGTTTGTGGAGTACACTCCCTTAAAAAAAAAAATTCTGTTATCGCGATGGTTTTTGGCATCAGACTCAAAACTTAATAATAATAATAACTATCTACCTACTATATCTGCACTATATCATTTAACTCACATATTGACATTTATTTTCATTAATCTTACAGAACGTACCCATACCTGTTATCGGGATAGTGTTTGGCATCAGATTAAAAACTTTAGCTGCGCACAAAAAAAAAAAAAAAAAAAAAAAAAAAAACGAGACGGCTATGTGTTCGTATCTATGGGTAAACTGCTAACCTCCCCTGTTGTATTATTTCGTAAAACTTCATTTCGCTTCTCAACACAGCCCCTAGCTGCTACAACCTCTCCCTAAACTATTTCTCTAGTGGAATCCTGAACTGAAAGTTGGGAATTTTTCCTATTACTCTTAAAGTTAATGGTTCTAGTTTACACCTCCGTCCGAACGTGTCAGTGACGTCACGGGTGGGTGGAGCTACGGTGCGCCCGCTATGTTCGAGAACATTCTAATGTCGTCTCCAAGATTAGTTGAACCAAAATCAGTTGAAATATATTAGTAGCTATCTCCTATTGCATGTTTTTCTTCAATGCTTATAGTAAGGCTCTTTGCCAACACATCTTGATGGGTAGACACAGAACAAAATTAATCCATGATCTATTAAGGCTCTATTTTCTACTTTGCTTCTTGGTTGAATAAAACCGTCACGACGTCCATACTACCCAGTCTCTCAAGTCAACACTCAATTAAATAAATAGATAAATAAAACGAAATTCCAAAAATAATATCCCTTCAAAAATCCTAACCTTACACGGCCCTACGCCCCCCTGTAAGAAAAATTCCGCAAAATCACGTGAAGGATTCTATTTGGCGTGGTCCAAATCCCCCTGAAAAAAAAACTCCGTCCTGTCATCAGAGAGCGATTATCCTTTTGATAGCTTGACGAGGCACTCTCCCCTCAGCACACTCGTAGGTGTACGAATCTCAGGTGACCCGGGGGTACACCAATTTACTGTGGATGTCTCCGTGGACTTTTCCATCAGCCTTCGTATTGGCTGGATTCTCCTAAAGTGGCTCGACAAAGAAACTGAAAAAAGTATTGCTAAAAAGAGAGAGGCTTATAAGAAATATAAGTGCTCGGGTGCATCTAATGACTATGAAAATTATGTATCAATACAGAGAGATTTAAAAAAGACAATAAGAAAAAGAAAACGACAATACGAAATGAACATCGCTGATAAACCCAAAGAGAATCCCAAAGAATTCTATAAGTACATTAGAGATAAAAAGGTTGTTAGGAATCACATTGGTCCACTATTATCTGCTGACGGTCAACTTGAATATTCAAATGAAGGAATGTGTAATATCTTAAACAATTATTTTAGCTCGGCATTCGTAATCGAAACACCTCAAAGTGAATTCCAAACTGAAACCTGTGAAAAGTCTGGGGTAAACTTACTACGGTAAATATAACAAAAGAAAAAAAGAAAAGGTGTATAGAGACACTCAAAGTTAATAAAACACCAGGGCCTGACGGTTGGCATCCAAGAATCTTAAAGGAAATGAAAAATGAGATCGTTGTTCCATTAGAAATTATTTTCAAGAAATCCATCATATCCGGAGATGTCCCAAGAGAATGGAAGCTAGCCAACGTTACTCCCATATTCAAAAAAGGTGACAAAAAGAAACCAAATAACTATAGGCCTATAAGTTTGACTTCAATCGTAGGAAAAATAATGGAAACTATCATCAGAGATGCTATCAAACATAATTTAGAAAGTAACCACTTGATAAATGATAGCCAGCATGGTTTCAGACGGAAACGTTCTTGCGTGACTAACTTACTCGAATTCTACAACACAGTTATCTCGAATTATGACAAAAGAAACAATATAGATTTAATATATCTAGACTTTGCAAAAGCTTTTGATACCGTCCCACACGAAAGACTAATTACTAAATTAGCTTTGCATGGAATAAGTGGTAGCCTATTATGTTGGACTAGTAATTGGTTGAATGGTCGAGAACAGAGAGTTGTTTTAAATGGAAAAACTTCTGGATGGAAAAGTGTTACAAGTGGAGTTCCTCAGGGTTCCGTTCTTGGGCCACTTCTATTTATAGTATATATAAAAGATATAGACCATGGACTAAAATTTACTGTTTCCAAATTTGCTGATGATACAAAACTGTGCGGAATGGCAAATGATCACTCAAACTAATTAGATATTCAAGAAGATTTAGATCAATTACAGCAATGGTCTGAAAAGTGGCTAATGAAATTTAACACAAGTAAATGCAAGGTAATGCACATAGGTAAAAATAACAGTAAGTACGATTACAAGTTATTTGGAAATTCGTTAACAAAAGTGGATAGTGAAAAAGATCTCGGCGTAATTATCAGTAACGACCTCAAATCATCCAAGCAGTGTATTTCAGCCTCTCAGAAAGCAAATAAGATACTAGAACTGATTGCGCGATCTTTTGATTTCAAAAGTCCATCACTCATTAATAAGCTATATAAATCGTTACTTCGTCCACATTTGGAAAATGCTGTTTCCGTATGGTCATCGAATCTCATTAAAGACATTGACAGACTGGAAAAAATACAACGGCGAGCCACAAAACTGATTCCAAATATCAAAAATAAATCATAGGAAAATCGACTCAAACACATGAATCTGTTTTCCCTAAAAAAGCGTAGACTCAGAGGTGACTTGATACAGGTCTTTAAGATTTTAAAGGGAATTGACAACATCAAACGTGACCAAATTTTCACATTGAATGAGAATCAGACAAGAAATAATGGTCTCAAACTGTCCGGAAATAGATTCAATTTGGAAGTAGGTAGAAACAACTTTGCCAACCGTGTAGTTAATGAATGGAATAAACTTCCTGCACAGGTAGTGCAATGTAGTTCAGTTCGAAGCTTTAAGAATCATTCAGATAAATACCTAAGTAAAATGCTGTAATGATTATGATTTATCTTATATTATTTGTTTTTGTTTTGTTATCATTTGTCTGTCTGATTTTCATTTATTATTAGTTATATGTCAATTTATTATTATTTACTATTTACCTGTTTGCTTATTATTTAACTATACCTATGCATTTATTCATGTATTTTATTTGTTATTTACATTATTATAGTTTGTATTTATGATTTTATTATTAATATGATTTTTCTTTTGCATCCGACCTAGATATGGATCAAAAGGTCTCCTGTCGGCATGCTCCGCCTTTGTAATCCTTTGTAATCTTTGTAAGAGCATCAATGCCTAAGTACAAGACCAGAGACAACAACAGAAGTGACATGTAAAACTGTAGCACGTGAGGAAAACATTACGGGAATGCGAACAGACCTAAGAATAGGCAAGGGGGCGCCTTGTACAGAATACAAACTATTACAACAAGGAGATGAAGGGAGATTGTACAAATCACGGAGAGCATAATAATCTTTTCTACTAATGAGACTACATTCTGCACTAGTATGTACAGTGACTGAAAGAGGTGTATTCTCTTTAAGAAATTGGAAGGTGAGTAACTGAGAAGACTCAGCAGCCACCAAGGGGATTATCTGAGACCTCACAGTAGAGGTCAAGCCTTTGGGCTGGGAAACGAACGCTTGTGAAAATGGGACGAAGATTGTCTAGGCCGAGAAGATATCTCTGCCCCAAGCTGTAAAATCTTGAAACACTGATAAGTCGAGTGTTTACAATGACCATGGATATGACAATAGCTAATCTTATCCTGAGACTCTACTCTAGAGGGGTTATGCGTCACATTAGAAGAAACATCCGATACATTCCTACGGACAGGGGACTGTCTTGATTTCTGTACATGACGCTTACGACGAAAACAAAAACCACTCGAATGACCTGACTTCTTGTAATAGTACATGCGAGTATAGGAGGGGTAAATGTAGAGGAAGGGGAGCTGCGAATAGGAACTGAAGACTGGGGGTGGAGGGGGAGAACTAGGAACATTGGCTTGTTGCTGAGTACTACTAATACACAAGGAACCGGAAGGCACTTCCCTAAGTTTACATGAAACCTTAGTTGCAAAAGGCAGTAGGGTCTCATCTGCCTTATAGCTGAGAGAAGAGGCAGCTTTCCTTTCAAAAGGCGCTAAGAAAAGAATATATAAAAGAAACTCCAGAATAAGGTGGAACCTATCCACTGAGTTGGTGCCATGATCAACCCATTCTGAATGGGAGAGAACATCTAAGGTTTTAACTACAACTTTGCTGGCTTGGGCCTGAATATGCCTATAGTCAAGAGTGCCCAATTTGAATGTAAGGACATCAGCCAAAGTAAAGCAGCAACTAAAAGAATTTCCTACTGGGGTATCAGAAAAAAAATGAAATTTGACCGAAAGCTGTCATAATCATAAGCTAAAGAATTGGGGTCGAGGCACCCCGCAGATAACATCTCATAAGCTAAAGAATAAGATACAAGCTGAGACCTTACAAAGGAAATTTTCTTTGACCCTGTTGACACATTAGTATTAAAAATACAATCTTCATACTGGCGAAGAAAATCATTGGCTATATAATGGGAATCTTCACCAGAAAATTTCATAACAGTAGGATCCTGATGTAACAGTGTAAACGTGTGGGCCATTGTCTGAGGTGATGTTTGGGTAGGAATAAATGAGGAAAACTTATGTTTACTAAACAACAGCAAATTAGATCTTGGGAGTACGGCCCCACTACGTAATAACATTAACTTAAAAAATAAAAATAAATGTTATATACATACAATGAGTATTACAATCGCTCACATAAACACATGCCCTTATACATGAAAGACAAATACATCTAGGCAGGCAGTCGTAAAACAATGTCCAATACATAGGAAATACCTAAAACAAAGAATAAACAATAACACCAGTTTTCTTATAAGCAATAAAAGAAAACATGATCGTCAACAATGACGTCACGAAAGAAACAAACATCGCAGCCAAGACAACGCCTGGCTACAATATATGAAACTTATAATTTTTTTCCACAAAATCTCAAAAGGAGATTACAGGGATGCTTACGGCATCACGATGGGATGTAATAGTAGTGGAGGACAAAATATCACGATGGGATATAATTATACAGGACAAAATATCACAATGGTATGTAATGATAGTGGAGGACAAAATATCGTGGTAGGATATAATGTCAGCGGAGGACATAATATAATTTTGGGAAGGGATGCCGGACATGTACGGGGTGGCCAATGAAACCTTATCAACAATGCAAAATACTATATTATTCACAATGTGAGAAAGCACTACAGATACAAGCGTGCGGTCGTTTCGTAAGCAGAATCAAGACTGACTCCGACGCCAAGCCACTTCAACAAGCTCAGACTTGACGGAAAAAACATACACGCTTAACATATAGAATTGGTTCTCACAATAATACATTAAATATATAATAATAAACAAACAATATTACAAATATATATGTACAACACACAAAGAATATTATGTCATCGTTACAGACAGAATGTCATTGAACGACGGGTGGCAGGTGTGGAACGCGGTGACGTAGGGGGGCAAGATATATCGAAGAGATCGAATGACCGTGAGGGACCAGATATCTGTGATGGGGCAAAAGTCCACAAGGCACTGAATGTCAATGAAGGTCCAAATGTCAATATAGAATATGGTGTCAATAAAAAACAAAATTATAATTCAAAGCATGGTGCTGAAATACAAATCGTGTCAAAAATAAATAATCATGAATGTCTTAATACCATGCACTTTAATGCTTGTAGTATTAGAAATAAATTCCAAGAAATACAGGCGTGTATCAAAACCGAAAATATCGATACAACAGGAATAACCGAGATATGATTAAATGGTAGAGAGTTTGATTCTGAATTTGCTACTGCGGGATTTAAACACTTTCATCAGGATAGAAACCACAAGAAAGGTGGGGGTGTTCTGTTGTACGTTAACAGCACTGTCCATGCCTGTGTTTTAGAGAAAGTGAAACAGGATGCATATGATAGTTTGTGGGTAGATTTAACCCAAAGAAATGGACAAAATAAATGTAGGTGTAATATATAGACCAAAACCATTATCATTAGCTGACGACAAACTGTTGTTTCAAGAACTGTCTAGTTTCTGCAACCGGGACCTATTGATAATGGGTGATTTCAATTTTATTGACATTGATTTGATGACCCTTGAACATGACCATATTTTAAAATAAGCTTACTAAGATAATTCATACTTACATTCCGTTTAAGGACAAAGCCCCCCCCCCCCCGCCCCCAAATCAGGCTCGCCCAAAATGGCTCGACAAAGGAAATGAAAAAAGTATTGCCAAAAGGAGACAGGCTTATAAGAAATAGAAGTGCTCGGGTTCACCTATTGACTACCAAAGTTATGTGATAATACAGAAAAAAAAAATGACAATACGAAATGAATATCGCTAATAAATCCAATGATAATCCCAAAGAATTCTATAATTACATTAGAGATAAAAACGTTATTAGGAATCATATTGTCCCACTATTACCTGCTGACGGTCAACTTGAATATTCAAATTAAGGAATGTGTGATACTTTAAACCACTATTTTAGCTCAGTATCCGTAAATGAGACACCTCAAACAGAACTCCATACTGAAACCTTTGAAAAATCTAGGGTAAACCTACTACAGTAAATATAATAAAAGAAAATATCAAAAAGGTGAATAGAGAAACTCAAAATTAATAAAACACCAGAGCCTGACGATTAGCATATAAGAATCTTAAAGAAAATGAGAAATGAGATTGTTGTTCTATTAGAAATTATTTTCAAGAAATCCATCATATCCAGAGATGTCCCAAGAGAATGTAAGGTGGCTAACGTTACTCCAATATTCAAAAAAGGTAACAAAAAGAAACAAAATAAATACAGGCCTATAAGTTAGACTTCAATCGTAGGGAAATTATGGAAACTATCATCAGAGATGCTATCGAACATTACTTAGAAAGTAATTGTTTGATAAATGATAACCAGCATGGATTCAGACGGAAACGTTCTTGCGTGATTAATTTACTCGAATTCTACAAGAAAGTCATCTCGAATTACTACAAAAGAAACAATATAGTTATGATATATTTAGACTTTGCAAAAGTTTTTGATACCGTCCCTCACGAAAGGCTGCTTACTAAATTATCTTCACACGGAGTAAGTGGTAGCCTATTAATCAATCAATCAATCAATCAATCAACCAAATCAGCCATCCTTAGTCCACTGCTGAACAAAGGCCTCCTTCATAGCATTCCATGATTTACACGACCGCGCCAACCTCTGCCACGTCACTCCTGCAAACTTGTCAATCTCGTCTCTCCACCTTCTGTCTGGTCTTCCTCTTCCACGCTTCCCATCTTACGGCGTCCACTCAGTAACACACTTGCTCCATCGCTCATCAGTCGTTCACACTAACTTACCTGCCCAATTCCACTTCCTCTCTTTTACTGCTTCCACAATAACTTTCACTCTAGTCTGCTCTCTTACCCAACTTGCTCTCCTTCGGTCTCTCAGCGTTATTACCATCATTGATCTCTCCATTCTCCTCTGTGCTGTCCTTAGTTATGTTTCCATTGCCTTCGTTAGTTTCCAAGTCTCGCACCCGTAGATTATTGCTGGTAGAATGCATTGATTGTAAACTTTACATTTCTAACATAAAGGTAGATCCTCTCAGGATCTTATTATACTTACCAAACACTTTCCAAACAATTGTAATGCGTCTTTTTATTTAATTATCATGATCTTTCGTCACTTTCACCAACTGGCCTAAATAATTATACTCTTGAACTTCCTCAAGACTCATCATCAATCACAATCTCTTTACTTTTAACTTTCTTGTTGAACATTACTTTATTTTTACTTTTATTCATTCTTAAACCTACTTTGACACTTTCCTTGTTCAGATCACTCAGCATATCTTGCACGTCTTCTGTTCTTTCTGAAATAAGAATAATATCATCTGCAAATCTTAGGTGGTTCAAATATTCGCCATTAATCTTTAAACCTTTCTTTTCCTAACTCAATCTTCTGAAAATATCCTCCAAGCAAGCTGTAAATAGTTTCGGTGAAATTGTATCGCCTTGCCGTACTCCTTTCTCGATCTTGATTTTTTTTTTTTTCTTTTTGTAGTCGAATTATAGTGGTACCTTTCGCATAAATCTTTTCTAGAACCTATACAATCTGTTTGTTTGTACCCTGCTTGCGTAGCGAGTTTAGTATTGCTATTTGTTCTACCGAGACAAAAGCCTTCTCGTAATCTACATAAGCTAAACACAGAGGTATACTGTATTCTGTCGTTTTCTCGATTAGTTGGTTTATTGCCCGCAAATGGTCTAGGGTCGAATATCCGCTCCTAAAGCCTGCCTGTTGTCTCGGTTTATTTCCATCTAAAACTTGACTTAGTCTATTTGTAAGGATCTTGGAGAATAATTTATATACATTTGATAGCAAGCTAATCAGTCGATAGTTACTAAGGTCCTTCTGGTCTTCATTTTTATGAAGCAAAATCACTATAGCATTGTACCACGCATCAGGAACGCTTTCTTGACGTAAGCACTGGGTGTACAACTCAGCTAATTTAATATGAACTAATTTCCCTGCGTCTTTCAAAAGATCTATCGATATACCATCTTCCCCAGGTGCTTTTCCTCATAGTTTTTAGAACAAATTCTACGTCTTCCTTTGTAATCTCTGGTACACTACCAACGTCTACACATGAATTTACTGATTCAACTACGGTCATCGACAAGTAAAGCTCTTGGTAAAACTCTTCTACTCTTTTTACCATTTTGTCTCTAAATTTAATTATTTCTCCATTTCTAACTTTCAAACATATCATTTGCTGCCTTCCTAAAACATGTTTGCTCTCGGTCACTTTTACTCTTCCGAATAGTTTCCTCTATTTCATCCATGTTTCTCTTTCTTTTCTCCAATCTCTGCCTTTTGTTGATAAGCTTGTTTAGTTCTACTCTTTCTATTTTGTCTCTCCTGCTTTTAATCTGCATGGTCCTTCTTCTTTTAACTAGGTCATTTGTAGCTTAGGAGTATTTGTTTTCTCTAATGTTTTTTGTACTTCCTACTTTCTCTGCCGATTCCGTAATGATATTCATTAAATTCAAATTTATATCTTCCACGGTGTCCTCATTAGTTCTTAGAGCTTCGAATCTATTTCTAATTTCTAACTGAAATGTCTTATTATTACCCTTAACCTTTGCAAGGTTTATTTTCTTTCTTAAAATTATCTTATTTCTCTCGGCTTTAAAATTAAATTGAGCTGTGCAACCTACTATTCTATGGCCACTGCCTATGTTGATTTTATTCATCACCGTAACATTGTTAACGCTTTTGCTCTCATCTCCTAATATGAAGTCTATTTCGTTCTTTGTTGTTCCATTTGGACTTCTCCACGTGCATTTACGACCTACACGCATTTGCAAGAAAGTGTTCATTATCCTCATGTTGTAGTTCTCTGCAAAATTGACTAAAATCTCGCCTCTGTCATTTCTTTCACCTACTCCAAACTTACCAATGCACGTCTTATCACCCATCTTCTTCCCCACTTTAGCATTAAAGCACCTATTACCAACGTGTACTTACTTTTTTCTTGATCCATTACCTGACTTAAATCATCATAGAACGACTCAATTTCATCTTCTGAACTCTGTGAAGTTGGTGCATAAACCTGAACTATTTTTAGAGTGTACCTTTTACACAGCCTAATCACAATCCAAGTTACCCTGTCTGACAAACTACTGAATTTGACTACGTTACCAGCAACCTCTCGGTTTATCAAGAATCCTACTCCACTAGATCTTTCTTTGTCCTTACCTCTATAGTAGAACAGGTGGTGACCATCTTGTAATTGCATCAGCTTTTCTTCCGCTCTTCGGACTTCGCTCTGTCCTACGATGTCCCACTTGATGTTGTCTAGTTCTTCCATTAAACTCTCCAGCCTGTGATCTTCTGAGAGATTTCTTACGTTGTAAGAATAGCTCTTTATTTTCTTCATGTTGTTTAATGTCCAAGACTTGGATCTGCTTGGACAGTGCTTACTCACATTCGGTGGCACACTACCAGTAGGTACACGAGGCAATGCGGTTGGACCTTTAGAAGACGATGATCCAACAGGAACGCCCGGTTTTGTTTTGGTTGTGCTTTTCATATTGGCTATGAAGAGGGTTGGCTGTAATCTCACCTCTGTGCCAACTAATTTCTGGTGAGATATTTCTCTGGTGTCACCTTATTCATTACATTATATTCTGCGAAGCCCTATATCCATAGGGTGCCCAGTGGTCCACGCCGTCATTATGACGGTACCCCATATATCTATGAGGAGTTTCCC
Organism: Oratosquilla oratoria; assembly: GCF_046742065.1. Taxonomy (NCBI): domain Eukaryota; kingdom Metazoa; phylum Arthropoda; class Malacostraca; order Stomatopoda; family Squillidae; genus Oratosquilla; species Oratosquilla oratoria. The sequence goes on along the minus strand of NC_134786.1, from coordinate 30,290,801 downwards.
CGTTCGCCATC
>NC_134786.1:30278290-30285790 GCF_046742065.1 Oratosquilla oratoria | reverse complement strand
GCTGACGTGTGGTTTGAAGAAGAGTGACAACAATCTCAATCATTTTGTCAAACGGGATGTCATAGTTAATTGCTAAGAGCACACCAAACCCCGAACTGACCATACGACCTCAAACCATTGTTGGGATGAATTGTCTTACCCAATGGTACACTAATGCCCTTCTTGAATGCACGGCAGATCGGGTTTGGTACGATTGGTCTAACGACGATTGGTCTAATACCGATTGGTCCAAAGCCAATTGGTCTAATAGAGCATTTCGTCTAAAACCGATTCGTCTAAAACCGATTCGTCCAATATACTATTTGGTCTAATGACGATTAGTCTAAAATTGATGTAGAGACAATGATAGAAATACAAGAATTTAAATCGGAGACTTTTATTCAAGACACACATAAAAATATACTTTAAAGACAATGATAGAGACTTTTATTTAGGACACACATAAAGATATACTTAAAAAATACAAAAAGGATATAAAAATTTAACTTAATAAGCAATATTATATACTGAAAGCTCAAAATTTTAGATTATGTGCCAGCGCTCGTAGAAACTCTAACCTATCGTAATATTATTGTCCTTTTCGCTAAAAACAGACACGTTCAATATATTTTCTCTTGAGTTTAGCGTTAGATTCTCCTCTAATAACACACTACTGCTTCTAAACATTTCCTGCTGATTTTGTCTGGTTCCCGTATCAGCAGCTCTGCATTCTTCCAGTCCGCAGGAAATGTTTAGAAGCAGCAGTCATTCAAGGAACGAACACTATTGAGCAAAATAGGGGCATGTTTAACATCTCGCCTCACATTATTCCCCTAATACCCATGGCCAGCAAAATATTAAATATCTAAACCACCCTTGGTGGACTTTTCGCCCGCGGACGTTTGGGCCAGCATTCTCATCCTTTCCCAGTATCAAATCCCCCCCCCCTTCTCCTCCTCTTCCTTCCCCCCTTGAAAAAGCTGTAATAAGCGAAACGTCGTACAAATAAAGGCTCCGTCCTCACATGGTGTTTATCTTGTCAATCTTGTCGGCAACTGCCACTTTTAAGGAAACTCCATGCTAAGGGCTTAGGAGAATACTCCAAAATGCAAATACTCTAAAATAAAGTAAGAAAGAACTTCGACACAAACTATCTCTTGGTTAAATCGGTAGTTAGAATAAAGAAATTTTGCACAAAGTATCCTTTAGATGAAGCGGTAGTTAGCTATGGTAATTAGACGAATCGTATATTTGGTTTTAGACCAATTCGCTTTGGACCAATCTTAGTTAAATCGGTAGTTAGAATAAAGAAATTTTGCACAAACTATCCTTTAGGTGAAGCGGTTGGTTTTAGACCAATCGTGTTGTTGGACCAATCGTACTATTGGACGAGATGGTTTTAGACCAATCGTGTTGTTAGACCAATCGTACTATTGGACGAGATGGTTTTAGACCAATTCGCTTTGGACCAATTGGAATTAGACCAATCGTCGTTAGACCAATCGTCCGGGACCGGGCAGATCAGTGGGCTACACAACGTGGGCGTGTTTTCGACAATAACAGACAGGCTACAATCACTAAAATTTTCTGTCATGAGTGGCAGGGTGGTGAGATAAACACCGAGAATCGTTGAAGTTTTATTAACTGACGTCTGTAAAGAGCGAAACGTCAGTTAATAAAACTCCAACGATTCTCGGTGTTTATCTCACCACCCTGCCACTCATTTTGTCGTCCATTCATCAACATTTCTGTCATGAATAGACACACTAACCTTTCTTCCGATCTTGAAATAATTTCTCATTGCCGACGCACTACCATCACCGTCACTGGTGATACTATTCAGGTATGAGTACGACGATAAGTTCATCAAGGAAAACGAACTGGTCTAACTACTAGCTAAGTCCCCTGGTCCTACGTAAAATTAAGTACGGATGGCAGTTAGCCGTCGACTTAGGTCCTCGGAAAGTAGATTAACTTCCAGGTTGTAGGATTTTATAGGGTCAATAGCTTAGTTGGTAGGGCGTCGACAATGATCAATCATGTGCCCAGTTCGAATCCGGGGACGACAGTCGGAATTATTTGATCGACATCACCGTCACTTGTGATTCTATTCAGGTATGAGTTCGACGATAAGTCCATCAAGGAAAACGAACTGGTCTAACGACTAGCTAAGTGCCCTGGTCCTACGTCAAATTAAGTACGGATGGCAGTTAGCCGTCGACTTAGTTCCTCGGGAAGTAGATTAACTGCCAGGTTGTAGGATTTTATAAGGTCAATAGCTCAGTTGGTAGGGCATCGGTAATGAGAAATTATGTCCCCGGTTCGAATCCGAGGAAGACAGTTGGAATTATTTGATCGACATCACCGTCACTTGTGATTCTATTCAGGTATGAGTACGATGATAAGACCATCAAAGAAAACGAACTGGTTTAACCACTAGCTAAGTGCCCTGGTCCTACGTAAAATTAAGTACGGATGGCAGTTAGCCGTCGACTTAGTTCCTCGGGAAGTAGATTAACTTTCAGGTTGTAGGATTTTATAGGATCAATAACTCAGTTGGTAGGGCGTCAGCAATGATAAATCATGTGCCCGGTTCGAATCCGGGGACGACAGTCGGATTTATTTAATCGACATCATCATCACTGGTGATTCTATTCATATATATATATATACATATATATATATATATATATATATATGTATATGTATGTATATATATATATATATATACATATGTACATATATATATATATATATATATATATATATATATAAATGTATATATATATATATATATATTGATATATTTATATATATATATATATATATATATATATGCATATTACAAAGGATTACAAAGGCGGAGCATACCGACAGGAAACCTTTTGATCCATATCTAGGTGGGATGAGAAAAAAATCATATTGATAATAAAATAATAAATACAAACTATAATCATGTAAATAACAAATAAAATACATCAATAAATACATAGGTATAGTTAGATAATAAACAAACAGGTAAATAGTAAATAATGAATTGACATATAACTAATAATAAATGAAAATCAGACAGACAAAAGATAACAAAACAAAAACAAATAATATAAGATATATTATAATCATTACAGCATTTTACTTAGGTATTTATCTAAATGATTCTTAAAGCTTCGAACTGAACTACATTGCACTACCTGTGCAGGAAGTTTATTCCATTCATTAACTACACGGTTGGCAAAGTTGTTTCTACCTACTTCCAAATTGAATCTATTTCCGGACAGTTTGAGACCATTGTTTCTTGTCTGATTCTCATTCAATGTGAAGATGTTGTCACTTTTGATGTTGTCAATTCCCTTTAAAATCTTAAAGACCTGTATCAAGTCACCTCTGAGTCTACGCTTTTTTAGGGAAAACAGATTCATGTGTTTTAGTCGATTTTCGTATGATTTATTTTTGATATTTGGAATCAGTTTTGTGGCTCGCCGTTGTACTTTTTCCAGTCTGTCAATGTCTTTAATGATATTCGGTGACCATACGGAAACAGCATATTCCAAATGTGGACGAACTAACGATTTATACAGCTTGTTAATGAGTGATGGACTTTTGAAATCAAAAGATCGCGCAATCAGTCCTAGAATCTTATTTGCTTTCTCAGAGGCTGAAATACACTGCTTGGATGATTTGAGGTCGTTACTGATAATTACGCCGAGATCTTTTTCCCTATCCACTTTTGTTAACGAATTTCCAAATAACTTGTAATCGTACTTACTGTTATTTTTACCTATGTGCATTACCTTGCATTTACTTGTGTTAAATTTCATTAGACACTTTTCAGACCATTGCTGTAATTCATCTAAATCTTCTTGAATATCTAATTGGTTTGAGTGAGCATTTGCCACTCTGCATCAGCAAATTTGGAAACAGTAGATTTTACTCCATGGTCTATATCATTTATATATACTATGAATAGAAGTGGCCCAAGAACGGAACCCTGAAGAACTCCACTTGTAACATTTTTCCATTCAGAAGTTTTTCCATTTAAAACAACTCTCTGTTTTCGACCATTCAACCAATTACTAGTCCAATCTAATAGGCTACCACTTATTCCGTGTAAAGCTAATTTAGTAATTAGTCTTTCGTGTGGGACGGTATCAAAAGCTTTTGCAAAGTCTAGATATATTAAATCTTTATTGTTTCTTTTGTCATAATTCGAGATAACTGTGTTGTAGAATTCGAGTAAGTTAGTCACGCATGAACGTTTCCGTCTGAAGCCATGCTGGCTATCATTTATCAAACGGTTACTTTCTAAATGATGTTCGATAGCATCTCTGATGATAGTTTCCATTATTTTTCCTACGATTGAAGTCAAACTTATAGGCCTATAGTTATTTGGTTTCTTTTTGTCATCTTTTTTGAATATGGGAGTAACGTTAGCTAGCTTCCATTCTCTTGGGACATCTCCGGATATGATGGATTTCTTGAAAATAATTTCTAATGGAACAACAATCTCATTTTTCATCTTCTTTAAGATTCTTGGATGCCAACCGTCAGGCCCTGGTGTTTTATTAACTTTGAGTTTGTCTATACACCTTTTTGTTATATTTACCGTAGTGAGTAAGCTTACCGTAGACTTTTCACATGTTTCAGTTTGGAATTCACTTTGAGGTGTTTCGTTTACGAATACCGAGCTAAGATAATTGTTTAAGATATTACACATTCCTTCATTTCAATATTCAAGTTGACCGTCAGCAGATAATAGTGAACCAATGTGATTCCTAACAACCTTTTTATCTCTAATGTAACTATAGAATTCTTTGGAATTCTCTTTGGATTTATCAGCGATGTTCATTTCGTATTGTCGTTTTCTTTTCCTTATTGTCTTTTTTTAAATCTCTCTGTATTGATACATAACTTTCATATATATATATATATATATATATATATATATATATATATATATATATACATATATCATACAATCTAAATAACCGTCGCGCAGAGGATTCGAACCACCGCCAGTAGACTCAAGAGAGTCCGTAAGCACCTGGCGGTGGTTCGAATCCTCTGCGCGATGGTTATTTAGATTGTATGATTGATGTCGCTGTCCACTAGCGAATTTATTCATATACATATATATATATATATACATATATATATATACATATATATATATATATATATGTGTGTGTATGTATGTATGTATGTGTGTATGTCTATGTATATGTATATGTATATGTATATGTATATGTATATGTATTTGTATTTGTATATGTATATGTATATGTATATGTACATGTATATGTATATGTATATGTATACGTATGCTGAATACCACACGGAAAAGAAAAATTCTTGGAATCCGAGCGCTTTCGTGATATTTGTTCACATCTTCAAGGATTACAATAGAATGAATAAGTACAGAGTAAGATGAGATATATATACACATGAGAGAGGTTTGACATATGGAAAGGGTACCACTTAAGCTAATTATATCAGGTCAGGTCAAGTCTTGAAGGGTAGGGGTGGGTGACCTTATTCCTTACAGTGATTATCATATATACTCTTAACAATAAATGGATCAAGTTTGTATAGACCTAAATTGTTATTGAGGAGTTTTTCAAAGTCATGTTTGATGATACAAGATTCTATAATATTTCTTTCAGTCATGTCTTTACATGATACAATTTTTGTTGCATTTTTCCAATTGATCGGATGGTCAAAATCCCTCACATGATAAACAAAGCATTAGAATATTGGCCTGTCTTAATGCTATGTTTATGCTGTTTTGTTCTAAATCTTTGCTTGTTTGCCCAACATAACATCTATTACAATCGGAACATGGTATCTTATAAACACATCCCTTAAAATCATTTGGGGAGTTTTTATCAGTAGATTTTTAACAGTGGAATTATTTCTAAAGACAACATTAACATTAAAATGTTTTAGGATATTGGGAATCTCTATCATATTTTCATTGTATGGAAGTATCAACAGGTTTGTGTTATCAATTTTTTTTTTCCTTTCAGTATTATAAAATGTCCTTTTTGCATGTTTAAAGCAATTATCCAAAAAGTGTTTTGGGTATTTTAACTGCTTTCCAATTTCATAAATCTTACATATCTCATCATTAATAAATTCAGGGCTGCAAATGCGTAATCCACGGAGGAACATAGAAGAGAATGTTGATTTCTTAACTCTAACATGGTGAGCAGAATAAAAATGAATATATGAATTTACATTAGTAGGTTTACGGTGAATACTATATTTAAATTTCTTTTCATATCTATAAACTTTACGATCCAAAAAAGTAATCTTGAATTATCTTCAATCTCCACAGTGAATTCTATTGAGGGTACTAAGTTATTTAATTTTCTCAAAAATGAATTGAGATTTTCATTGCTAGGCCATATGCAAAGGATATCATCAACATACCGAAACCATTTTACCTTATTTGGCAGTATATTACTTAAAATCTTTGACTAAGAAAATTCCATATAAAGGTTACTTAAGACAGCTGATAAAGGATTACCCATTACCATTCCAAATTTCTGTTTATAAAACTTTCCATTAAATTCAAATTTACAATCCTTAATGAATAACTTGATAAGGTCAATAATAATTTTGGTATCGTAAGATATGTTATGATTAGGAAGTTCATCTGCAAGAAATTCAAGCAAGTACCCTCAATAAAATTCACTGTTTTGGGTCACTTGTTGTTCATTATGTACATAAACGACTTAGACGACGGGATAAATATTGATGTTAGTAAGTTTGCGGACGACACTAAAATAGGACGCCTAATTAGGTCAGGAGATGACGCAGAGATTCTGCAGGATGATCTTAACAAATTGTTCACATGGTCGTTGAAATGACAAATGAACTTCAATATCTCTAAATGTAGCGTGTTAAACGTAGGGCTACACAACCCCGAAAATTGATACAGCTTAGATAACACGCTTTTAGAGAAAACTGAGTGCGAGAGAGACTTGGGTGTTCTGGTGAGTCCGGATCTTAAAACCAGGAAACGGTGCATTAGCACCAGAAATAAAGCTAGCAGGGCATTAGGTTTTATTGCTAGGACGGTAACGAATAGAAGTGCAGAGGTAATTATTAAACTCTATCTAGCAATAGTTAGACCCATCCTTGACTATGCGGTGCAGTTTAGATCTCCGTCCTACAGAATGGACATCAATTCACTAGAATCAGTACAGAGAAGAATGACCAAAATGATACATGGACTCAGAAATTTGCATTACGAAGAGAGGCTTAGGCACCTTAACTTACACTCTCTGGAAAGACGTAGAGTGCGGGGTGATCTAATAGAGGTGTTCAAGTGAATCAAAGGCTTTAACAAGGGTGATGCAAACAAGGTAATCATATTAAAACAACAGGGCAAGACTCGCAGTAATGGTTATAAACTGGACAAATTTAGATTTAAAAAGGAAATAGGCAAGAATTGGTTTACTAATAGGGTGGTCGACGAATGGAATAAACTTAGTAACCATGTAGTAAGCGCTGAAACTA
>NC_134786.1:30270790-30275790 GCF_046742065.1 Oratosquilla oratoria | reverse complement strand
ATGAGAAATATAACTATCTAATTTGTACAAACCGTGATGGAGATTAACATTTATTCCCTTACTAGATTTGATCAAACTGCAGTCAATTAAATTTCTTTCAGTGATGTTGTATGTGATGACTTTAGCGTTATCCCAGTCAACTGAGTGGTTAAAATGGTTCATGTGGTTGAATATGCCGCTAGATTGGTTTCCCTGTCTAACGTATTTCTTGTGTTGATTGATTCGTGTTTTGAGTGTTATAGCAGTCTGACCAACATGAAACTGATTACGTGATTTACAAGGTATTTTGTACACACCCTGTATCACTATTAACAGAATTATTTATGAGAAATTGTCTTACAGTGTTCTTATTGTAAAAAACTACATTAATGTTGAATTTACGTAATATATTTGGAATGTTTTGCAGGTTCTCTTGGTACGGTAGAATTAGCAAGTTATTCATATTGAAAGTTTGAGTTAACCTAAGGTTATGAAATGTCCTTTTAGCACAATTGTAAACTGTGTATTTCTTCTACTACCTCTCCGAATACCCTCTTCACCATGGCTCACTCAGTCATATATTCTGTACCTTTTTCTTAATTATATAATTCCTTCTTCGTATCTGCACTGAGGATGTAATTATACGAAAGCGCTCTGCATCGTTAATTTATTTTTCCTAGTGGTTACTTACGTATATATATATATATATATATATATATATATATATATGTATATATATATATGTATATATATATATGTATGCATATATATATGTATATATATATATATATATATTAAGGTATGTTCAATAAGTAATGAGAAAATGTTAGGCGAGACATTAAATATGATTTGATCAAAATAATACTTCATGGTGAAATACACATACATTTATTCGATAAAATGACTAACTGGCAACTTTCTATATTTGTAGGTCTGAGTGCAGAGATGAACGTGGTGGAACCAGTCTGATTCGGTTTCCCGATATGTGAACACTTGTCAAAATGCAGGGAAACATGGAGCAACGTTACGCCATCAAATTTTGTGTTAAACTTAAGAAAACCAAACAAGAAGCTTATGAAATGTTAAAGGAGACCTATGGGGATGATAGATGAGCCAAGCAAGTTTCTATCGATGGTTTAACAGATTTTCTGAAGGAAATAAACAGGTTGAGGATGAACCCAGATCTGGAGAAAAAACATTGAGGAAGTGCAAAGGTTAGTGATGCAACACCGTCAAATATCTGTGAGGATGATATCTGAAGCTGTTGGTATAGTATTGACACAGTAGAGACAGTCCTGACCGAAGATCTGAAGCTCCACAAAGTCTGTGCCAAGTTCGTGCCAAAGATCCTCTCCGACGACCAGAGGCAGCTTCGTGTGGAATGTTGCACTGACATTCTCGAAATGATAGAGGCTGATTCAGGTTTCCTGAATAAGGTAGTGACTTGCGACCCTGAGAGAAAACGTTAGAGTGCTCAATGGAAGCACGCGACCTCCCCTAGACCCAAAAAGGCAAAGATGAGCAGGTCACAAGAGAAGGCCATGGTCATTCCTTTCTTTGACTCCCAGGGCTCATTCACATTGACAATGCCCCATGCCACAAGTCAACGCTGGTGACCACCTGGATGGCCAACAGGGGAATGAAAGTGGTACAACGCCCACCCTACAGCCCTGACCTAGCCCTTTGCGACTTCTTCCTGTTCCCACGCATGAAAGACAGCCTCAGGGGAACCAGATTCCAATCAACAGAGGAGCTGAAAGAGGCATCAGAAAGTTACCTGAAGGGACTACAGAAGGACTCTGAGGAGGTCTTCCAGGATTGGGAGAGACGCATGCAGAAGTGTGTGGATGCGAGGGGCAATTATTTTGAAGAAGACAAAGTTTTGTAAGCTTATGAAAATAAATAGTGTCTCTCCTGACATTTTCTCATTACTTATTGATCGTAATGGTATATATATATATATATATATATATATATATATATATATATATATATATATATACAAATATATACAACTTAAACCCACTCTCGTAGAAAAATAAGCTGAGATACAGATATAACCGTATAATTCAACCACTGACTGTGGTACTCTTCAGCATATACATGCATAGAGTAGGAGACAAGAAGATATATATAAAGGCAAATTAGAAAAAAAGGGAATTATGGAATCTTCAACTCACATGCCCTGATGGGGTCGGACATTATGTTCCTTAGAGACAAATTTGTTTACTGCCAAGCTGGTGATAGAATCTAGTGGCCATTGAACTTTTGGTGTGTTAAAATTTGGAAAATGTTTAATGAATGAAGATTAAAAAAATTCTCATTTCAAACTACAATGTGGTTTATATATTAAGGCTGCATTCTTCCGATCTGCCCGGTCATCTAACAGACTCGAATGGAGAAATACAGCTGAGTTTTCTTGGCCGTATTTGACAAAAACGTTATGGTCATTTCTCTCTCTCCCTCTCTCTCTCTCTCTCTCTCTCTCTCTCTCTCTCTCTCTCTCTCTCTCTCTCTCTCTCTCTCTCTCTCTCTCTCTCTCTCTCTCTCTCTCTCTCTCTCTCTCTCTCTCTCTCTCTCTCTCTCTCTCTCTCTCTCTCTCTCTCTCTCTCTCTCTCTCTCTCTGTCTATCTATCTATCTATCTATCTATCTATCTATCTATCAATCTATCTATCTATCTATCTATCTATCTATCTATCTATCTATCTATCTATCTATCTGTCTATCTATCTATCTATCTATCTATCTATCTATCTATCTATCTATCTATCTATCTATCTATCTATCTATGTATGTATGTATGTATGTATGTATGTATGTATGTATGTATGTATGTATGTATGTATGTATGTATGTATGTATGTATGTATGTATGTATTAATGTATGTATGTATGTATGTATGTATGTATGTATGTATGTATGTATGTATGTATGTATGTATGTATGTATGTATGTATGTATGTATGTATGTATGTATGTATGTATGTATGTATGTATGTATGTATCTATCTATCTATCTATCTATCTATCTATCTATCTATCTATCTATCTATCTATCTATCTATCTATCTATCTGTCTGTCTATCTATCTATCTATCTATCTATCTATCTATCTATCTATCTATCTATCTATCTATCTATCTATCTATCTATCTATCTATCTATCTATCTATCTATCTATCTATCTATCTATCTCGCTTCTACGTGCATTTAAGAAAATATATTACCTGGCTTTACCAGCATTACAATGTATAATCTCAGTTAGTCCACGAAGGACATTTCCTCCTCCACTACTTCATGAAACTCTTCTTCCACCATCATAGTGCAGCAGACTAGTTACTCAACTAATCCCCTCAAAGTTGCCCCCTTTTTGCTTATATATGAATAAGTGCGTATTCTAATAGAATATTCTTAGATAAGTTTGTGTATATGTATATATATATGCGTATATGTATACGTCGATATATGAGCATATGTATATATATATGCTCTCTTTTTCTTCACAAACTTTTCTTCTTTTTCTTCTTCATTTTCTTCTTTTTGTTCGCCTCTTTTTTTTTCTTGTTGTCCTTCTTCTATTTCCTCTAAATTGTCTTAAAATTTTTCTTCATCTTTTTTCTCTCTCTCTATTTTTGTTGCAATATTCTCTCTTTTCTTCCAGTAGTTACATAAAGTGATAATGAATGTTAAGTGGAAATGAACCCTTTACTTTTAAATTGATTACTAACAAAGCCACACCAAGAGCCAAAGAAGGAGCGATGCAGGTAAACGACATCTAATGCAAGAGATATTCTATTTTCTATTATACATTTCTATTTTTTACTCTATATACTATAGATTTATATATATATATATATACATATACATATGTGTGTGTGTGTGTGTGTGTGTGTGTGTGTGTGTGTGTGTGTGTGTGTGTGTGTGTGTGTGTGTGTGTGTGTGTGTGTGTGTGTGTGTGTGTGTGTGTGTGTGTGTGTGTGTGTGTGTGTGTGTGTGTGTGTGTGTGTGTGTGGGTGTGTGTTTGTGTGTGTGTGTGTGTGTGTGTGTGTGTGTGTGTGTGTGTGTGTGTGTGTGTGTGTGTGTGTGTGTGCGTGCGTGTGTGTGTGTGTGTGTGTGTGTGTGTGTGTGTGTGTGTGTGTGTGTGTGTGTGTGTGTGTGTGTGTGTGTGTGTGTGTGTGTGTGTGTGTGTGTGTGTGTGTGTGTGTGTGTGTGTGTGTGTGTGTGTGTGTGTGTTCATCCCAAAGCCATAGGTGAGCAGCAACCCAAGTAAGAGCAACGACAGCTAATTAAAGAGGTGTTCTGTTTTCTATTTCACATTTCTAATTTTTACTCTACGACTAACGGGCTGCCCCTTACCGCAGTACGTTGGGGCTTGACCCTTCGGGCGAGCTCCCTTAACTCGCAGGAACCCCAGAGCTCCACAAGTGCTCAACTTGAAGTTCTAGGGAATTCTTAATGGGTTTCTTAGGAGTTCCCAGAGGTTCCCCAGAGACTATCCAAGGGCTTCCAAGGGGCTCCGCATGAGTTTCCAGAGGATTCCCCGGGGGATCGCGTACGGCCCGCTCTCAACAAATCAGTCGTCTCCGTTGTCGTGATATCACCCCTCTCTCAGCCAATCAGGGGCTGGAAGGGATGTGTCCCCTTGAGGGATTTCCGGTTTCTGGTCCGATTTAGATCGATATCAACAGGAATTATTTTTATTAGCATATAGATATACTAGAGATGTCTATTGAGCATATATTTTTCCCCTTCTCTTCGCTTTCTTAATGCTTCACTTTTCATCCACTTATTTTTTTTCTATTATTTTTTTCTTATTTATTTGTTTATTTATCTATTTATTCATTTATTTTTATATATTTATTTATTTAATTTATTACTATTATTATTATTATTATTATTATTATTATTATTATTATTATTATTATTATTATTATTATTATTATTATTATTATTATTATTATTATTATTATTATTATTATTATTATTATTATTATTATTATTATTATTATTATTATTGTT
>NC_134786.1:30248290-30268290 GCF_046742065.1 Oratosquilla oratoria | reverse complement strand
ACACAATGACTCGGTGGATAAGGAAAAACATCAGATACAGAAGTAGTGAAGAACCATCAAGGCTGGATTTAATACTTACCACAGAGCCTGAAATTGTCGATAACATTTATTGTAAAACTCCGATAGGAAAGAGTGACCGTGTAAGAGCAAATGGATCAAAGCAGAAATGATAAACATAGAATAGGAAGACTAATGTACAACAACAACAAAATTGAGAAACTCAAAAAATTCTTTCGAAACACGAACTGGGAAAAATTCCTAAATGAAGAAACAGGGATGGAAGAGATATGGAATATACTAAAAGAAATTTACAAAGAGGGAGTAAATAAATACGTACCACAACAAAAAATGGAAAGATACATAAAAGCTGGTAGAACAAAAGGTGTAGTGAGGCTAAGGATAAAAGAGACAAAGCTTGGAAGAAATTGAAAAAAGAAGAAAAAAAAAAAAAAAGCAAATGGCAAATGCACATCAAACCAAGAAATGAATATGTAAAAATGCGCAGAGATGAAAAGAGAAACTATGAAAAATGCAAGGAAGAACCCAAGCTATTTTACAGGTATGTAAATGGCAAACTGAAGAATAAACAAGAAATAGAAAAGTTGCGCCAAGGTAAACATGAATATACAGAGAAACTTGAAATGGCTGAAATCATGAACAACCACTTCAAATCAGTATTCACAATAGAAAACTCACCTAACTGTGAGAAAATAGAGAGAGATCCCCCTCAATGAAAGAAATAATTGTAACACAGAAGAAAATCAGCGACCAAATCAAAACCCTTGACGCCAGAAAATCACATGGTCCAGACGGAATTGCAAATTGGATATTGAAAGAATGCATGGAAGATAACAGATAAATATACAATATAATTAAATTCTCACTTAAAGAAGGAAAAGTGCCACAGGACTGGAAGAAGGCAAACATTGTACCAATTTATAAAGGAGGAAACAAGGAAGACCCATCAAATTACAGACCGGTCTCCCTGACAAGCAGAGTAGCAAATATTTGCGAAAAGGTCGTCAAAAATAGATGGGTTAAACATTTGGATTCAGACAAGGAAGATCATGTACAACAAACTTGATATGCTTCTACTCAAGATTAATAGACAATACAAGAGAGAGATGGTTGGGCAGACTATGCCTTTCTGGACCTACAAAAGGTATTGGATAAGGTACCACACAATAAACTAATAAGGAAGATAGAATCAATAGGTGACATTATAGGAAAATTATTGGAATTGATGAAAGACTTCCTGACTGGGAGGAAAATGAGAGTAGTAATTAGAGACAAATTCTCAGATTAGGAAAAAATGATAAGTGGTGTCCCGCAGGGATCAGTACTGGCCCCGATCATGTTTACTATATACATAAATGACATGGATGAAGGAGTAGAGTGTTATATGAATGTCTTTGCAGACGACGCAAAAATACTAAAGAAAGTAAAAACTGAGGAGGATTGCAACTTATTGCAACAAGACTTGGACAAGATCTGGAAATGAACTCAAAAGTGGGAAGTGAAGTTCAATATCAAGGGATGTAATATAATGGAATTTGGAAAAAGTGAAAACAGAATATCGACAGATTATAAAATTGGTGAAGATGTCAAAAAAGTAAACTCGGAAAAAGACCTTGGAGTGATGATCAGCAAAGACATGACACCGGATAAGCATATTAATAGAATAGTAGGAGGAAACTACAATTAGTTGAGGTCAATAAAAGTGGCATTTGTCTATTTGGACGAGGAATTGATAGAAAAAATTAACTACACCAAAACTCGAGTACGCAGCAACACTATGGACACCCAGTACCAAAAAGAATATAGAAAATTAGAAAGAATACAAAGAGCAACAACAAAACTGGTACCAACTCTTTTCAAAATGACATATGAACAAAGACTGTCCAAATTAGAATTACCAACTCTGGAACAAAGAAGGGAAAGAGGATACTTACTAACTATCTATAGAATTATGAAGGGAATGGAAATCTTAGATAAGAATGACTTGTTGAAATGGGACAATGGAAAAACAAGAGGACAGGAAAAGAAACTAAAAAAAGATAATTACAGAAGAGATCTGGAAAAAATAACTTCCCACACAGAGTGATAGATACTTGGAACAAATCAAACAAAGAAACAGTGTGTGCAAACACTATTCAAGATTTTAGGAAAAAAATTGATGTTGACCCGTCTTTGTAGATACAAAGACGGGTCACCACGAGCATAGCACACACACACACACATACACACACACACACACACACACACACACACACACACACACACACACACACACACACACACACACACACACACACACACACACACACACACACACACACACACACACAAACACACACAAATACACACATGCACACACACACACACACACACACACACACACACACACACACACACACACACACACACACACAAACATATACACACACAAACACATACACACAAACACACAAATATCAGACAAGTCTAATGTAAATCATTTAATATATTTGATACAAGGAAGACGGGACAAATCTAGGAACGATTTATGAATCACAACAATGAGTGGTATTACATACAGGACTCCTCTCATAAGACAACAAAGCCTTCTATGGAGAAAAATATGAAAAAATATTCAGCAGATTGACTAAATATTAACTTGACATGAGATATAGTGTAATAAACGGTCTAATGAGGCATACAGATTAAAGGAAATGCCAGCCGGACTAAATATAATCCAAATGTGATGATAAAACTTTATCAAGATGATAATGAAAAGAGAAATGAAATCCACTTATAGCTGCCAATAACAGTATCAGTCAAATAAGAAGGGGCATTAAATGGACGAAAGTAGAAAGGTCATTCGTTGCCATGGATAAGTCCCATAGGAGTTAGTGCACTCTTCATGCACTGGAGATCCAATTATAATATTAAATGTCCTTAAAAGCTCACTCTTTATCTATTGCACTATTCACTTTTCCAAATTAAGTGAAATTTAATTGTTTTACTCATCTCGGTTGTGGGATGCCCCCTACAACGTCTGTTCCCCTTGAGGTTATTTGAATATCATATTAGAAATATAACTCTTAAGCGGATCCAGTCATGCTCACAATAACAAAGCACTCCTTTTTGGTATGCATTTGGTCAATCCCACCCCAATATTGATTGACTGATTGATTCAAGTTATTTTAGATCCGTCACGTTCACCTGTCAGGTCAGTCGGCCGTTTCTTTTTGGAGTTGGTTTGAAAAATCATCTCTCAAAATCAAACTCAAGTTCAACCTCTCGTCGTACTTTTATCACTTCACTCCAGTCATGTCAGACAGTACTTAAATACCTCCAAGCTGCAGTGCTTTCTGCGATGCTGGACTTACCAAAACGAAAAGAACTAGGAATCAAGCCCCGTTTATTTATTTTTATGCCCGTAGACAGTGCAATTTTGTCGAGGACAGAAGGACCTGTTAATTAGTACATTCCCGAAATCAACTTTATAATTGGGATTAGTTTATGTTTGCGTAAGCCATGTTCACTTGATAACTTAGGTAGGTCTTAAACCTAATTCAATTGTTGATCATGGTAGAAAGTATCTATCAAATAAGTTATTCTTTGAGAAAAGAAAGTATCTATCATATAAGCTATTCTTTATTATACCATTGGTGCATAACAACACTACATCAATGGAAATATTTTCACTTGTTGCCTAAATTTCTTCACCATCATATAAAGAAGATTCGTTTTTAACATTTTCTGATATATCTGTAGAGCATCACATCCATCATGCGCTGCCCTGTAAGACTCTAGTTAACGATCTTAGTTAACGTGAACCTGTTGCTAGAACCCACTTCTAAGATTTCCTTTACTCCCCTTCCTGTCTACCACTTTAAGTTAAGCCATAAAAACGTTAACTGAAACAATGGAAAGGTAATTTCATGCTGGCGTCTGAAGGATGTGTGAACGAATTAAACTGCCATATCACATGTGTATTCATGAAGTCTAGGCAGATATGGAAATTGTCATCTAAGTGGTTGGTGACGGACTTCGTTCCATATTTGGGAACGGATCTAAGGATAACTAATTAGATTGTGGCCTATTACCTATGAAATTGCTCACTGCCTCCTGTGTAAGGGGGAAAAGAGCCTTTGGCATATGTATGTATGTACAATGACATTTTAGATTTGGTTCAGTGTAAGTGTCAGGCCACCAATGTGCTAAGTATAACAAATTGATCATTAATATCATTTACATTTTTTTTATTTTTTTTTTATTTTTTTATTTTTTTTTAGGGAGCGGGGTACGCTCAACATTCAAAAGCTCTACCCACTGTGGAGCAAAACAGTTTAATTTTCGAAGAAGAAAAAAAAAAGTGCTGTTCCTAAGCTGAATACGATTTTTTTTTTTTTTTTTTTTTTTTTTTTTTTTTGTGGAGTCGCGTGTCAGCTGCTCAAAATTATGACACATGCCAACCTCTTGTTCTCCTTTCAAAAACTTCTTTGTACGTATGCTAACCTATTTGGAATCCTACTTTTTGTCAATTGTACGGTCTGTATCAGTTTCCCAACGCTGCCACCATACACCTGTCATCTACTTCTATTCTTTCATCAATTATTTCCCTATTTTCATCCAAGTAACCTATTCTAGTACACCAAGTGCTTTTCCAAGCTATCACTATTTTACCCAAATTCCTTTTATCTTTACAAATTATCACCACCACTACCACTACCATCAATAACACGGGTCACCAGTCCAATATGCTAGAATGAAGGAGGAGGAATCACTATATGTATTATCAACAATTCGATTAAGGAAGAGGACTGTACGGAATCTATTTGGGTAGAGATTATAGGCAAGAATAAGAAAGTTATTATTGGCGTCTTGTATAGACCTCCTAACCTCAGCACTGAGCAGACTGATCCCCTGATTCATGAAATTCACAGAACATCCCAGTGCAAAAACGTTGTGATCATGGGAGATTTTAATTATAGAAACATTGACTGGGAAACTTTAATAGGTGATCATGAAGCGAAGAAATTCCTAGATGTGGTGCAGGATAATTTCCTAAAACAAGTGATTACCGATCCTACTAGGGGACAAAATACCCTGGACTTAATTCTGAAAAATAATGAGCACCAAATTAGCAGCGTAATAGTGGGAGATAGTCTAGGCTCTTGCGATCATCAAGAAATAAGATTTAATGTTAACTGGGAAAAATTAAAAAGTACGAATAACGTTCAAGTACCAGACTTCAGGAAAGCAAACTTTGACAATATAAAACCTATTTGAAATTGAATACGAAATGCCATACGGACGTTTGGAACATTCTTGGTTCTCGGAGCGGGGCTGGGAGTGAGGTCTGGGTCACGGAGGGCAATATGCATACCTTAGGTCAGGTCAATTGGGGGCGAGGGCCCAACAGTCAGGTCAGCGATTTAAAAGAAATGTATAGCAATCTAACTGATCTAATTATTAATGCACAAAACACATTTATCCCCCTAAAACCAATACGGAAAAATAGTAATACTCCCAAATGAATGGCGGACACATTGAAACATGAGATCGGAATGAAAAGAGGACTTTACGTAAAAATAAAAAACGGGGAATCACACCTTAGATCAAGATATAACGAAATTGCAAAGCTGATTAAAAGAAATACACGTTGAGCGAAACGTAATTATGAAATCAAGGTTGCCAGTCAAGCAAAATCCATTTCTTTCACCTCTATAGAACAAAAAATAAAGAAAGAATAGGACCAATTAAAAACGAAGAAAATGTCATGATAGAATCGGAAGAAAAAAATAAGTGAGGAGTTTAACAATTATTTTCTATCGGTGTTTACTAATGAGAGGCTAGATAAAGTACCTGACTACGATCCGATCTTCAGAGGGGATAAAGAAAGTAGTCTATCTAATATCAGCATTAGTAAAGAAAAAGTAGTCAAGCAGATTGACAGACTTAAAGCTACAAAATCTCCGGGTCCAGACGAAAATTTTCAAGGAATGTTTAAGGAGTGTAAATTTGAAATCTGCGACCAGTTAACTGAAATATTCAATAAATCGGTAGACACTGGTTTTGTTCCAACTGCTTGGAGGCAGGCAAACATTGTTCCTGTTTTTAAGAAGGGAGATAGATCGTCTATATATAACCACAGGCCAATCAGTTTGACATCGGTTATAGGAAAAATGCTTGAATCAATAATAGTAAATAGACTCACAAAACACATCGAAAGACATGATTTAATTCGTGATTCATAGCATGGTTTCTCCAAGGGTAAGTCATGTGTGACTAATCATCTATCCTTTTACACTAAAGTATATAAGGCGTCATATAACAATAAAAATTACGATGTTATTTACCTTGACTTTAGCCAAGCGTTCGACAAGGTACCACACCGGAGACTACTAAATAAAATCAAAGCCCATGGCATAGGAGGAAAAGTGTTAGAATGCATTAGAGCTTAGATTAGTAACAGAAAACAGCGGGTCACCATAAATGAAATATAATCCAGGTGGGGCAATGTTACTAGCGGGGTCCCCCAGGGCTCTGTTTTGGGTCCCTTATTGTTCATTATGTAAATAAACGACTTAGACGATGGGATAAATAGTGATGTTAGTAAGTTTGCGGACGACACTAAAATAGGACGCCTAATTAGGTCAGGAGACGACGCAGATATTCTGCAGGATGATCTTAATAAATTGTTCACATGGTCGGTGAAATGGCAAATGAATTTCAATGTCTCTAAGTGTAGCGTGTTAAACGTAGGGCTATACAACCCCGAAAATAGATACAATTTAGATAACACGTTTTTAGACAAATCTGAGACCGGACCTCAAAACTAGGAAGCAGTGCATTAGCGCCAGAAATAAAGCTAACAGGGCATTAGGTTTCATTGCTAGGACGGTAACGAATAGAAGTGCAGAGGTAATTATCAAACTCTATCTAGCAATAGTTAGACCCATCCTTGACTATGCGGCACAGTTTTGGTCTCCGTCCTACAAAATGGGCATAAATTCACTAGAATCAGTACAGAGAAGAATGACCAAAATGATACATGGACTCGGAAATTTGCCTTACGAAGAGAGCCTTAGGCACCTAAACTTACACTCTCTGGAAAGACGTAGAGTGCGGGGTGATCTAATAGAAGTGTTCAAGTGGATCAAAGGCTATAACAAGGGTGAAGCAAACAAGGTCATCATAATAAAACAACAGGGCAGGACTCGCAGTAATGGTTATAAACTGGACAAATTTAGATTTAAAAAGGAAATAGGCAAGAATTGGTTTACTAATAGGGTGGTCGATGAATGGAATAAACTTAGTAACCATGTAGTAAGCGCTGAAACTATCAGTTGTTTTAAAAAACGATTAGACAACTTTATGGATGGGGATGACAGGTGGTGATGGATACGGAGCTGCCAAGAGTAGGCCTTATGGTTTCTTGCAGTCTCCTTTATTCTTATGTTCTTATATGCTAATTGAACCATTTCACCAGTTTCACCAATTTTTACCACTGCGACAGATTTGTCACCTTTCTGTTTTATCCGTATTCTGTTCCCAATAACCAGTGCTTCTATCCTTGGGGGCAATATCACAATAAAGAAGTGGCAAAGGAGAAATTTGGGGAGGGTAACAGAAAAGAGGGAAGGTAGGTGTTTGAAGTAATCAGTATTTTTCTTAGAGTGGAGGCTAACCTTCAATCATAAAAGAATACTACGTGGTTCTGGTCCGTAGGAGTGTCAATATAGTATTGATTCATCAGATAATTCCGACTGGTTTTTTTTTTCAACGTTGTCTCATGACTATCATCAAATTATATGGAAAGCACTGCTCTGTTTTCTTTCTGTCCCTCATATATCACAAGAAAATAACGCCATATCAAAATAAGGAGTGAACATGAGGAGGCGACCTAGGATGAGATGGATGGATGGGGTAAAAGGGGCTTTGGGGAAGAGTGGAATGCCTGTTGAGGAAGGACGGGAAAGGACAGAAGACAGGGATGAATGAAGAACGGTTGTATATGGATGATGCTGTGATCCATGAGGTGGAATGGGTGGGGTTTGGGGGGAGAGGAAGTATGTGTGAGAAAAATTTGACGGAGCCCGAAAGGATTTCTCCCCGTCTTCTCCTTTTCTGCATGAGGGGACGGAGAAGAGCGGTCGCCGATTTAATGAAGCGGCTTTGCTGTGGATGTGCTGTGTTTTACGACACTGCTTCTGACCAAGGGGAGTGGACAAGATACAGGGATGACCCGTCATCCATGAGGTGTCAAGATAAGAGGGAGGGAAGAGGGTGAAGGGGGATGGAGTGTGATAGGGATAGATTGGGTGGGAGTGGTTTTTATGCCTTTGCTTTTATGGCTACCTCCCTTATAAGGAGAAAAAAAGCCTTTAGTATATGTATGTATGTATGTATGTATGTATGTATGTATGTATGTATGTATGTATGTATGTATGTATGTATGTATGTATGTATGTATGTATGTATGAAAGTATATATGTATGTATGTGTGTATATATGTATGTCTGTATGTATGTATGCATGTATGTATGTATGTATGTATGAATGTATGTATATATGTATGTATGTATGTATGTATGTATGTATGTATGCATGTATATATGTATGTATGTATGTATGTATGTATGTATGTATGTATGTATGTATGTATGTATGTATGTATGTATATATGTATGTATGTATGTATGTATGTATGTATGTATGTATGTATGTATGTATGTATGTATGTATGTATGTATGTATGTATGTATGTATGTATGTATGTATGTATGTATGTATGTATGTATGTATGTATGTATGTATGTATGTATGTATGTATGTATGTATGTATGTATGTATGTATGTATGTATGTATGTATGTATGTATGTATGTATGTATGTATGTATGTATGTATGTGTGTATGTATGTATGTATGTATGTATGTATGTATGTATGTATGTATGTATGTATGTATGTATGTATGTATGTATGTATGAATGATAACAGTATCACTTGTCAAAATAATAATGGAAATGGTTATAATGATTATAATGAAAACAATAGTGATAATTAAATATAAATATGATAATAATGATAATAAGCATAATGATAATAACCATATACCAGTTACTTTGTTAGAATAATCATACACTGCCTTTAGCCATGCTCAACCTTACCACGACCACCGCTTTCGCCAACACCACCATCGGAACCACCACCAACGCAACCACCACCACTCCCACTACTACAAACACGCACCCTAACTACCATCAACGCATCCCCCTAACCACTAGGACAACTCTTGCCGATAAGCAAGCACCCGCCCTCAGTCTTTCTCTTCCCACTCCTTGTCGCGCCTTTGGTTCTGAGGCAACTTCCGGTCTCGGCCTTCAAGGACAAAGAGACTCCTTTTGGAGTGCCAAAGAACAAAGGAATCTCAAGCGACCTCCAAGCGCTCTCTCAGAAAAATGGTTATAAAATGTCCAAAATAGATTTTCAACACAAATTTTCTGTTGGTGTGGTATAGGGATTTAGCAATTGTTTTAGCCTTTTTCTTTAAAGAAGGGAGGAGGGGAGGTGGGGAGAGCTGTGCTTTTCATTTCATAACCCCCCCCCCCTCCAGCTTCTTAGCATTCAATGACTCTTTCTGCCAGTCACTACATGTAAGGAGAGTGGGACTGTAGATTTCAGCTGCCCCCACACAGGGTACAAGACTTCGTATCTTGTTTCGATTTTTTTTAACGTTCTATGTGGCAAAATGGTAGTGAATACAAAATGAACTCAGATTTACCTGCATGACCTTCCTATTTTCAGTCTTTGGTCTAACATATTTATATCTAGATAATGATTATGCCAACAGATCTATATCTAGTGCCTTTTAGTGGAAGAGAAATTTCATACACCGTTCACTCTGTTTACAAGTATTCAACATGAAAATGTTTCTGAAACTCATTTTGTAATGACAAAACTTACCACACCCATGCAAGAAAGACATATACGGACTCTCATCACAGTAGATAGTATTTCGTCATCACAGACAAAATATAAAAAATTACGACATCGATAGATTTGAAAATACGAATTATTTTTGACATATGTAATGATGTAAGCGTATCTGTCGTTCACACTACCACCACTGCGTACGTTGCAGTGTACGAATGGGTTTACGTAGATTTTTAATGTTTCATAGGTTAGTAATGGTTGGAGGTAAACCTAGTTGGATGGGCTTTGATTTTTAAAAACGATTATTATATACAGCGTCCGGGGGAGTAAGTCTTGTAGGTGTAATCTCTAGGAAAGGTATCCCGTGGGTATAATCCCATTTTAGCGGCGCAGCCGCTCGCATCATATACATTTCAGAATGCGTGTGTCTGCATTCTATTCTGGGTTGACAGCTTGTAGTAACATTTAACCTTTCTTCTATAATATTCATAGCCTCGGCATTCTACAATTGATCTTGATGTGGTGTGTGGTTTTTATATATTGATTGTGTTTTCTGGAAGGTATAAGTATGTTTAAGATGTGGTTGACGAGATTGTGCATTTAGTTCGGGTAACTCTCCCTGACGCGATCTTTACGTGACCGTGACGTAATGCTGAATAAGGGGAAGGTTTTTGCAGCTTGTTTGGTATTTGGGAGGGATGGTCAACTTGAAATGGCGCCACAGGTCTTTGAACATCCTTGTTTACGTGTCATGTGCATGTACCATGTTTCAAAGGTTCGCGTATTACATGATAGTTGTATATAGTTCTATATGTTAATGTGAGTACATATACTTATGTAAGGTTATTGGCGGTCACAATGAGATTTTAGTAACTAGATATCACTTGATGTTGAATGAAATTTTTCAAGTTCATTTCACGTCGACAAATTTCTAGATTTACCTTTACAAGAACATCTAGTAAAGACTTGTGTATCATTATCCAATTTGTGATGGTTCTTTAAATGTGGAGGAGGAAATTTTTCTTACAAACAAATACCCTCACAAAAACATAAAAGAATCGTTTCTTAGTGTCTGTCGGACTAATGTTACTTCTTCTAGCTTGGAGGATGGAAAAAATCTCAAAGACAAATACCCGTACAAGAACACAAAGCAAAGACTTACGTCTGTCTCAGTGACTGTCCGACTTGTGTTGGTTCTTCAAGCCTGGAGGAGAAAACTTTCTTACAAATACCCTCACAAAAACATAAAGAAAAGAATCGTGTCTCGGTGGCTGTTGGGCTTGTGTTGCTTTTCCTAGCCTGGAAGAGAATTAAAATCTTAAAAACAAATATTTCTACTAGAACATAAAGCAAAGATTTGCGTCTCAGGGGCTGTTCGACTTGTGTTGGTTCTTCAAACATTAAAGAGGAAGTATTTCTTAAAGACTTTTCGAAATTCACATGCAGTAATGAGTGTGTGTGTGTGTGTGTGTGTGTGTGTGTGTGTGTGTGTGTGTGTGTGTGTGTGTGTGTGTGTGTGTGTGTGCGTGCGTGCGTGTGTGTGTGTGTGTGTGTGTGTGTGTGTGTGTGTGTGTGTGTGTGTGTGTGTGTGTGTGTGTGTGTGTTCAAAATAAATACAGGAGAAAGGAAACTTATAGACAGTAAGTATTTTCGTATGTTACATCTTCAGACTGAAGATGTAACGTACAAAAGTACTTACTGTCTACAAGTTTTCATTCTCCTGTTGTTATTTTGCATTTTTGTACCACGGTGATGTGATTGCTTGCATATATATATATATATATATATATATATATATATATATATATATATATATATATATACACATATATGTATATATGTATATATATGTATATATATATGTATATGTATATATATATATACACATATATGTATATATGTATATATATTTATATATATATGTATATGTATATATATATATATATATATATATATATATACATACATATACATATACACTGAATGGTTCCCAGTGATCAATTAATATCTTTTAGCCACAAATCACTTTTAATTCCATGCCATCGCAGTCGAGACTGAGAATCGCTCAATGGAGAAAGGGAACTTATAGACAGTAAGTATTTTCGTATGTTACATCTTCAGACTGAAGATGTAACGTACAAAAGTACTTACTGTCTACAAGTTTCCTTTCACACACACACACACACACACACACACACACACACACACACACACACACACACACACACACACACACACACACACACACACACACACACACACACACACACACACACACACACACACACACACACACACACACATGTCGTGAGACGATGTTTGGTGTCTTTGTTTGTGCCGAAGGTCGGAAGGAACACGTGAAAGCGTAACCGGGGCCGTGGTAGTCACAAGCGTCCATATTGCACCCATTGTAAGAAGGTGGGCCACGAGACCGATGCGTGCTATTTTAGAGCACGCGGTCGGGCAAGCACGTGTTGCCACACTTGTGGGGGTGCGGGGCGGATTTGGAAGGCTGATACGGCTGATACGAGTGTCGGTCAGGAGGCCCAGATGGGTCTCGCGGAGAGTGGCTCGTCAAAAAACGGCCAGCGCAGGGGAAGGCACACCCCAAGGTGACGATAGAGCGGCAGTCAAGCGTGGAAATTGTTCACGTCGATTTGGCCAGCTTCCATGGCGCTAGTGGCGGTTTGGCTATGGTGGCGGTTACTTTGTTAGAGCCCCACGATACTCGGTCCGTTTGTGCTCTCCTAGAGACAAGGGTTGCGGTGTCTCTTATTCATACGATCATTTTGCCTGACACCATGGAAGGCTCCCAGGTTGGTACCACTAGAATCATAGTGGCCGACGGTTCCGAGATGCCCAATCTTGGCAAAGTCGCTGTTCGGTTTCATCTCGCAGGGTTTCCGTTCCACCATTCTTTCTTCATCATCCCTGCTGAGGGTCTTCCTTCTAAGCTCATCCTCGGGTTCGATTTCCTCGCAGCGCATAAGGTGACTTTGAAATTCCGTCCTTTAACGTTCACGGTTAAAGGCAAGGATGTTCCAGTAATCCTTGCAAGGACGGTCCAGCATTCCCCACCGCTCGTCGCCGTGTGCGAGGAGCGCCACAGTTATCAGGAGGTAAGTGAGGCAGCCACGTTTCCGGTTAAGACCAGTGAGGCTCATTGGGTACCGGGTTTCTCAGTCGGAACCATAACGTTAACACTTGAGAGAGAGCAGACAAGCTTGCTCCCGCAGGTCAGGCCGTCTCGGCGCTGTTTACAGCACGCCCATACGCCGAGGGCGCCAGCTTGCTCGGCCAGGGAGTAGTAGCGCTGCTCAGGATGGAAAATGGAAAGGCTTGGTGCAAAGTTCCATTCCTGAATTTGAGCCCGGATACCCGTGAGATCCGCAAAGACCAAGTGGTTGGGGAACTTACCCTCTTAGGGGAGATTGCGCTGGTAGATGGTGGAACTACCGTCTCGGTGGGAACGGTGCAGGCGTATAACGTAGTGGATAGCTCTCGTGGTGATAAGTTACGATTGGAAGTAGGGAAAATTTTCCCTAATAGGCATAGCAAGGAAAGTATGGCTCTGACCTCTTTAGTGGTCAAATATGGCGATGTTTTTGCTTTACCAGGGGATCCACTTACCGTGACGCCTCACTTTCTACACGAGATTCGGACCATTGGACCGCCGGTCTACCACACATCTTATCCCATTCCTAAGAAGTACAGAGATGAGATTAGAGAACTCATTGGGGATATGCTCAGTAAGGG
The DNA here is from genome assembly GCF_046742065.1 of Oratosquilla oratoria. Taxonomy (NCBI): domain Eukaryota; kingdom Metazoa; phylum Arthropoda; class Malacostraca; order Stomatopoda; family Squillidae; genus Oratosquilla; species Oratosquilla oratoria. The sequence continues at coordinate 30,254,606 of NC_134786.1, read as the reverse complement.
GATCATTCGCCCATCTCATTCTCCCTACAATGCTCCTGATGTTCCAGTTGTTAAGAAGGATAAAACCCTTCGTCTTTGTCTTGACTTTCGTGCTCTAAATCGACACGTAGTTGATAATAGGTTCCCTCTTCCCCATATTGACTCCATGCTGCGCAGTCTCGGCTCCAGTGTCGTATTCTCCCTGCTAGATCTTAACCCGTTACCTCCCAGTGATCTCATATGAGATCACCTAAGGGTATCTCCAAATCCCGCTGATGGAAAGCAGCTGCGAGAAAACGGCGTTCTCGACCCCCGAAGGGCATTACGAATTCACGTCTCTTCCCTTTGGGTTAAAAGACGCTCCATCCTGTTTTCAAAGGGTGATGAACCAGGTGTTAACGGGGCTGTTAGGGGTCAGTGCGATGGTGTACATGGATGATATCATTGTTCTGGGAACATCTTGGGTCGACCACCTCAAGAATCTTGAGGATGTCCTTCGGAGGTTGCAAGAGGCAAACCTCTCATTGAGGCTGGAGAAATGTCATTTCTTCCGGAAGGAGGTCGCTTACCTAGGTCATGTTATATCCCAGGAAGGGATAAAGCTTCAGTCTGACAAAGTCCGAGCCATCAAAACTTTTCCCCGGCCAGCGCGTCAGAAAGAGCTGCTCCCATTCCTGGGATTGGCGGGATACTACAGGAAGTTTATTCCTAACTTTGCTGAAATTTCGTTGCCTTTGGTCGATATGACGAAGGGTGACGTAGCGGGGATGCACAAGAATCGTGAGCTTGGTCCATGGGCACCTCCTCAGCTACATGCGTTTGAGTCCCTCAAATCCCATTTGTCCTCCACGGTGGTCCTCCCTTATCCCAATTTTGCGAAACCTTTCTTGCTCACCACTGACGCCAGTGCTTCGGCGATTGGGGACGTGCTTCAGCAAGAGGACGACGGAGGTAGGAGACGCCCAATCTCCTATTTCATTCGCACTCTTAACGAGCACGAGAGACTATATAGTACCATTGAGAGAGAAGCGTTGGCGGTGGTGTACGGTCTCACGATTAATCGCCCGCTAATCATGGGATATCCGGTGAGACTTTTGAGCGATCACAGGCCTTTGGTCTGGCTCTTCACTGCTAAGGGCACGAACACTCGGATTCTCCGGTGACAAATGGCTATCGCCGACTTTGATATTGAAGTCAATTATATCCCAGGGAGACTGAATGTTGTCGCGGACGTACTCTCTCGGATACGGGGGGCTGACCACCCTATAGATGATTTCATAGTTTCCCAAATATCCACGGGTGGCCGGGGTAACTCAAACTCAAATTCTGAGGAGGATACCATCACGTGGAAACAGTTAGAGATCCGAAAAGAACATGATGCACACCCTGATTGGGGTCGACTTAAAGAGTACCTCCGAGGGGCCACGTCAGGAGCGCCTAAGATTCCGTGCCTAAGAGTGCCGATCGGGGAGTTTCGACTCCTCCCCGACGGACTCCTATATCATGCGCGTAGAAATGCGTACCAGTTGGAGGAACTTCGCCTGGTATGCCCTGAAGGAGCAAAGGCAGCAGCCTTACGTATTGCTCATTGCCTTCCTATGGCGGGCCATGGCGGAGTCCAAGTTACTCTGGAACGGCTACAAGAAATTGCATTCTGGCCGAAAATGTCGGAGGATGTGAAGGAGTTTATAAAGAAATGCAAAATCTGCATCACTTGCAAACCTTCCTATGACCTCCCAGCTCCACTTAAACAGTTTCCTGACGTGAAAACTCCATTTGAGAGGGTACATGTTGATCTCATTGGCCCGTTAACCACCACCCTAAATGGTGCGAAGTACATCCTGACAGTAGTCGATGTCCTAACATGCTTCTTGGTCGCCGTACCCATTAATTCCAAAGAAGCGCGGACTGTAGCCCGAGCTTTCCTCAACCACGTCCTGGCCATACATGGTGCTCCGAGGCAGGTGACCTCTGACGGCGGAGACTTCATGAACGAGACGTTCAAAGAGGTGATGGCGATGGCGAACATCAGCCATCACAAGATCACTCCTTTTCATACCTCGAGCAACGGGATCGTTGAGAGGGTAAATGGGACCATTATAAAAATCTTACGGTCCCTCGTCCAGGACAATCAAACAGGCTGGGATCAGATGCTCCCTTTGGCGGTCTTAGCCTACAATTCTGCGTATCATAGAGTCCTGCGAGATTCCCCGCATTTCCTCCTGTTCCACAGAGACTCTGTCCTCCCTATAGCTGAGTTCACCAGGCCCAATGCCCCGTGGTATAATACGGATAATTTAGCAGCCGAAACAATGGCTTTAGCTAACTGGTGTTTTGACAGGTGCCAAAAGTTCATCGAGGCTGCCACAATTGAGAGGCACACAAAACGGCCGAGGGCAAGGATAAAGCAGCTCACCCTTGGTGACAGAGTTTACGTCACCGCCAAACCTAGGCAAGGGGTGACAAAGAAGCTCCAGCCATTGTTCCAAGGCCCCTATAGGGTGCTCAAACAGGTGAATGATGTAATCTATTGCATCAAACATATCCGATCAGGACGTGAGATCTGTGTTCACACAGACAGGATAAAGCAGTAGGTGAACCTCTCTGTGTGTGAGAATAAGAACGTCAGGAGAGCGTTCCCCACACATGAGAAGGAACCCCTGGACCTCCAGGAGGATATTACCGGCTCCCATTCGTAAGCCGATTCCGAAGTCATGCAACCTCTCTGTGTGCGAGAATAAGAACGTCAGGAGAGCGTTCCCCACACATGAGACCACACGTGAGACGGATTTTGAAGCTCTGTTCTTTGTCTTTTCTTCTTCTTCTTCTTCTTTTTTTCTTCAGACCTTTTGTCATATTGCCCTACTGTAGATATGGTTGAGATGGTGATCACATTTTTCTTTATTGAATTAAACAACTTCCTTTTGTTCTGCCGCTTCTGGTTTTCCACAGATTTCCCCGTTCGGCCCGAGCCGGCGCAGCGCCTTTCTGCCGGTCGTGAGGACTACCGCGGGTCGTCCTACCAGCTGCAGGTAGGGAGCAAGTCGCCGACGAGGGAGCAAGTCGCCGCGGAGTGTAGGGCAGCAGCCCCTCTTATTTCTCCGCCCCTATTTTCTATATCAGTTTAGGCGGTGGGTTTTTTTCATCGAGTTGAATTCCGTCTCTAGGGGGGATTAACCAAGGTGGATAACCTCCCGACGCATACATCTCGATTTTTTCCCTCACGCCAAGTCTGGGTCCATACTTGTTTAGCGGGGGGAGGGATGTCGTGAGACGATGCTTGGTGTCTTTGTTTGTGCCGAGGGTCGGACGCGCCGACCTCGGGTCGCACGTCCTGCGCATCTCGGGTCGCGCAGCTGGCCACGCCCTCAAGCCAGGTCGCGTCGCCGGGTCAGAGTGTGATTGGCGCAGGTCAACTTGCACACGACCCGTAGCGACTGCGATTGCACACGGCCTTTTGGCATAGCGCTCAGACCTCGCGACCCAAGCGGCGACACACTTCTTCGGCATCGCCCTCACAGTGAGTACCATCTCCTTACCTTGCTTCCGTTAATCAGTCAATATTTAGATATTTTGCCTCCGTGCACACGCACATAATAAAAGCACAAAAACAACAACAGTGTTTTTGTCAGCCTACACACCCACGCTCGGCTAACCTACCATACACACGTGTGTGTGTGTGTGTGTATGTGTGAGTGTGTGTATATATGTTTGTGTATATATATATATATATATATATGTATGTATGTATCGGAATATATATGTATATATATTTATGTGTATACATACACCCCCCCCCCCCCACATATATATATATATATATATATATATATATATATATATATATATATATATATATATATAATTGTACATACGGGAGGGAACGATGTGGGTAGGGTGAGATTAGAGGAACTTGTTCGGAATTACAAGGTCCTTCTTCAGATAAATGGGCGTGGGAGCCGTCACGTAGTCTGTGGGATTCTTCCTAGGATCTACGCTTGCACGTGGTGGAACAGTAGAGCCATAGGAATCAATGAGAGGATATCATGATTGTGCACGCAACTGGGATACCACTTTCTTGATCTTTGGTATCTCTTTTCAAGGTGTCATGACCTTTATGCTTCTGATGGGATCTACCTTACTCGCAGAGGCAAATATGTTCTTACAAACCTCATTGTGGGAGTTTGTAATGAACTAGTTCCTTTTTTGGTGTAGGAACTCAAAGGGAAGGGGAAATGGAGTGTATTGGGGGAAAACAGAGTAGGGTACAGTAATAATGTAGAGGAATATGTCACTGTAGGACATAATATAATTTTAAGATATAATATCGGTAGAGGACGAAATATTACACTAGGGTGTAATGTCAAAGGACAAAATATCACTATGGGATATATTAATACCGGAGAACAAAGTATCACGATGGGATATATTGAAGAGGAGGAAAAATATGGTATACAATGATAGTAGAGGACAAAATATCACGGTAGGATATAATGTTAGTAGAGGACAGAATATTATTTTAGGAAGGGATGCCGGACAGAATGTCACCGAACGATGGGTGGCTGGTGTAGAACGCGATGACGTAGTGGGGCAAAGTGTACACAAGAGATCAAATGACCGAGAGGGACCAGATGTCCGTGATGGGGCAAATGTAATGATGAGCAATATGTTAGTGTAGGACAAAATATAATTCTAGGATATAATGTCGGTAGAGGACGAAATATTACACTAGGATGTAATGTCAAAGGACAAAATATCACTATGGGATATATTCATACTGGAGAACAAAATATCACGATGGGATATAATGATAGGGGAGGAAAAATATCACGATGATCAATGATAGTAGAGTACAAAATATCACGGTAAGATATAATGGCAGTGGAGGACAGAATATTATTTTAGGAAGGGATGCCGGACAGAATGTCAGCGAACGACGGGTGGCTGGTATGGAACGTGATGACGTAGTGGGGCAAAGTGTACACAAGAGATCAAATGACCGGGAGGGACCAGATGTCCGTGATGGGACAAATGTCCATGAGGCATTAAATGTCAGTTGAGTACCAAATGTCATTATAGAGCAATGTGTCACTTAAGAGCAAAATTATAATATAAGGCATCATGTTGAAATACAAAACGTGTCAAAAAGAAATAATCACGAGTTTCTTAATACCATGTACTTTAATGCTCATAGTATTAGGAATAAAGACATATTCAAAACTGAAAATCTCGGTATGATAGGAATAACTGAAACATGGTTAAATGGTAAAGAGTTTGAAGCTGAATTTAATATTGCATGATTTAAACACTTTCATCAGGATAGAAACCACAAGAAAGGTTAGGGTTTTCTGTTATACGTTAAAAGCAATGTCTATGCCTGTGTTTTAGAGGAAGTAAAACAGGATACATATGATAGTTTGTGGGTAGAATTAACCCAAACAAATGGCCAAAAAATGAATGTAGGTGTAATATATAGGCCAAAAACATTATCATTAGCAGACGACAAACTGTTTTTTCAAGAACTTTCTAGTTTTAGCAACCGGGACTTATTGATAATGGGTGATTTCAATTTTACTGACATTGATTGGATGACCCTTGAACATGGCCATATAGGTAGTCGCTTGATAGATTTTCTTGGTGACAATTACTTGGTTCAGCACGTAAAAGAACCAACAAGACATGGAAACTTACTCGTTCTATTGATCACTAGCCGTGAAAGCATGATAGCCGATGTGGAGGTTAGTGAAACTATTGGAAATACAGACCACAGCTTAGTTAGGTTCAAACTGCTAAAAATCTTTAGAATAGATACATGTGCAACTAAAATACCCGATTTTAGTCAAGCTCAGTTCATATGACTACGTCAGGAGCTTCAGCTCACAGATTGGGAGGCAACTTTAAGCGAAAGACCTATAGGTCAAATGTAGGAAATATTTCAAAATACGCTTACTAAGATGATTCATACTTACATCCCGTTTAAGGACAGACGCCCCCGAAATCAGGCTCGCCCAAAATGGCTGGACATAGAAACTCAAAAAAGTATTGCTAAAAAGAGACAGACTTATAAGAAATACAAGTGCTCGGGTGCACCCAATGAATATCAAAGCTATGTAATAATACAGAGAAAAAAACTATATAAAACGACAATACGAAATGAATATTACTGATTAATCCAAAGAGAATCCCAAAGAATTCTACAGTTACATTAGAGATAAAAAGGTTATTAGGAATCACATTGGCCCACTATTATCTGCTGACGGTCAATTTGAGTATTCAAACAAAGGAATGTCTAATATCTTAAAAAAAAAATTTAGCTCAGTATTCCTAAACGAAACAC
>NC_134786.1:30238290-30240790 GCF_046742065.1 Oratosquilla oratoria | reverse complement strand
GAAATAATTGGTCTGAGCAGTGAATGCAATAGTATATATAAGGAAGCAGCTATATTAAGAAAAGCCAATGAAGAAAATAATAGGGAAATAGATGAATTGAAAATAGAACTGAATAGGATAAAGGGAGAAAATATAAGACTGAAAAATGAAGATATGAATAGGAATGAGGCATTAAAGAAAGAGATGAAGGATCAAATACAGGCAAAGACTGAGAAAGTAGAAGAAAATATTAAAGAAAATGACTTTCAAGAAATTAGGAAACAGTGGAAGTTGGAACAGAAAAGTAAAAAATTATCTTTCAAGGAAATAGTGGAACAATAAGTTAAGGAGTATGCGAAAGAAACATTAATCCAAGTGATTAAAAAGAAAGGAAATTTGTTTAGGGATATAGTGGACAAAAAAAGATGCATTGTGATTTACGGTATTAAAGAAAAGCATGATGTTCCTAGGTATCGGAGAGAAAGAGAAGAAAAAGATATCGCAAAAGAGATTCTGAAGAAGATTCAAGAGGAGAATTAAACCCTGGATAAAGAAATCGAGGAAATATATAGGATGGGTAGATACTCAAAATGAAAAAAATATATAGGCCACTAAAGTAAAACTTATGTCACAATTGATAGCAGAGAAAGGACTATCCAAAACAGCAAAACTAGCAAAAAGTGAAAATCACAAAAAGTATGGATAAAGAAAGAAAGGAGTGAAGAAGAAAAAGAAAAAGAAAAGGGGCTTAGAAGTGAAGCGAAGGAAAAAATGAAAAGAGAACCGAGAATGATTTTTTTTTTTTTTTTTTTTTTTTTTTTTTTTTTTTAAGTGGTGGACCTGAGGCTGAGAAAATGGTATATCACGAAGAAGGAAACAAAATAGACAGAAAAAGAAAAAATAAAGTTAGCCTATACCAACATTGATGGAATGATCTCAGGAATGTGAACTGAATGGTTTCCTGGCATCAGAAAAGCCGGACTTAATGGGAATAGTGGAAACTAAATTGAAAGAGAATCTACCACCTAACACTGTGGGACAAGGTCTATACAACTGCTGGATGAAGCATAGAAAGAAAAAACAAGGAGGTGGAGTACTATTTCTGACCAAGAAAGACTTAAATGTGACAAAGTTAACAGAAGGAAGAAACAATGTAGAGTCAATCATGACAAAAAAAAAAAAATAATAATAATAAAAAAAGCATGAAAAGTAGAAAATTTGTAGTAGTGTATGTACCCCCTAAAACACAGGCCGGGACGGAACACGATCATTCCAAATTGTTAGAAAATACAAAACATGAACTAACTGATATACTGATTTTAACTCAAAAGTAATATGTTGGGAATAAATGACAGTGAAAGGGTGGAGAGGACATATGGGGCAGCATGCTACTCGATATGACCATTGAATACACAATGGATAAAGGAAAATACCAGATACAGCAACAATGAGGAGCCTTCGAGACTGGATTTAGTACTTACATCGTAACCTGAAATTGTAGACAGAATAGATTACAAGACACCATTAGTAAAGAGTGACCATGTACTAATAGAATTCGAACTAAAAGAGCAAAGAGACTTAAGAAGAAATGAGAAACATAGAATAGGAAGACCAATGTATAACAAAACGAATTTTGAGAAACTTAAAAAATTCTTTCCCATTGTAAACTGGGAAAATTTCCTGGATGAAGAAACAAGGATGGAAGAGAAATGGAATATACTAAAAGAAATTTATAATGAGGGTGTAATCAAATATATTCCACAATAAAAGCAAGAAAGAATATACATAAAGAACTGGTACAACAAAAAAATGTAGTGAAGCCAAGGATAAAAGAGAAAAAGACTGGGAAAAAAATGGAAAAAATAAATAAATAAATATAAGAGCAAATGGCAAAGATACATCAAACTAAGAAACGATTACGTAAAAATACGCAGAGAAGAAAAGAGAAATTATGAAAAGTAAATAATAGAAAAATGCAAGGAACAACAGAAACTGTTTTATAGATATGTGAAAGGTAAACTAAAAAACAAACAAGAAATAGAAAAACTGCGCTAAGGAAGTCATGAATACACAGAAGAACAAGAAATGGCAGAAGTTATGAGTAAGCACTTCAAATCTGTATTCACAATGGAGAACACACCTAACTGTGAGGGAATAGAGATAGAAATCCCCCCAAATAAAGGAAATAACTGTAACAAAAAAGGAAATCAAAGACCAAATAAAAGATCTTGACATTAGAAAATTGCATGGTCCAGATGGAATTGCAGATTGGATAATGAAGGAATGCGTAGAGGAATTAACAGATAAAATACACAGTATAATCAAATGCTCGCTCAAGGAAGGAAAAGTACCACAAGACTGGAAAAATGCAAACATTGTACCAATATATAAAGGAGGAAACAAGGAAAATCCAACTAACTACAGACCGGTCTACCTAACAAGCACAGTAGCTAGAACATGTGAAAAAGGGATCAAAAGTAGATTGGTTAAACATCTGGAGGAAAAATCTGTACTAAACCCG
>NC_134786.1:30228290-30230790 GCF_046742065.1 Oratosquilla oratoria | reverse complement strand
ATGTGATAGAAGAAAGCTAAAGATAAATGTGGGTAAATGTAAGGTGATGAGATGTACAAAGGGTGAAAGTGGGAGTAGTATGGAAGTGAGCGTTAAGGGAGAGCGACTGGAGGAAGTGGATAGTTTTAGATACTTGGGTGCAAATGTGGCAGGAAAAGGTGGAGTGAAGGTGGAGGTAAAATGTAGATTGAGAGAAGCGAGTAAATGTCTTGGTGGATTAAAAAGTGTAACGAGGAATAGACAATTAGGAATGGATGCGAAGAGGAGACTGTATGAAGGAGTGATTGTGCCAACAGCACTGTATGGGGTAGAAACATGGGACATAAGAGAAGAAGAGAGGAGTTTGAATGTGTTTGAGATGAGGTGTCTGAGAAGTATGATGGGGGTTACTAGGCTAGATAGAGTGAGAAATGAGGAGGTGAGGAGGAGAACAGGGGTGGAAAAGAAGCTGGGAGATAGGGTTGATGAAAGAGTATTAGGATGGTTTGAACACATAGAAAGAATGAGTGAAGAAAGACTAGTAAAAGAGATATGGAAGGCAGATGTGGAGGGAGTGAACATGAGGGGACGTCCTAGGATGAGGTGGATGGATGAGGTGAAGGGGGCTTTGGGGAAGAGGGGAATGTCTGTTGAGGAAGGACGTTAGAGGACAGAAGACAGGCGTGAATGGAGAATGGCTGTATATGGATGATGTGATTGCATGAGGTGGAATGCAAGGGTACAGTGAGACCAGAATAATAAATCCATATGTGATGACAGTGGGACAACAGAGGCACTCTAGAGGAGAGTTTAAGAAAACAGAATTGTAACATAGACAGAAAGTTAGAAGTCCATCCAGGGGTACTCGAATTCTATGTTTTAATTGTTATACTTGGGGACACAAAGAACAAGACTCTTATTATAGAATTATTTGTACAAATTGCAAATATGAAGGTCATGATGAGTATCAGTGTAGAAACCCACCATTCTGTATGTATCACCAAAGAATAGGCCATAAAACCCATGAATGTAGAAATTTTGTATGCATCAGGAAACAAGAGAAAAAAAACAGACACAGAATAAACCAATATTCTAGAAATCCCCATATATATACAAATATACAGTATTGTATTAAGTATAAGAGTAATAGAAGGGTGAAAGAAGACTCCAACATCAAAGATAGTCATAAACTAACAATTACAATTAGAAAGACTTATGTAAGACCTCTCATTGCTGGTAGAGTGTTCAATAAGCCTATTCAAATATTTATTGATACAGGATCTGTAGTTAATGTTATAACCAATACAGTTTTAAACCAGTTGAAACCAGGAGTGAAAATCTTGGAACCAATCCATTACTCATTGCAAGGAGTAACTGGAAACAGTTAAAAACATTAGGTAAGGTTGAACTAGAAGTTATCTTATATACAAATGAACATTTGCACATTCCAGTGACAGTTGTAGAAGAATATGTTTTCCAGGAGACTTATTGATAGAATTTGCATCTATGAGAAAAGAGAACATGGTGATATGTCCTGCCGACTTAGGGATCTTAGTGAAAACACGGTTAATTTAATTTATAAATCAACCAGACTTAAGACCAGTGGCAGGAATCAATGAATCCCTAGACATAGATAAGAAAGGTAACAAATTTACTTTAGGAAACGAGGCCGAGCGGTCCAGACCAACAGAAAGTAAAGCCTCATATAGTGAACTCAACTCAGATGTTCAAGAAATCCCAGAAATTACAAATTCATCAACTACAAATGAATCCTTGTAAATTGTGGATCGTGGCGTGGGTGGTGGCATTATTACACTCCAGAGCAATTAACAGGGTCGTAGTACAGTTAAAAGGAGTCACTTTAGACTCTGAAATTTTAACCCTCCCAGAATCGATTAGATTAAAAGGTTTGAAATTGGACTCAGGGATTTATAAGTCAAATAAGAACATAGTAGAATTGTCAATTATTAATACTTTAAATAAAGATATAGTTTAAAGAAAAGGTACACAAAGAGGATGTTTTCAGGTGTGTACTAAACCCATCAAGATTTTGAATAAGAGTAGTGCGGAGGTGGAATTACCAATTTCATCAATCTGTTCAGTTCAAGAAGAAATAGAATTAAGAAAGAAATACAAGAATCAATTAGATTCTACTAATTGCCCTGAGTTGGATGAAAGTTTAGTTGCTTTGCTTGTGAAGCACAATAAAGCAATTGCTTTACCGGGGGACGCCTTAGGCAAAACAACTGCTTTAAAAAATTAGATTAAATTAAAACCAGGAACACAGCCTATTTACATACCCGCCTACATAGTTCCTCACTCTAAATTAGCAATAGTAAATAAACTGGTCACTTAAATGTTATCGCAGGATATTATTGAACATAGTAAAAGTGAGTGGAGCTTTACCTTGATTTTGGTGCCAAAATCAGATGGTACTATGCGCCCAGTTATTGATTATAGGGAAATGAATAAGCACACTATTCGTGACAGGTTACCATTACCAGTAATGTATGACATTTTA
>NC_134786.1:30218290-30223290 GCF_046742065.1 Oratosquilla oratoria | reverse complement strand
TTTTGACGCAGCCCGAAGGGATTTCTCCCCGTCTTCTCCTTTATACATGGGGGGACGGAGAGGGGGGGTCGCCGAGTTAATGAAGTGGCCTTGCTGTGGATGTGCTGTGTTTTGCGACACTGCTTCTGACCCAGGGCAGTGGACAGGGTGCAGGGATGACCCGTCATCCGGGAGGTGCTAAGATGAGAGGGAGGGCGGAGGGGTGTGGAGTGTATTCAGGGATGGAATGGATGGGAGTAATTTTATGCCTTTTCTTTTTTGGCTACCTCCCTTGTAAGGGAGAAAAAGCCTTGGTATATGTATATATGTATATATATACATATATATATATATTTATATACATACATATATATATATATATACATATATATATATATATATATATATGTGTGTGTGTGTGTGTGTGTGTGTGTGTGTGTGTGTGTGTGTGTGTGTGTGTGTGTGTGTGTGTGTGTGTGTGTGTGTGTGTGTGTGTGTGTGTGTGTGTGTGTGTGTGTGTGTGTGTGTGTGTGTGTGTGTGTGTGTGTGTGTGTGTGTGTGTGTGTGTGTGTGTGTTTGTACATGAACAGCCGGGGCGACATAACGCATCCTTGACGAAGTCCCGCTTGTACCTCGAACCACTCACTCTCTCCATTTCTAATCCTGACACAAGCTCTACTACTCTCATAAAAACTCTTGACAGCTCCTACAAGTTTTCCTCCTATCCTATATATCTGCATAACCTCCCACAGTGCCTTTCTGTCTACCCCATCCTAAGCCTTTTCCAGATCCATAAAAGCCCAAAAAACACCCTTCCCCTTTCCTATAGCTTTCTCACATATTTGTCTTACCACAAAGATCTAATCTACACACCCTCTACCCGTACAGCACAGGGCAGTGGACAAGGTGCAGGGATGACCCGTCATCCAGGAGGTGCTAAGATGAGAGAGAGGGTGTGGAGTGTATTCAGGGATGGAATGGGTGGGAATGATTTTATGCCTTTTCCTTTTTGGCTACCTCCCTTGTAAGGGGGAAAAAGCCTAGGTATATGTATGTATGTTTATACATATACATGTATATATATATATATATATATATATATATATATATATATACATATATATATATATATATATATATATATATGTATATATGAGAGAGTGATAGGTGGGGAAGGGTAAATGAAGATGGGCTTCTAGAATACGTCCTAACGTTTCGGTCACTATGACCTTCTTCAGAGGACTCGCTATGTTACATCGTGGTCACAAATTTTATACTTGCTGTGGGAGGAACTCGTTGATTATTAGGAGACTAGCTGCTTTGGAAAGGCATATAAATCCTTCTCTATCGTTGTTGTTCATTTGGGTATTTATATGAGCAGCTTCCACCGTCTTTCTCATTTTTTTCTGTAGTCCCTTATGTAAGATCTCGACTTTGTCCCAATCAGGTAGGTTGCTGCACTGATCGAGGTGGCGAACAAGTGAGTTAGATGTCCTGTGTGCTCTTAAATCATTTTTATGTTCGCTTAGTCTTTTTTCAATCCCTCGACCTGATTCACCGATGTATGCTAGGGGGGCAGCCGTTACATGGGATGCGATAAATCACACTGAGGTTGTTGTGATTATCAGTGTGGTCTTTAAACATTTTTCCTATTTTATTAGAGGAAGCCTTAGCAATTTTTATCCCACCTTTCAATAAATACCTATCAATATCCTCGGTGATCTTAGAATTAGGTACAGTTATGAAATGTGGCGTGACATGATCTTTCGTTATTGTATGGACGATTGGTCCGGATGCCTGGACGTTTGGTCCGTTGGATCGGGCGTTTGATTTCTCGTGGATTTTCTTCGCTTTGTGTTTTGTTTTATTTATTAGGCCTCCTGGGTATCTCAAGTTTTTGAATGTGTCTTTAATGTATGTTAATTCGTCTTCAAGGAACTCTTTGCTACATATACGATAGGCTCTGAGGAAGAAACCTATCAGGACACCAGTTTTAACTCTTCTACTGTGGGCTGAGAAATAGTGAATAAAATTATCCCTATTGGTGGGCTTCCTGTATACCGAAAATGTTAAATGATTATGGCCTCTGTGTATTATAAATGATTATGGCCTCTGTGTATTATAATCATTTAACATTTTCGGCATACAGGAAGCCCACCAATAGGGATGATTTTATTCGCTATTTCTCAGCCCACAGTAGAAGAGTTAAAACTGGTGTAAAGTAAATTAGATTTCGTGTTGTAATATTGAAAGTGTGAAAAAAAGTTTGTAAGTGTTTAGGAATCCTTGCAACGTTGGTGTGCCTGTGTGACAGCTCTAATAATCATAAATTCATAACTACAGTGAATACTGATGCATAATCTGGAATATGTTTTTTATTTATAATAGAGGTATGTGCTATTTAGAGAATTAAGTTAGGTTAGTGTAGTTGAGGTGAAAATTTTAGGTTTATGAAATATAAGACCCCGACACTCTTAAGTCCCATTCAGGAGTAACTGTGACTTACTCAGTACTCATGGTATTCAATTGCCTACCTTAATTTAACAATCGACCCTACATAAGTTATTAACATCCCTTTAACCCGTGGATGCACGATTTTTTTCAAGCAAATATGCACCGTGGGGTCAATTTGACCCCAACCTCTTTTTTAAAGTATTTTAGCACATTGAAGGTAAAAAAAAATATTTCTAGTGTTAGTATATATATCTAATACCCGGTATATAAAGAGAAACATCACTTCTTGATACCATAAAGGCAAAACAAATGATATATAATGAACCAATGTACAAATATACGTGCTTCTGTTGTTGCGAATAGTCCCAACTAACGACATTTGCTTATGTGCAAGTTCGCGTGCCAACTTCAGGCTTGTAATAAAGTTGTCACACGTCACATTTCTCTCAGAACTATACAAGTGATGGGTAAGAGAGAGTACCACATGCATTCCTAATTCTTCAGTTCTCGACTCATCTTTGCCAGTGTACATTTGTATATTTGATACATAGTAGCTTTTTGCATCTGCGAGTAACCAAAATTTCAATCCATACTTTTCAGGCTTTGAAGGCATGTATTGTATGAATCTAAAAGGTCCCCTGTACGGATTGAGTTGCTCGTCAACAGTAACACATTCAGTATGTGCGTAACAACGCTGTGAATTCTGAACGAATCCATCAAACAATAAATGAACAGCGGCGAGTTTGTCTCTTGCTAACCTACTATTACGAGTTGTAGGATCATCAAATCGCAACGCTCGTCGTATATCCTCGAATCTTTTCACTGACATTGTCTTTGAAAATATTGGAGGGCCAAATTTGGGGCTCCATAATTGCTTTACAGCTTGGTTTTTACTGCGATAGACGCCACGAAGAATGCAGAGACCAACATAAGCACGGAGCTCATTTTCTAGGATGAGTTTCCAATCTTGACAAATTCGCTGCCCTTTTTTATTAGTTTCAATCAAAATGGTCCCCATCATATCTGTCAAAAAGTAAATCAAATGCAGTAATGGGTCTTCTGTTATTCGATTTGTTGCGTATGCTGTAACACCGGACTGTGAAGTCAATATGTTCAAATTCTTCATTCTACCTTGTGAGGAAGGCTCATTGAAGAACCAACGATCGCCAGAAGGAGACTGTAGCTATCTAGTGTCGACAGCAACACTTGATGCTGTTACATCTTCAGAAATATCCTCGTCAGCATCAGAACAATCACTAGAGCCTTCACCAACTTGAGGTATAAACTCTTCGTCACTTATGTCATCTATATCTTCATCTACATCGCTTTGGAGAAGTATTTCTGAAATACGTTCATTACTCAGTGATTTCCTACGAGCCATTGCAGAGTGTTGTTTCTGTAACCAGCACCCGTGCTCAACTGATGATGTAATTTCTATGACAGCGAGGGCAAAACGTTGTGTGAAAACTTGTTTGAACTTTTTCACATTTGTTGCGTGTTTGACACTATCTGACAGTTTTTTTCTGAATGAAGAATTTTCTCAGCTATAAAAGTTTTCATTTTTACATATTATATTCACTATAAAATGCCTGTAAAAATAGTACATATTTCATTTGATAACTGTAATATAGAGGGTGATTTATGCAGATTCATTTTAACGTTATGTTGAGATGGGGTCATTTTGACCCCAGTTGTGCAGGAATAGTGTAACTATTAAATCGGAGACTATTATGATTTATTTTTGAAAATTACTGAACCTAGAACATAGTTTTCAATTATTTGGGAAAAGTCAAGAAGCCATGTTCAAATATATCAATTGAAACTAAAATATTTTAAGTTTAAAATTCGCTTGGGGTCAGTTTGACCCCACCGTGCATCCACGGGTTAAGCCTTCAGTCAACCTTAGTGTTATGACCCTTCAAGAAATTTTGTCAATATCTTTGTAAAGGAGTTAATGTTATCTCCCCTCAGCTTCAAAAGCTCTCTATACCAATAAAGAAAATCGTATTATCTAGGAACCAGACCGTTGTTTGAGCCATACTATGGCAGCGTCTGTGTAGGACAATCCTTATTCCTTACGGGTCATATAAAGTTTAGGGTGGATAGACCTGAGCGTTGGTATTCTAGTTGGTATACAGTCGTTAGAACAATTGTTCTCTCCCTTGGGTACTCAAGAAACCCATCTCTATTTCACTTCTAGTCGAAAATTGAATTGTGACCATGTTATAGGGTGAATAAATAAAAGCATAGGAATCATTAATAATTATATTAGTCACAATGAGATAAAGCACAACACTGACAAATGCGTGTGCACAGGAAGGAGGCGGATTAACAAATGGGAAGGCAACTCTTAAGTTGATGCGGGAAACATACGCGAATCGCTTGGTTTTCCTTACAAAGGTACACGGAATTACAATTAGATTACACACACACACACACACACACACACACACACACACACACACACACACACACACACACACACACACACACACACACACACACACACACACACACACACACACACACACACACACACACACACACACACACACACACACACACAC
>NC_134786.1:30203290-30213290 GCF_046742065.1 Oratosquilla oratoria | reverse complement strand
GATGGTACTGTCTTCGTCTTATAAAAAGCAAGCCGCTCAGGCAAGAGTTCGAATCCCAGTAGGAAAATTTATTTCCAAATGTCATTATGACCCTAATATATATATATATATATATATATATATATATATAGAGAGAGAGAGAGAGAGAGAGAGAGAGAGAGAGAGAGAGAGAGAGATAGATAGATAGAAAGAGAGAGAGAGAGAGAGAGAGAGAGAGAGAGAGAGAGAGAGAGAGAGAGAGAGAGAGAGAGAGAGAGAGAGAGAGAGAGAGAGAGAGAGAGAGAGAGAGAGAGAGAGGAAAACCAGTCAGGAATAAATTCACAACTCGGAACTAGACCTGTGAATTCTTTTTCCACCTAACTCATTTATATATATATATATATATATATATTTATGTATAAATATAAATATATATACATATATATATATATATATATATATATATATATATATATATACCGAAGGCTTTTTCCCCCTTGCACGGGGGGTAGCCAAAAAGAAGTAGGCATAGAAACCACTCCCACCCATTCCATTCCCCACATATCCACTCCCCTCCACACTCCTCCCTCCCTCTTACCTTAGTACCTCCTGGATGACGGGTCATCCCTGCATCCTGTCCACTGCCCTGGGTCAGAAGTAGTGTCGCAAGACAGCACATCCACAGCAAGGCCGCTTCATAAATTCGGCGACCCCCCTCTCCGTCCCACCATGCAGAAAAGGAGAAGACGGGGAGAAATGCCTTCGGGCTGCATAAATGTTTTTCTCATACATATTTCCTCACCCCCCACCCCCACCCACTCCCCCTCATGCATCATAGCATCATCCATACACAACCCCTCTCCATTCACCGCTATCTTCTGTCCTCTGCCATCCTTCCTCAATAGACATTCCTCTCTTTTGTAATGCCCCTTTCACCCCATCCATCCATCTCATCCTAGGACGCCCCCTCATATTCACTCCTTCCACCTCTGCCTTCCACACCTCTTTTCTTCACTCATTATTTCCATATGTCCAAACCATCCTAATACTATTTTATCAACCCTATGTCCCAGCTCCCTTTCCACCCCTGTTCTCCTCCTTACCTCCTCATTTCTCACTCTATCTAGCCTAGTAACCCCTATCATACTTCTCAGACATTTCATCTCAAACACATTCAAACTCCTTCTCTCTTCCTCTCTTATTTTCCATGTTTCTGTCCCGTACAGTTCTGTTGGCACAATCACTCCTTCATATAACCTCCTCTTAGAATCCATCCCTAGATGTCTATTTCTCCTTTACCTTACCTTACCGTCGTGCCATATCCTCTTGGACTTCGGCAACCATGGAGCGCCACCGTTTACGGTCCCTAGTTACTTGTAACATCTGTGCTGGTTTGAGTTGTTTTCCCGTCGCCCTCATCAGCCCGTCCATATACTTCTCCCTTTGCTTTCCTCTTGCTCTCCTTCCCTCCACCATTCCCGTCATCACCACCTCTTCCAACCCTTCCCTCCTCATTATATGTCCTATGAATCACAACTGTCTTTTCCTTATTGTTGTCATCAATTCCCTATCTGTCTCCAATTCTCTCAATACTTTTTCATTTGTTTTTTTCGCTGTCCATGGTACTCTTAATACTCGTCTCCATATCCACATTTCTGCTGCTTCTGAGTTTTCCTGCAATTTTTTGCTGATTGTCCACGCTTCTGAACCATATAATAGTGTTGACCATATAAATGTTTTAACTGTTCTTCTCCTTAAAACATTTCTAATTCTCATTACACTTTTTAATTCACCAAGGTATTTACTAGCTTCTCTCAATCTACAATCTACCTCCACCCCCACTCCTCCCTTTATTGTCACATTCGCATCCAATTATCTAAAACTATCCACTTCCTCCAGTCTCTCACCCTTAATGCTCACTTTCAGCCTGCTGTCACTCTCTCACCTTACTTTTGCCCACATTTATCTTCAGCTTCCTTGTTTCACACACCTTCTCAGACTCTGTCACTAACTTCCTCTGTCCCTCCTCTTATCTTGCTATAAGCGCAGTGTCGTCAGCAAACAACAACTGGATTATTTCCCACTTTTCTCCATTTTCTTTAACCATCTCAAAAGTGACAAAATTTTCACATTGAATGAAAATCAGACAAGAAACAATGGTCTCAAACTGTCCGGAAATAGATTCAATTTGGAAGTAGGTAGAAACAACTTTGCCAACCGTGTAGTTAATGAATGGAATAAACTTCCTGCACAGGTAGTGCAATGTAGTTCAGTTCGAAGCTTTAAGAATCATTTAGATAAATACCTAAGTAAGATGCTGTAATTATTATAATTTATGTTATATTATTTGTTTTTGTTTTGTTATAATTTGTCGGTCTGATTTTCATTTATTATTAGTTATATGTCAATTTATTATCATTTACTATTTACCTGTTTGTTTTGTTATTCAACTATACCAATGCATTTATTTATGTATTTTAATTGTTATTTACATTGTTATAGTTTTAATTTATTATTAATGATTTTTTTTTTTTTTTGCATCCGACCTAGATATGGATCAAAAGGTCTCCTGTCGGCATGCTTTGCCTTTGTAATCCTTTGTAATCTCTCCCCCCCCCCTGACCCACTAACCTTGCATTCACCTCTCACACTACCCCATCCATGTATAGATTGGACAGCCAGGGCGACATAACACATCTCTGACAAAATCCCACCTTTACCTCAAGCCATTCACTTTCTTCGTTTCTAATCCTATCACAAGCTCTACTACTCTCGTAAAAACTCTTGACTGATCTTAACAGCTTTCCTCCTATCCCATATATCTGCAGTACCTCCCAGAGTGCCTTCCTGTCTACCCTGTCGTAAGCCTTTTCCAGATCCATAAAAGCCCAAAAAAACATCCTTACCTTTTCCTATAGCTTTCTCACATATCGTGTTACCACAAAAATCTAATCTACACAACCCCTACCTGTTCTAAAACCACACTGTTCCTCACCAATTACTCCCTCTGTTCCTCTCTTAATCCTCTCAATCAAGACCTTCCCATAAGCCTTCCCAACTACACTCAACAAGCTGATCCCTCTGAAACTACTACGTTCACACTTGTCCCCCTTTCCCTTGTAAAGCGGAACTAAACAGGCACTCCTCCAGTCCTCTGGCACTCTACCCTTTCTTAAACAAACATTAAATAACCTTAGCAAACATATATACATAACACACACACACACACACACACACGCACGCACACACACACACACACACACACACACACACACACACACACACACACACACACACACACACACACACACACACAACACACACACACACACACACACACACACACACACACACACACACACACACACACACACACACACACACACACACACACACACACACACACACACACACACACACACACATATATATATATATATATACAGTATATATATATATATATATATAGTATATATACATATATATATATGTATATATACATATATAGAGAGATATAATATTATATATATATATACATATGTATATATATATATATATATATATGTGTGTGTGTGTGTGTGTGTGTGTGTGTGTGTGTGTGTGTGTGTGTGTGTGTGTGTGTGTGTGTGTGTGTGTGTGTGTGTGTGTGTGTGTGTGTGTGTGTGTGTGTGTGTGTGTGTGTGTGTGTGTGTGTGTGTGTGTGTGTGTGTGTGTGTGTGTGTGTGTGTGTGTGTGTGTGTGTGTGTGTGTGTGTGTGTGTGTGTGTGTGTGTGTGTGTGTGTGTGTGTGTGTGTGTGTGTGTAATTAAAAATGATGGCTAGTTTTGCATTAATTATTTTCTTAAAGGTATTTTTCATATACCTTATTGTAGATTTGTGTTCCTTAGAAAGGAAATTTATGACTTGGCTGTATGTTGTCATGTTAGCTAGGTCTGGAGTGAGAACCTTGTTGGTTAAATTTATGTAACCATTAGGTGGGCGTGAGTATTTGATAAGGCCGCCGTTCAGATTTATTAATTTCTTTTGATTAGATCTATTGAATTTCTGTGTTAATGACACAACAAATTTTAAAAAGATCAACAAAGACCCTACAGAATTACTAAAGAAAAAGGTGAATCAACCAATAGAAGGGAATAATGCTGTTAGTAAAATGAAATTTGACAAGCTTTCAGGCGAGTATGGTATGGGTTACTGCTATGGGACAGTAAAAACACACAAATGTGGTAATAAACTCCGTCCCATAATTTCTCAAAACCCTGCACCAACGTACAAACTCGCTAAGAAACTGTGCTCCATTCTAACTCCCTACACTCTCACAACCTACAGTCTACAATCCACATCCGATTTCCTAGATATTATAAAGGTAAACTCCGCTAAAGGTAAAATCGCTTCTCTTGATGTGGAAGGGTTATCCACTAATATTTCCGTAGATCGCACAATTAATCACATCATCAAGAAAGTGTACTACGATGACACCACACCTACATTAGATATTCCAGAACTTAAACTACGGGAACTGCTTGAATGCTGTACTAAACAGGTCTCGTTCACTAGCCCCAGCGTGAACAAATATTGTCAAATTGATGGAGTTGCAATGGGATCCTCCCTCGGAGTATTAATGGCAAACTTCTTCATGGGCTGCGTAGAAGAAGAAGCATTCACAAAAACAGAAAAGCCAGATATTTATTGTAGATATATTGGCGATATCTTCATCAATACCAAGAACAGCAGCGAAGGTGATAAACTCCGCCACCTACTATAAGAGACATCTCAACTCACTTTCACAATGGAAGATAGCGTTGACGGAGCTTTATCCTTTCTCGACCTCCTAGTGAAACAAAATGAACATTCTTTTAATATAACGGTGCACACAAAACCCACAAACCCTGGACACTGCCTCAATAATTCTAGTGAGTGCCCTCAAAGTTATAAGGACTCCACCATCAGTGCCTATATCTAAAGAGCACTAACTCACTGTAGCACATGGAAACGAGTGCATAATGAAATAGAACGTTCTACTCAAGTACTGCTTAATAATGGTTTCAGTGAAAAAGAGATAAGCCACCAAATAAAGAGAATAATGGACGGCTGGCATATAAATAACAATAATAATCAGAATAAAGAGAAAATTAACATCTATTATAAAACCATTTTTTCGTCAGCTTATAAAGATGAACGTATTATGAAACAAATTATAAAAAGAAACATTAAACCAGTCAATCCAGGGAAAATACTCAACCTGGTGATTTATTATAAAACTAAGAAAACTAGCCACCTCCTTATTAGAAACAGCCCCCAACAAGAGAGAAAGGAACTTCAGAAATCCCATGTCATCTATTGGTTCATATGTACACGAGGGAACTATGAAGCCCTCCCATCCACCTATATTGGCATGACGACAATGAGGTTATCCCGGTGCCTCTCATACCACCTGACATCTGGAACCCCTAAAAATCACTTGAGAGAAGCCCATGGCATAACACTATCAAGAGAGAACCTAGAGAAAATACTGAGATTTTGGATTTATGTACTGACGATAGACGCCTCCCAATTTTAGAAGCATTGTATATTAAAGAGTTAAGCCCAACTCTAAATATACAAGCAGACAACCTTAGAGACCTCCCAAGCATGAGACAAACCGTTGCAAATCCAAACATGAGACATAACACCACAAACACCAATATGAAACAAAACGCCACTAGTGCAAGTACGAGACAAAACGCTACAACCACAAGCACGAACCCGGAGGCTCTCCCAGTGCATGTGACATTTCGTCACTGCCCGAAATACCGGGTAATCTACCCCAAAGTGATTAGCAAGTAAGAAAATCTAGTATAAAACTTAGAACCTTAATAAGACTCATCGGACAAAATAGAACATCCCTATTGCTACTGAAGAAGGGTCTTGAATCCGAAATTGCGATCTAGCTAATATGACTACATACAACCAAGTCATAAATTTCCTTTCTAAGGAAAACAAATCTATAATAAGGTATATCGAAAATACCTTTAAGAAAATAATTACTGCAAAACTAGCCATAACTTTTAATGATATATGCATTAGAGAAAAAATCCTGCCCAAATACACTTATAATGTATATATATGTATATATATGTATATATATATACATATATATATATGTATGTATATATATGTACATACATACACTTATATGTATACACACACACACACACACACACACACACATATATATATATATATATATATATATATATATATATATATATAAATAAACTCATCTGCTGGGATTCGAACCCCCGCCAGAGCGGATTGCTTCATATACAGCGAGGATCGTACTGCCTGTACCACCGTGACCCTTCAAAATAGAACGAATTAGTTCACGGACTACTCATTCTGCCGAGGGCACTCGGGTGGAAGGTGGTATATACTGTATTTCATCAAATCCTTTATGCAGGCTAGTCTTCCGACAAGTGTTTGTGTCATTTTGACAATTGGAAATAAACTCATCTGCTGGGATTCGGACCCCCGCCAGAGCAGATTGCTTCATATAAAACGAGGATCGTACCGCCTGTACCACCGCGACCCTTCAAAACAGAACGAATTAGTTCACGGACTAATTATTCTGCCGAGGGCACTCGGGTGGAACGTGGTATGTACTGTATTTTATCTAATCCTTTATACAGGCTAGTCTTCCGACAAGTGTTTGTGTCATTTTGACAATGGGAAACAAACTCATCTGGTGGGATTCGAACCACATACATACCACGTTCCACCCGAGTGCCTTCGGCAGAATGATTAGTCCGTGAACTAATTCGTTCTGTTTTGAAGGGTCGCAGTGGTACAGGCGGTACGATCCTCGCTTTATATGAAGCGATCCGCTTTGGCGGGGGTTCGAATCCCAGCAGATGAGTTTATTTCCAATTGTCAAAATGACACAAACACTTGTCGGAAGACTAGCCTGCATAAAGGATTTGATGAAATACAGTACAAACCACCTTCCACCCGAGTACCCTCGGCAGAATGATCAGTCCGTGAACTAATTCGTTCTGTTTTGAAGGGTCGCGGTGTTACAGGCGGTACGATCCTCGCTTTATATGAAGCAATCCGCTCTGGCGGGGGTTCTAATCCCAGCAGATGAGTTTATTTCCAATTGTCAAAATGACACAAACATTTATCGGAAGATTAGCCTGCATAAAGGATTTGATGAAATACAGTACATACTACCTTCCACCCGAGTGCCCTTGGCGGAATGATTAGTCCGTGAACTAATTCGTTCTGTTTTGAAGGGTCGCGGTGGTACAGGCGGTACGATCCTCGCTTTATATGAAGCAAACCGCTCTGGGGGAGGGGGGTTCGAGTCCCAGCAGATGAGTTTATTTCCAATTGTCAAAATGACACAAACATATATATATATATATATATATATATATATATATATATATTGGTGAAGCGTGGCAGGAAATTCTCTCTGATGCATATTCTGTTAAAAACGACAGCAAAAGAATTATTACTTAATTTTTTCCGTGAGCTCTCAAGCTTGCGAAAAGTAGATTTCTGGTAGGGGGAAAGAGAGTAAATCAAATTTCCAAAACTCATAGGAAACAAAAGTTATAATGAACACAAAAAATACAGCACACAGTAAAGAAAATATAAGAAAAGAGTACAAAAATACAGCAAAAAAAAACAAAATATAAAGGAGAACAAATTAAATTTCAAAACGTTTCGCAGATCTTTCTGCATCCTCGGTTGATGTGAATATAAATGGAAAAGGGAGCATATTTCAAATGAAGTGAAAAGCACGGGTTTGGCGCCAATCTGCTTCTCAGTCTTTGGGAACGACGAATGACAGGATGTTCTTCTCTTTGGCGGGGAATGAGAAGTCGCTGTGGAGGAGACCCCGAATTCTTGGGATTGCCCATCTGCCTCCGCCGAACAGGTTTCATGCTAGGGAGGAGGGTGAAGTCATTTACTTGCCTATTAATGGCAGAGTGCAGCTCCTTTATCCAGATGGCTTGCAAGATAGCCAAGCGCTGTGGATCCTCTTCTTTTGCCACAACTTCGGTGTTTTTTACCATAGTCTCCCTATCAAGGTGGCGTCGATGCTGGGTCCAGTGGTGTTGCTTAGGCCCTCCGTGTTGCAAGTGCATGGTGATTCTTCGGGATAATGTGGTGGTCGTCCTTCCCACGTAGACTAAAATGGGCGTGTAGACCTACTCTGGGCATGTGTATTTATATACTACATGGGATTGACGAACCTCCTGGGGTTCTGGTGCGGAGTTGTTCCTTAAAAGTAGAGAAGAGGGCAATTTATCACTTTCGTTTTTGTGGTCCCCAAAAACGAATGTGACAAATTGTCCCTCACAATATTTTACAAAAGTAGAAAGACCTCTTCTCTACTTTTAAGGAACAACCCTGCACCAGAACCCCAGGAGGTTCTGCTTGTAATTTGTTTTTTACTGTGTGCTGTATTTTTTGTGTCCATCACTTTTGTTTCCTATGAGTTTTGGAAATTTAATTTACTCTCTTTCCCCCTGCCAGAAATCTACTTTTCGCAAGCTTGAGATCTCACGAAAAAAAAAAAAATTGCTGTCGTTTTTAACAGAATATATATATATATATTATATATACATATATATACCTATATATATATATATATATATATATATATATTGATATGTATACATGAGTGGAAGGGTGGTGAGGTAAACACCAGGAACCGTTGGAGTTTTTTTTTCTTTTTCTAACGTTTCGTCCTGAAAGGACTTCCTCAGAGTGTACACAAACAAATAATTGACAGCTTATATACCCACAGCTTAACCCGTTCCTCCCCGTTCGTCTTCGTTCCTCATGCACCCCCGTTAGGCATCACGAAGGACCATGCTGGCCGTTACTCTCGCCAACTTTACAAATCCATCACGGTGATTGCTACATGGATGTAAATTGATATAGGCTGCCTCAATTACTTTTCTCCTCTGTTTTGTTAGACCTTTATGCAGCACCTCTGTTCTTTCCCAATCTGGTAGGTGGCCAAAGTTGTCAAGGTGGATCCACTAACGAGTTTGATGTTCTGTGAGCTCTGATGTCGCTTTTGTGCTCATAGGTACGTTTCTTTATCCCTCTGCTGGTTTCTCCGAAATAACTAATGGGACAGCTTTTACATGGAATTTTGTAAATCAAGCTGTTCTCTACTGTATCGGCTTTACTATTGTTCTTACTCCTCACAATCTCTCCTATCCTGGTAACAGTGCCGAACGCAATTTTAAGCCCTGCTCGGGTGAACAACTGTTCCATTTCACTCGCGCGTCTTAAGTTGGGGACGGACAAAAACCCACCACTGTTACCCTCACTCTCTCCTCTTTTATCCCATCTGCTTCTTTTACTTATTCTTAGGGCCTTCTCCCTCAATCTGTGTAATAGACCTTCTGGATATCGTAGTTTTTTGAAAATATCAAAAATGTGATTGATCTCTTCCTGGAGGAATTCCTCACTACATATTCGGAAAGCTCTCAGGAAGAAACCAATGACAATTCCACTTTTAATTCTGTCGTTGTGGGCCGAGTAAAAATGCATGATGTCGTCCTTGTTGGTGCTTTTCCTATAAACTGAGAATGCGGTCTTATTCCCTTTTCTCCAAACCACCGTGTCCAGGAAGGCCAATCTATTATTTTCTTCATGCTCCATTGTGAACTGAATGTCCTGTTCTATCCCGTTTAATCTATTCAATTTTTCGTTGAGATCGGTTTCTCTCGGAGCAACGACCAGTACGTCATCTACGTAACGCATCCAAGAGGAATCCTGGCCCATTATGTTCACAAAATGATCCCTTTCTAACAACTGGATGCGTTACGTAGATGAGGGTGACAGTGGTGGGTTTTTGTTTACCTCACCACCCTTCCACTCATTCTGTCCTACGTACTTCATCATTTATATATATATATATATATATATATATATATATATATATATATATGTGTGTGTATATATATATATATATATATATATGTATATATATATGTATATATATATATATATATATGTAT
>NC_134786.1:30148290-30198290 GCF_046742065.1 Oratosquilla oratoria | reverse complement strand
AGGACAGGGATGGGAAGAGCAGGAAGTTTGGGGGTAAATTATGTGCCTCCTAAAATGGCCTCGTGGGAGGAGAAAGAACACAAAAGTATGTTAGAAGACACAAGGATAACACTAAATAAGATAATGGAAGATGGAGGAAGAATAGTTATAATGGGTGACTTTGATTGTAAAGAAATCTGCTGGTAAGAGATGACAGTGAAGGGTGGAGACGACCTATTGGGACATGTACTACTAGATATGATTATAGAACATACAATGACGCAATAGACTGGACCTAATAATCACATCAGAACCTGAAATAAAGGACAAGATTGAATATAAGACACCAATAAGTAAAAGTGACCACTTATTGATTGAACTAGAACTAAATGAGGAAAAATATATGAGAAAAATGAACAATATAGAAAGGGAAGATTGATGTATGTTTTTTTTTATAAATTAAGAGAATTCTTTCAAAAAGCAGACTGGGAAAGAATACACAACAGTAGAGGAGAAATGGAATATTTTGACAAAAATTTATGAAGGAGTGGAAAAATATGTCCCAAGACAAAATCAAGAAAGAAAAAAAAAAGCGTAAAGTGCTGGTACAATTTTTTTTTTTTTTTTTTTAGGGAGTTAAAAGACAATAAAGCTTGAATAAAATGGAAAAAAGACAAAAGACCTGAAAAAAATGGAAAATATATACTAGTTGTGGAAATGAATATGTACAAGTGTGCAGAGAAAAAAAGAGAAAATACGAAAAAGATGTCATAGAAAAATTTAAAGATCAACCAAAACTATTTTACAGATATGTAAACAACAAACTGAAAAACAAACAGGAATTAGAGAAATTACGGCAAGGAGGAGTTGAATACACAGAGGAAATAGAAATGGCAGAAATTATGAACAATCGTTTTAAATGAGTGTTTACGAGGGAGATCATGCAACCTAGAGATATAGAATGGGAGGAGAAAGTCCCCCCCTATGAAAGATATAAAAGTATCAAGGAATGAAATAATTAATCACTTGAGTAATCTCGATGTCAGAAAATTGCATGGACCAGATGAAATAGCAAATTGGATTTTGAAAGAATGCAGGAATGAACTAACAGACAAAATACATAGTCTAATAAGCAGTTAATTGAAATAAGGAAAATTCCCAAAAGATTGGAAAAGAACAAATATAATACCAATATATAAAGTGGGAAACAAAGAAAACCCTACTAACTATAGACCGGTCTCTCTAACAAGTACGATAGCAAAAATTTGTGAAAAAATGATCAAAAGTAGATGGGTAAGGCATTTGGAAAAAAAGCAACGTACTAAATCCAAGGCAATTTGGATTCAGACAAGGACGATCATGCGTCACAAACTTAAGGTGTTTCTATTCAAGGTTAATAGATGTAATACAAGAAAGAGATGGATGGGCTGATTGTGCATTTCTAGACCTGAAAAAAAGGTTTTGATAAGGTGCCACATAAGAAGTTGCTTAAGAAATTAGGAACTACAGGAGGAATACAGGACAAACTGCTGAAGTAGATGAAAGACTTCTTGAATGAAAGAAAAATGAGAGTAGTGATAAGAGACAAACACTCCGATTGGGATGAAGTGATAAATGGTGTTCCACAAGGAACAGTTCTGGCCCCAATAATGTTTGCTATATATATTAATGATATGGATGAAGGAAGTGAAAGTTATATGAGCTTCTTTGCGGATGATGCAAAATTGTTGAAAAAAGTGAACACTGAAGGAGATTGTGAGTCGCTACAGAGTGATCTCAATAAAGTATGGGAATGGCGTAGGAAGTGGGAGATGGAATTCAATATTAAGAAGTGTAGTATAACGGAATTTGGAAAAAAACAACAAAAAAAGAATAGTGGGATCCTATAAATTGGGAGTAGAAGAAATAAAAAAGTAGAAAATGAGAAAGACCTGAGAGTCATTATTATGAATAATATGTCCCTTGAGAAACATATAAACAAGATTTTTGGAGAAACTTATAATTTAATAAGAACAATCAAAGTGGCATTTGCATACCTGGATGAAGAAATGGTGAAAAAAATACTAGTCACTTTGATAAGATCAAGATTGGAATATGCAGTAATGACATGGTCACCAAGTACAAAAAAATATAAAACAAAACTTGAAAGAATACAAAGAGTAATTACAAAATTGGCACTAACACTCTCAGAACTATCATATGAAGAGATACTAGCAAAACTTGATCTACAGACATTAGAACAAAGGATAGAGAGAAAAGATTTGATAACTATTTATAGAATCATGAAAGGCATAAAAACTATTAATAGAGAGGATATAATAAAATGGGATAGTAGAAATACAGGACACGGAAAGAGAATCAAGACAGTTATAGAAGAGATCTGAAAAAGAATAGCTTTCCCCACAGAGTAATAGACATTTGGAACAAGTTAGGTGAGAAAGTGGTGTGTACAAAAACAATACACGAATTTAAAAACAGTCTACATTAAATGAGATGTGAAGACGGGACACCACGAGCATAGCTTCCCTTCCCGTAAAATACAACTAGGTAAATACACACACACACATACACATACGGTGGCGGATTGGTAAGGCACTGCCCTCACAAGCCGGAGAACCGGGGTTCGATTTCCCGGCCGGGCGGAGACAAGTTGAGTTTGTCTCCTCTCACGTGTAGCACCTGTTCACCTAGCAGCGAGTAGGTACGGGACGTTAGTCAAGGAGTTGTGACCTTGCTTCCCGGTGTGTGGAGTGTGAGTGGTCTCAGACCTATCCAGAGATCTGCTAATAATGAGCTCTGAGCTCACTGCCGTAGGGTGGTGTCTGGCTGTCTCGAAAAGAGGCTGCAGCAGATCCGAGGTGAATACACACACAAACACACACACACACACACACACACACACACACACACACACACACACACACACACACACACACACACACACACATATATATATATATATATATATTTATATATATATATATATGTATATATACACACTCACACACACATGCTGGTGATCTGCTGCTGTAGTGATTCATGACGTGGCCTCCTTCCACGCGTGAGGATTTTTGTGTATGAAAACAATCCTTAGGTATCCATTTATTGTATAACATTACATACATTCATCCGTGCATTATTTCTGAACGCTAATATCTTACTGAATATGATTTCTATCACATTTCTCATATCTTTTGTAACTCTAGAATTAAGTCTAATTTCTTTGAGGTTTCCAAGTCATTTTCATTTCAATTTTTTGTCATTTTCAAGGAGATCTGGCTTATTAAATAACTTCTGCAATCACTTAGCAATTCAGAAAGTTTGGAATTATTATGAGTCCGGCTCCCTCTTAACAATATTCTTGCTGCTTCTTCATCGAGCTGTCTTGGACTACTGTCATTATTAATAAGCCTTTGCTTTACTAGAATGTATACTATATGCAGAATGCCTCATCACGTATACTAGAAACGGTTCTCACAAAAATCTAAAAAAAAAAAAAACTACACAAGGTACATAAGCCTACACGCATATTCAAATGCGTGAACACACATACAAATACAAATAGATCAAGGGCTTTAAGGGGATAATAGGCAACGCCATCATATTAAGGCAGCAGGGAAGGAGGGCAGGGCTCGTAGTAATAGGTTTGAATTGCACAAATTTAGGTTGAAGGAGATAGGGAAGAACTAGTTTACCAACAGAGTGGGTAATGAAATAAATAAACCTAATAACAATGTAGTTACTTTTTTTTTTTTTTTTTTTTTTTTTTTGAAGATTAGATAAATCTATGGATAAGGATGAAAGGTGGTAAGGGACAGGAAACTCCCTAATGTAAACCTTATGGTCTTTTGCAGCCTCCCCAATGCTTATATGTTCTCATACACATCCACATACACATAAACATACACATCCACATGTACATACACATACACATACACATACACATACACATACACATACATATACACAAACACATACACATACACATGCACAAGCACATGCACACGCACATGCACATGCACATGTACATGTACATGCACATACACATACACATACAAATACTTATACACATATACATATACATATACATATACATATATATATATACATATACATACACATACATACACATACACATGCACATACACATGTTGTTTAGGTTTTTTATAACAACATATGGAATATGTGGTAGCTAGAGTGGCTTCTTGGAGCGGCTTTCGGAGGCGAGGTAAACGTTTGTGCGTTTTCTGTGTTTATCATATCCCACTCTCAGAAGAGAGCATTGTCCTTATATACATCGATCGTGGCAAGGTTGCCGACAAAGGAATTATTTACATAATTGCTGTTTCAAGCGATACTAGACATTGAAATGGATTTAAATTTATATACATAACAAAGAGAATGACGATATATTGCTGTGTAATATTTATACCCGCATTTGGACTGGTAGAAAGTAACCTTGAGGAATATTTATTGTTGAATGGCAATATCTTGCTTAGCCGTTGGTGACAGTTGCGTGCGTTCGAGGTCATGACCTGGATAGTGAACAATAGAGTTGACCGCGGCGCTTGACCCTTGTGGTCCCGTGAGGTCTGGGTTGACATCTTACTCTGATGTGGTGCAGGCGTATGCATGTACATATGTGCTCATGTACTGTGGGTGAGAGCCGGTAGATGGTAGATGTAGATAGGTGCGTTGTTCTAGAAGTTCTAGAAGTTGTCCAACATGGCTTGGCGTCGCTACATGTGTCCGGCCTCGCGACACATTCTGTCTTTGGATTTCACATAGAACTGTATGTCCGATGGTTGTTATTGGCGACATGCTGAAATACGGCGGGATTTCCCTGTCCATATTTAACAGAGTTCTTGTGCTCGTTGATCCTAGTGGTGAGGTCTCTACCCGTTTTTCCCCAATATATATCATTGCAATCTAAACAAGGGGACAATCAGGTAGAGACCTCACCACTAGGATCAAAGAGCACAAGAACTCTGTTACATATGGGCAGGAAAATTCTGCCGTATTTCAGGAAGAAAAGCAAAGAATTCAAGAGAGTAAACATCTTCAAAATAGAACACTGTATGAAGTTAATAGATGATTTTAAGGAAGAGTATATGATTCAAATATAGCTACTTCTCTTGTAAGGAGGAACAAGCCCTTGATACACAAACAGAATTAAATAACACAAAAATCTCCTATAGATATATAAGGAAGGAATGACCAGGTACTTACCCATATCCAACAACTTCCCAGCAAGAACAAAAGGAAAGTTTTAAAACTCGGTACCAAACATAAGAGAGTAAAGGGAATGGAAATCTGGTGGATCATTCACAGTGAACATATGCGCAGCCATGCATATCAGAGATTTAAAGAATTTTTGCAAAAAATCATGAGTAAGAGGAAAGGAGAAATAGATTATGAAAAGAAATAATTGTAAACAAAAAAAGTAAGAATAAACCAAACATGCCATGAGGACATGTGAGCAAAGATGAAAGTAAACAAATAATATGCAACAAACCACAATGGATATGACGCCATACGAACGAAAAGAAAAAATATATAAAGAAACTGTATATTAGTGGAACTGCTAGGTAGATTGTGTATATCTGGGTTTTAACAAATTGAAAGAATAACGTGTGAAATATAATTGCAGAAAACTAATGTCAAAAGAAATGTCAATTGAAAATTGATGGTGGGGTTGAATGACGTCCTGAAGACAGATGAGAAGGATGTATAACCAGAAGGAGATGCCGATCGGAGCACCGCTGAGATAATTATTTACCCTGATCATGGTCCTGACCCTGTTTATAAAGGACAAACCAAATGAGTAGACTCCTAATCAAATATGTAGTAGAGGTTTGTGTTTCTAAAATACCCGATTTCAGTAAAGCTCAGTTCATAGAACTACGTCAGGAGCTTCAGCTTACAGATTGGAAGGCAAAATTAAACGAAAGACCTGTAGATCAGATGTGGAAAATATTTCAAAATACGCTCACTAAGATGATTCAAACTTACATTCCTTTTAAGGACAGACGTCTCCCAAATCAGGCTCGCCCAAAGTGGCTCGACAAAGAAACTGAAAAAAGTATTGCTAAAAAGAGACAGGCTTATAAGAAATATAAGTGCTCGGGTGCATCTAATGACTATGAAAGTTATGTATCAATACAGAGAGATTTAAAAAAAGACAATAAGAAAAAGAAAACGACAATACGAAATGAACATCGCTGATAAACCCAAAGAGAATCTCAAAGAATTCTATAAGTACATTAGAGATAAAATGGTTGTTAGGAATCACATTGGTCCACTATTATCTGCTGACGGTCAACTTGAATATTCAAATGAAGGAATGTGTAATATCTTAAACAATTATTTTAGCTTGGTATTCGTAATCGAAACACCTCAAAGTGAATTCCAAACTGAAACTTGTGAAAAGTCTAGGATAAACTTACTACGGTATATATAAAAAAATAAAAAAAATAAAAGGTGTATAGATAAACTCAAAGTTGATAAAACACCAGGACCTGACGGTTGGGATCCAAGAATCTTAAAGGAAATGAAAAATGAGATTGTTGTTCCATTAGAAATTATTTTCAAGAAATCCATCATATCCGGAGATGTCCCAAGAGAATGGAAGCTAGCTAACGTTACTCCCATATTCAAAAAAAGGTGACAAAAAGAAACCAAATAACTATAGGCCTATAAGTTTGACTTCAATCGTAGGAAAAATAATGGAAACTATCATCAGAGATGCTATCGAACATCATTTAGAAAGTAACCGTTTGATAAATGATAGCCAGCATGGTTTCAGATGGAAACAGTCTTGCGTGACTAACTTACTCAAATTCTACAACACAGTTATCTCGAATTATGACAAAAGAAACTATATAGATTTAATATATCTAGACTTTGCAAAAGCTTTTGATACCGTCCCACACGAAGGACTACTTACTAAATTAGCTTTACACGGAATAAGTGGTAGCCTATTAGGTTGGACTAGTAATTGGTTGAATGGTCGAAAACAGAGAGTTGTTTTAAATGGAAACACTTCTGGATGGAAAAATGTTACAAGTGGAGTTCCTCAGGGTTCCGTTCTTGGACCACTTCTACTCATAGTATATATGAATGATATAGACCATGGACTAAAATCTACTGTTTCCAAATTTGCTGATGATACAAAACTGTGCGGAGTGGCAAATGCTCACTCAAACCAATTAGATATTCAAAAAGATTTAGATAAATTACAGCAATGGTCTGAAAAGTGGCTAATGAAATTTAACACGAGTAAATGCAAGGTTATGCACATAGGTAAAAATAACAGTAAGTACGATTACAAGCTATTTGGAAATTCGTTAACAAAAGTGGATAGTGAAAAAGATCTCGGCGTAATTAGTAACGACCTCAAATCATCCAAGCAGTGTATTTCAGTCTCTGAGAAAGCAAATATGATTCTAGGACTGATTGCGCGATCTTTTGATTTCAAAAGTCCATCACTCATTAACAAGCTATATAAATCGTTAGTTCGTCCACATTTGGAATATGCTGTTTCCGTATGGTCACTGAATCTAATTAAAGACATTGACAGACTGAAAAAGTACAACGGCGAGCCACAAAACTGATTCCAAATATAAAAAATAAATCATACGAAAATCGACTCAAACATATGAATATGTTTTCCCTAGAAAAAACTTAGACTCAGAAATAACTTGATACAGGTCTTTAAGATTTTAAAGGGAATTGACATCATAAGGGACCAAATTTTCACATTGAATGAGAATCAGACAAGAAACAATGGTCTCAAACTGTCCGGAAATAGATTCAATTTGGAAGTAGGTAGAAACAACTTTGCCAACCGTGTAGTTAATGAATGGAATAAACTTCCTGCACAGGTAGTGCAATGTAGTTCAGTTCGAAGCTTTAAGACTCATTTAGATAAACACCTAAGCAAGATGCTGTAATGATTATAATTTATTTTATATTATTTGTTTTTGTTTTGTTATCATTTGTCTGTCTGATTTTCATTTATTATTAGTTATATGTCAATTTATTATTAGTTATATGTCAATTTATTATTATCTACTATTTACCTGTTTGTTTATTATTTAACTATACCTATGCATTTATTTATGTATTTTATTTGTTATTTACATTATTATAGTTTTTATTTAATATTTTATTGTTATTATGATTTTTTTTGCATCCGACCTAGATATGGACCAAAAGGTCTCCTGTCGGCATGCTCCGCCTATGTAATCCTTTGATGTAAACTCTCGGTGGACTTTGGCGATTTATTGGTTGGCACTTGGTATTTACAGCTTTGGGGAATGTCTCCCCAACCTAAACTAAGGGAGAGAGTTCTGATGTGGTGCAGGCATATGCATGTGCATATGTGCTCATGTCCTGTGGGTGAGAGCCGGTAGATGGTAGATATAGATAGGTGCGTTGTTCTAGAAGTTCTAGAAGTTGTCCAGCATGGCTCGGCGTCGCTACATGTGTCCAGCCTCGCGACACATTCTGTCTTCGGATTTCACATGGAACTGTATGTCCGAACTGTAAGAGGAGATAGAAGGAGGGTGTGCCTAGGTGAAGGTGTTGACCTTCCCTGGGTGGCAATGGTGTTAGCACAGACAGAAAGAGATAACTTTCATGGCATGATATAGATGAGAAAGAATTAGATTTATTTGTTGGAAATAGATGCCCGATTTTTTTTTTGGCCAAACGAGACTTTACACAATTCTATTTCTGAGGCTATAACAGGGTGTAGGGGTTGGTGGAGTTGTAGAGGTGTTTGTGTCTAGTGTCTCGGTCGTGTCTGGTGTTTGTGCAAGAGGGGGAGAAGGTATATTTTCCATGTCAAGTCCTCTGGGAATTTGTTTGGTGTTGTCCAAGTGTAGAATAGCCTCTATGGGTTCTCGTAGGTGGATAGCTTTTATCTTATTATGAAGTAGTGTTTCGATGACGCGGAATGGACCGAGGAATTTGGGAGAAAGTTTTTATGTGAGTTGGTGGTTGGTGTTGTACACAATGTCACCTACAGAAATAGTACAATCTCTAGAGTGAGCGTTTTCCAGTCTATTCAGATCAGATTTTGAGAGAGTCAGTGACTCATGTACTCTCTTGAAAAGAGTGTTGAAATTTGTCAGACTGACTTTGACATAGTCGTTGAAATCGTATAATGGGGGGGGGGGTTTCTGACGTAAAGAGGGCCTTCGGCATTTTCTTATATGACCCGAATAATACAAAGTGGGGAGACTCAGAAATAGATCTATTGATTGCGCTGTTTATGCAGGCTTGTATCATAGGTATGTGTTCATCCCAAGATGAGCGTATGTCTGTGGATATGTGCCTTAATGTGTTCAGAATATTCCGATTTTGGCGTTCAACGAACCCATTTGAACTAGGATGGTATGGTATGGTGTTACATCTGGTAATGTTAAAATGTTTGCAGAAGTTGGTGAGAATGTCGTAATTGAATTCAGTGCTGTTGTCTGAGATGAGTGTTTTTGGTGTGGTGTAGGGACAGATGACGTTGTTGATGATGTCTTGTCCGCTAAAAGATAGAGAATGCAGAAACGAGAGAAATGGTCGATGCAGACGAAGAGGTACTAATTTCCATTGAGGTGAGTGGTAGTTTGAGTAAATCAATGGCAATGGTTTCAAAGGGTCTAGCTGGTGTTGGATAGTTGTGTATAGGTACATGACCACTAATGTGACGTTTATGAGCTATACATGAGTGACATGCATCTGTGTATGAGTGTGTGTCTTTGCGCATGGTGGACCAAATGTATTTCAATCTGGCTGGCGATAAACATCTCTCTTAACCGCAATGTCCTGCTAGTGTAATCGTGCGGTTTGGTTAATTTTTCTTCGTGAGTAGTGTGGTGTGGTAGAGAACCTGGTCTATGATCGAGCAATTGTCTATGTTGGGAGGAAAGTCGTCTGTATTGGTAGTGTCACCTGAATTGAGATAATGAATGATTCTTCTCTATAGAGGGTCTGTTGCTTGAGCGGCGATAATGCGCCCTCGCGTAATGTCAAGTGGCTGTGCTATTTGCGTATGGTTGCTAGGTGTCTACTAAGGGCGTCGGCTACCGTGTTTGCATGGCCCTGGACGTCGTGGAATGTAGGTATGAATTCCTGAATGGTAAGGAACCATCTGGCGAGTTTTCCAGTGAGGTTCTTGCCTTTGAAAAGGTGGAGAATGGGTTGATGGTCTGTGTGTACATATATTTCATAGCCAATTATGATATCTTTAAAGTGTTTGAGGGCATATATGACAGCAAGAGCTTCGATTTCAGTCACAGTGTAGTTTTGTTCGTGCTCGTTCAACGCCCGGCTAGCGTATACTATCGGTCTAAATTTTGACTCGTGCTGTTGCATCAGCACTGCGCAGAGTCCTTTGTATGAAGCATCTGTACATATTGTGAAAGATTTTGAGAAATTTGGTAATGCAAGTACAGGGGCTGTTGTGAGAGCTTGTTTTAGGTTGTCGAAAGCTGTGTTGTGTTCGGGCGTCCAGTCAAAGGATGTATCCTTTCT
This sequence comes from Oratosquilla oratoria, assembly GCF_046742065.1. Taxonomy (NCBI): domain Eukaryota; kingdom Metazoa; phylum Arthropoda; class Malacostraca; order Stomatopoda; family Squillidae; genus Oratosquilla; species Oratosquilla oratoria. The sequence continues at coordinate 30,187,778 of NC_134786.1, read as the reverse complement.
GAGAAGGGCTGTTAATGGGGCTGCAATATGATCAAAGCCTTCATTGAAACGTCTGTAGAAACCTGATAAACCCAAGAGTGACTTGGCGTGTTCGGTGGAAGTAGGGCGTGGAAACTCTAGTACAGCCCTAACTTTGTCCTGAGAGGTGATGACACCTTGAGAGTTGATGACGTGTCCTAGGAAACGTATTCCCTTTTTGAGGAAGAAACACTTCTTGAGTTTGAGTTTGAGACCTGCCGCGGCTAGCCTTGAGAGGACAGTTTCAAGTGTGGAATGGTGTTCTGTGAGTGACTTGGAGGCAATGATTATGTCGTCCAAGTAAATGAAAACTGTTTTCCCTATGAGTCATTCCAGGACCTTGTACATCAATCTAGAAAACAGAGAGGGAGCAGAGACGAGTCCCATGACCAATCTTTTGGGGTGGTAGTGGCCCGTGCTGGTACTAGAGGCTGTTAGTGGTTTTGGGTCATCATCGAGAGGTATTTGGAAATACTCCGACTTGAGGTCGTGAGTGGAAAAAACAGTGTTGTGTTCACCTATCGAGTACAATGTGTCTTGTATATGAGGTATAGGATATATTTCAGGAATAGTGAGTTTATTGAGCTCACGAAAGTCTACAACAGGGTGGAAGAAGCCTTCGTGTTTTGGAACAATGAAGAGGGGGGAAATTCCAAGGGGACAGGCTTGGTTCTATAATGTCTTGGGCGAGCATGTCTGCAATAATATTGTCAGCAATATTGTGTTTACTATGTGGCAGTCGGTATACTGGTATATACAGTGGTTTTGTATGCTGTCGAAGTGGTGTGTGATGTTCTATTATGTTTGTGAGACCTAGTGGTTCGCCTGGAAGTAAATTGGCGTGCCTGTATATGTTCATGAGCATAAGGAGATCTGTTTGTGATTCTGGAAAGTCTATGTTGTTTATTTCAGCTGCTTGGATGGGTTGCTGCGTGTTTTGTTCTCTAGTGTTGATGGTGCATACGCTTTGTATGTTGTCCTGCTCGATTATGTGTACTGGAGCTGGGTATATGGTAAAATCACAAATGTTTGTGCCTTTGTTAAGGTGGAGAGGTGCATTTGTGTTGTTCACCACTATGATGGTTGTATGTGCTTTGTTAGATGTGTTCGTTATGGCGGATAGGAGATACGCGGCAAATGTCTGCGATGCAGAAGTCATCTGAGTTCGGAGCTTGAAAAACATGAACTTTGAGCTTTGTGACTCGCGGGGATACAGTGTTTTTTCACTGATTACGACTGCGTGAGTTTTCGTGAGCGTGATTTGCGAGACGGTAGTGTATTCTAAGGTGAGCTCAGGGATGTCTGTGGAGACGTCGTTTTCTTTTGTCTGCAAGCCGACTTTGACCTTTGCGCTGAGAGTCTGCGTCTGTTACGTGTGTGTGTTGAGGTAGCTGGGTGAGTGGTGGGAGTAGGCGTGTCTGCTGCGTGTGTCACTTGTGCGTTTGTTTCACCTGTTGTTGCATGCTGCTGCTCGGCCACGTAAATGTTTGTGAAATGCGTGTTTGGTTGTTTTCAGAGCAGGTATGAAGTGGTTATGATAGACAATACTGTGTTTAGTAGGATAGATGGTTATGTGATAGTCTTGCATCCATGTTAACCCTATAAGAATGTCTGCAGGAAATTCAAATTCAGCTACGTATATTGTCGTGGTAATGGGAGGGCAGTTTCCATGCAGGGAGATGTCTAAGTCGATCTTGCCAATGATGGGGACAGGAACTCCGTCTACATTTGCTAATGTGATGTCTGTGGGTTCTAGAATCGTGACCCTACGGTGTCTGAACCTAAACTAGTCGAAGGCAAGTTTTGACATGACGTTTACGGGAGAGCCCGTGTCCAGAAAGAATACTTGTTGAAAGATGGGGGTTGTTGAGAGGCTGTCATCGTGAGTACCTGTAGGGGGGGAGGTGACTGGTTCTCGTGAGGTCGTGAGTGTGTGTCACCTTCAGACAATAGTCATCTCGTGTTTTGTTTGTTTGTGTTGCCACTAGTCGAGTGTTGGGGAGACGCGTATGAAGTCTGGTTTTATGATTTTAGAACAAGACATTGGTTTGTGTTATGGAAAGCTGGACCGTGGTATCGGCAGAAGTTTGTTAGGTTTCTGTAAAAACACTTGCTTGTGCTATGTCCCGGTTTGTTGCAGATTGTGAAAAAGAATGGTGTTCTTGAGAGGGATCACTGTCGTGATCGTGTGCGTGACATTTCTCTACCTCTGGTGTGGTTTACTTGTGAGATTTGTGCTTTTGTAGATGTCTGCGTGATGGGGATGAGTTGTTGTTGGATCTGTGTTTTTGCCGTTGTCGTGTCTGAAAACTTTCTAGAAAAGTCTACGAGTGTTGTGTTTGCAGTAAAAGGTATGGTAGCTGTTTTCTGCTATATTTCTAGGTGAAGTTACGATATCAGTCTGAAGTAACTAAAGATTGAGATTACGTTATCTCAGCTAACTGTGTCATTTTCAACCCATGGAGAGGATGTGAGCGCGGCCTTGAGCTCCTATTTTAAATCAATTGCGATCTTGACTGCTCTTTCCTTGAACAAAAGAATGAAGGAGATTGCAAGAGACCATAAGGCCTACACTAGGCAGCTCCGTATCCATCACCACCTGTCATCCCCATCCATAAAGTTGTCTAATCGTTTCTTAAAACAACTGATAGTTTCAGCGCTTACTACATGGTTACTAAGTTTATTCCATTCGTCAACCACCCTATTAGTAAACCAATGCTTGCCTATTTCCTTTTTAGATCTAAATTTGTCCAGTTTATAACCATTACTGCGAGTCCTGCCCTGTTGCTTTAATATGATGACCTTGTTTGCATCACCCTTGTTAAAGCCTTTGATACACTTGAACACCTCTATTAGATTCGTTACCGTCCTAGCAATGAAACCTAATGCTTTGTTAGTTTTTTTTCTGGCTCTAATGCACTGTTTCCTGGTTTTAAGGTCCGGGCACACTACAACTCCCAAATCTCTCTCGCACTCAGTTTTCTCTAAAAGCGTGTTATCTAAGCTGTATCTATTTTTGGGGTTGTGTAGCCCTACGTTTAACACGCTACACTTAGAGATATTGAAGTTCATTTGCCATTTCACCGACCATGTGAACAATTTGTTAAGATCATCCTGCAGAATCTCTGCGTCGTCTCCTGACCTAATTAGGCGTCCTATTTTAGTGTCGTCCACAAACTTACTAACATCACTATTTATCCCGTCGTCTAAGTCATTTATGTACATAATGAACAACAAGGGACCCAAAACCGAGCCCTGGGGGACCCCACTAGTAACACTGCCCCACCTAGATTTTACTCCATTTATGGTGACCCGTTGTTTTCTGTTACTAATCCAAGCTCTAATCCATTCTAACACTTTTCCTCCTATGCCATGGACTTTGATTTTATTTAGTAGTCTCTGGTGTCGCACCTTATCGAACCCTTTGCTAAAGTCAAGGTAAATAGTATCGTAATTATCATTGTTATCTGACGCCTTATATACTTTAGTGTAAAAGGATAGAGGATTAGTCACACATGACTTACCCTTGGAGACACCATGCTGTGAATCACGAATTAAACTATGTCTTTCGATGTGTTCTCTGAGTTTATTTACTATTATTGACTCAAGCATTTTTCCTATAACCGATGTCAAACTGATTGGCCTGTAGTTGCATATAGACGATCTATCTCCCTTCTTAAAAACAGGAACAACGTTTGCTTGCCTCCAAGCAGTAGCCACAAAACCAGTGTCTACTGACTTATTAGACATTTCAGTTAACTGGTCGCAGATTTCAAATTTACATTCCTTTAGCATTCTCGGAAAAAATTCTTCTGGACCCGGGGATTTTGTAGCTTTAAGTCTTTCAATCTGCTTGACTACTTGTAATTTACTAATGCTGATATTAGATAGACTCTTTTCTTCATCTCCTCTGAAAATCGGATCGCAGTCAGGTACTTTATCTAACCTCTCATTAGTAAACACTAATAGAAAATTATTGTTAAGCACCTCACTCATTTTTTCCTCCGATTCTATCATGAAATTTTCATCGTTTTTAAATGGTCCTATTCTTTCTTCATTTTTGGTTCTAAAGAGATGAAAGAAACACTTTGGGTTGGATCTTGATTGACTAGCAACCTTAATATCATAATTACGTTTCGCTGTACGTGTATTCTTTTTAACTAGTTTTGCCATTTCGTTATATTTTGATCTAAGGTGTGTTTTCCCGTTTTTTTTTTTTTTTTTTTTTTTCGCAAAGTCCTCTTTTCATTCCGATCTCATGTTTCAATCTGTCCCTCATCCATTTGGGAGTATTACTATTTTTTCGTATTGACTTCAGGGGGATAATTGTATTTTGTGCATTAATAATTGATTAAATCAGTTAGATTGCTATACATTTCATCCAAATCGCTGACCTATCTGTTGAGCCCTCGCCCCCAAATGACCTGACCCAAAGGTATGCATATTACCCTCCGTGACCCGACCTCTAGTCATGACCTGACCCCCGGTCACGCACCGAGACTCAACACTGTCCGAATCGGCTGCATGACATTTCATATTCAATTTCAAATAGGTTTTTATATTGTCAAAGTTTGCTCTCCTGAAGTCTGGTACTTGGACGTTATTCGTACTTTTTAATTCTTCCCAAATAACATTAAATTTTATTTCTTGATGATCGCTAGAGCCTAGACTATCTCCTACTTTTACGTTACTCATCAGGTGCTCATTATTAGTTAAAACTAAGTCCAGAGTATTTTCTTCTCTCGTAGGGTCGGTAATCACTTGTTTTAGGAAATTATTCTGCATCACATCTAGGAATTTCTTTGTTTCCTGACCTCCTATTAAAGTTTCCCAGTCAGTGTTTCTATAATAAAAATCTCACATGATCACAACGTTTTTGTACTGGGACGCTCTGTGAATTTCATGAATCAGGGGATCAGTTTGCTCAATGCTGAGGTTAGGAGGTCTGTACAAGACGCCAATAATAACTTTCTTATTCTTGCCTATGATCTCTACCCAAATGGATTCCGTACAGTCCTCTTCCTTTATAGAATTGTTGATAATACAGTTTATTGTATTTTCAACGAAAAGTGCTAAACCTTCCCCACTCCTGCCAACCCTATCCTTGTGAAAAAACTTATATCCTTCTATTTCGATTTCCGGAAGGAAATGTTTATCAGCCATGTTGATCCAGGACTCAGTGATAGCTATAATATCGAAGTTATCTACGCATGCTTTACGTTGCAGCAAATCAATTATGTTAATTATGCTTCTACTCTTTGTATAGCGAACTTTAAGTTTATCTTCCCTCCACCTGTTTTGGTGGAGTAAGGGCCTGTGTTAAGTGTCGTACCGAGTGTGTATAGGAGAGAGAGAGAGCCTAAGTGTTCAAATGCTGCGAATGATTTCCTGAACTGGTCTACAAATTGATCGTATGTTATTGTTTGAATGAATGCGTCTGATTGTATAAGGTCACTGGCTAAGGTGTCATTGAAATCAATGCGTGATTTGATAACCACTTCGTTTTGTCGTTCTTGACTTGTGTACGCTGTATTTCTGAATTTAAGTAATCTAACAGAGTGTGAACGGCTACATTGTGACCGTCAAATTTCGGAAGAATATGATCGTGTTTAATGAGTGTAAGTTTATAGCAGAGCGTTTGATTTCTGAGTGGTTGACTGTGGAATCTGTGTTATTTTCGTTGGGGGTTGCCATCTTGGAACGTGTGTTGTAGGAGTGTGAGGTTTTTGATTGGGAATTTGTCATGCACACTTTCGTTCTTAAAAAAAAAAAAAAAAAAAAATCTTGAAAAAGTAAGGCTTGAAAAAATATGAAAAAATCACACAAATGTCTTCACTTTGGGAACTCACTCACGCAACTGACGGAACTATGCTTTGGCCCTAAAATTGAGGTATTTACTTACAGACCGATAAATATGATCCGATGGCGAAGTGGTTTCGTAGAGGTGGGTAAATAGACAGATGAATTTGGTGCGATGGTGCAGTAATCAGGAAGTATAGAGAGAATAAGTATAGCCAGGTGGAGATAGGTATGGGTAGTTCGTTGTGGACTTTTCAGTAGTTCGTATGTGTTAAAACGAATGGCAGAAGTGGGGAGCGATACTTCCATTGGAGAAAGGTGTCCAACGTAGAACGATGTGCGTAGGTGAAGCGTAGGTTGGTCGAGGAACCTGACGGCGTCCTTCGTTGTGGGATTCTGTCCGGTTGCGCTGGGTTGAGCTCACAGCGAATAGATGGACTTCGTCTCGTTGCAGGATGGTCCTGGGGTTGTGTTGACTCCGGCTGCTGGTTCGCTTGACGAGCTGGTAGATTTTGTCCGACGGCGGTGGTATTGGGGTTAAGGCTGAGTTGCTGTAGCTAATGTTCGGCGTGATGGCTTGTGGGATTTTGTCCGGTTGCGCTGGGTTGAGTTTACAGCGAAGTGGATGGTTTTTGTCTCGTTGCAGGCGCCGTTGTAGCTACTCTGGAATCTTAAATTGTTCTTTGTATCAACTGCTATTACTAGATAAGTGTTCTTGGATTCCACCGTTGATTTACCAGATATGTGTTCTTTGGCTTTGGATCTGGATTTGTATTCGGATTTGGATTTGAATCCCACCGCAGTTCGCCGCCAGATATGTTATTTAAGTTTTCTATAACAATATATGGAATATGTGGTAGCTAGAGTGGCTTCTTGGAGCGGCTTTCGGAGGCGAGGTAAACGGCCGTGCATTTTCTGTGTTTATTATATCCCGCTCTCGGAAGAAAGCATTGTCCTTATATACATCAATCGTGACAAGGTTGCCGACAAAGGAATTATATACATAATCGCTGTTTCCAGCGAGACTAGACATTGAAATGGATTTAAATTGATATACAGAACAAAGAGAATGATGATATATTGCTGTGTAATATTTATTCCCACATTTGGACTGGTAGAAAGTAACCTTCAGGAATATTTATTGTTGAATGGCAATATCTTGCTTACCCGTTGGTGACAATTGCGTGCGTTCGAGGTCATGACCTGGATAGTGAACAATACAGTTGACCACACTTCCTGTGGGTGAGAGCCGGTAGATGGTAGATGTAGATAAGTGCGTTGTTCTAGAACTTCTAGAAGTTATTCAACACACACACACATACACTAATACTAATACTAATACCAATACTAATACTAATATTAATACTAATACTAATGCTAATACTAATACTAATACTAATACTAATACTAATACTGATACTAATACTAATACACATATACATACACATAAAAAATATACATATACAGGCACACACACACACACACACACACACACACACACACACATACATACACACGCGCGCGCGCACGCACACATACACTGTTACTGGCGGTTACAGTAATCTCTAGAGTAGGTCTTATTCTTCTGTATAGTAAAATTGTTCTTTAGGCCTCATGCCTAGTCTTGAGGGGTGAATTAAAATGAAGTTGATTTTCTTTCTCCATTCTACTACTTGGTTTTGTGAGCTATACCCAGAGAGTCCCGTTTGGGATCCCTCTACAATACGTCAAACCACCTTCGTTCTGACGTTACTATTTCATTCATCCAATATCCTTTTACTTCTCAAACAAGTGCCTCTCCTTAAGGGCCTGACTTTGCCTCCCTGCGCCAATAATTTTTCTCTTCCTCCACCTTTTTCTCCAATCGGAGAGGCCATTATACTTTTTCAAACTATATCATTACGTAAGCATTATGTCGCAACGGAAATGGCTTGTGCGCTTACAATTTTTGCTACATCGGCATTATTTACACTCAGTCACCTCAGCACCTTTCGATATCCCAGTCTGTGTTTACAAAACACCAGACGGCACCCTCCGTCACTCTGCAACTCAGCAACCATGCATCCCGCAGTCGGCCATTGTATCATAACAACCTGATAAAATGACTATATATGTTTCCTTCCTTTCGTCCTACCCCTCGATCTACCTAAATATCTGCCTCAATCTACACGGCTTCTTACAGGGCTCAGCAGCTACCGTTGGTCGTCCCGACCAATGATTTCTGTTACCCTCTTACAGGGGTTGCTAGTATAAGAAGGTAATCTACCCTTACATAAACTGGTAAAATGGCATATATATTAAAGAAAAAAGCAGCCCTTCAAAATGCACAAAAATAATTCAAGCAGATACATGGTTAATGGGGTTTAACAGAGTCAATCTCCGGAATGTAACAATTGAAATCAGTGCAGACAATAATATTGAAGAAATAAGTACACCAAGAATAACTATTATTGCAGAATAATCATTTGAGGGAGATCTTGACAATGATCTTCTCTTAATTTTCAAAGGGGGTGAGTGTTCAGGCAATGTGAAGTTAAAGGTTGAAATATATGAATCTTCAGTTAAATGCATGGTATGAAGGGTATTAGCAATAGTGGAAATAGGACCTCCATGTAATCCATAGGTATCAACAACTGAGATAAGACCTTCAACCACTTCCAATTTAAGACTTAGTCCCTTAGAGTTAATTGAAATTTTGGTCTTATTAGAAATCTGGTCTTATTAGAAATCTGGTCTACCAAAATTTTCTTATAATGACAATTATTCATCACAGACACATTTCTAAACAGAGAAGTTTTACATGAGTTTTTTAAAGCTTCCCGAAACACAAAAAGAGAAGAATGGCAAAGATAAAGATTCTTATTTACTCTTTTACAATAATTTGATTTATCATTAGAGATCATGCTGTCTTTTAGATTGTCTACAGAAAGGATGTAGTTGATTGGATCTGCAACTGGAATATCCACTTCATATAATGAATTATTTACCTTCACAGGGAAGGATATCAATTTAAATAAGTTAAATCTTAAGTTGGAAAAAAAAGGAACTTCTATTATCACTGAGGTGACATTTTTATATGAATTCAACAAAGAGTAATACAAAACCACATTAGTTTCCTCAAAGAAAGGTTTAAAGTTCCAATCCTTCTTTGCTGAATTAATTATATTTATAAGTTGAGGTATTGGGAGAAGAGATGTTACTTGACCTGAATTTGCTAGAACTAAATCTTGTACAAAAGATTCCAACTGAACTTGCATCTCAGATAATTTCAAATGCATAGTATTGAGTAATAAAAAAAGTTGCATTGTATTCTCCTGTTCATTTTGTTTTAAACTGAGATTCTCTAAGTTATCTGTAATTTCAGAGAGAATGTCCTCAATGGTTTTTATACTTGTTTGTAAATCATAAATTTTTGCAACCTTCTCATTCAATTTATTCATAGAATTTTTTTAATCAGCAAGGGAGGCAAAATTGGATATTCCCAATCCAGCAAGAGCTCCTAAAGCCACTACTAACATACTTCTCTTTTGTCTACCATTTCTTTTGAAATTTAAATCTATGACATCAAGTTTGTGTTCTATTTCCTTTATCTTATTTTCAAGTGTCTTTTGAAAATTTTTACTGGAAATGTTCTCTTTTAACAATTTCAAATTCACTCTCAAGGAGTCCACATCTTCTCTATTTTTTTGTTATATTCTTGTAATCAAGAATTACCCTTACAAGCTAGTCTACCAATATTAGGTTACCTTGATGTTGTACCAATGCTCCAGGACGAATAGGATTCTAGTCCAGGGCACTCACCAAGTCACTATGCATAGAAAAATTGATATTGCAGCTTTCATCTGTGAAATGCATCAAGATTAATATTCAAATCACAAAGAATATTATTGAACTCTTCTGGTTCATAAAAATTTACACATAGGATATCACAACAATCATCTTCATAGATCTGCAACCTAACTTTCTTCATGTCATCCAAATGGACTATCAACTCTTCCCTTGTTTCTAAGTATATTAATTTAAATTCATTTCCACCTGTAGAATCAATTACCCTATAGGGACCTGAGTACCTTGGTGAAAGTTTATTATAGGGTGAATGTAGATTGACCATGATTAGATCTCCTATTTTTAATTCTAACTTATGTGCTATTTTGTGTTGCTGCTTTTTCATCTCTTGTGAATACTCCTGCATATGTTCCCTAACTCTTTGGTGAATACTTTGAACAGTATTTATTCTATTTGAGATATAATCATCTATATTATACACAGGTTTCTGATCTGCAGTCAAAATTTCATATGGAAGAGTTTTGTCTTTCCCAAAAATGATAAAATGAGGTGTATCCCCTATTGATATATTAATTTGGTTGTTCAGAGTACACTTAACACAAGGAATCCAAGTATCCCAGGTTATACTATGAGGACTTATCATACTAAGACATGTAATAATTTTCTTATTTAACCTTTCTACAACTCCATTACTTTGTGGATGATTCACTAAGATATTGACTTTCTTGATCTTAAATAAATAAACTACAACATTTTTCCAAGATTTTGTTATTAAATTCAGTTCCATTACCCAAAACTAAGACCTTAGGTGTAGTGAAATTACAGATTATCTGATCATAGATTACTGAAGCAATAGTTTCAGCTCTCTTATTTGGAATGGGTTGTAAATACAAAATCTTGAAAAATAATCAATAGCAACAAATACATATCTATATCCACTCTCAGACATAGGTAACTCCAATGTATCAATGTGAACTCTTTCCCAAGGTTTCTGTGGAATGGGATAGGTAAGTATAGGAGCAGGTTTTGGTGTATTTCCTTTCACCTAAGCACATTTCAAATAATTTTCTACATAATTATATATATCCTTCTTTATACCTGGCCAAAAATATTTAAGTTATACTTGTCTATAAGTTTTATCCTTTCCTGGATGTGAGCTACAATCACTATCATGAAGTAACTTCAATATCTCTTTTACAAGAGTTTGTGGTATTACCAACTGATTTACTGGACCTCTAGAAATATCTTTTCCACTTACAACTGTTTTTCTATACAAAAGTCCATTAGTCAAATGAAATTCCTCTATCTTATACCCCTTTGGTAGTTTTGGAGGATTTCCTCTTGGGTTCATCAAATACTTGACTAATGAATCACATGTCTTATCATCCCTCTGTTCTCTTATTAGCATTTCCTCATCTAAAGTTACTAACTCCTCTATACTACAAACAAAATTAATCAACCCAGTCATTGGTTGACTAATATTTCTAGAAAGTGCATCTGCCGCAACATTCTTTCTACCCGGAATATATTCAAATTGAACTTCATAGCACTGAAGTATCGCAAACCATCTAGCAAGTCTGCCCCTAAGATTCTTATGCTTAAATAAGTTCTGAATAGCTGTATGATTAGTCCAAACTCTGATGGATATCCTAAAAGTATATCCCTAAAACTTTCTAAAAAATAAATTACAGCTAAAGTTTCTCTTTCTGTTAGAGAGAAGTTTCTCTCTGCACTTTTACAAAGTCTTGAGGTGTAAGCTATTGGTTTCAAAGTTCCATTTCTCTCTTGCATCAATATGCCTCCTAATCCTATGTCAGATGCATCAGTGCAAAGAATGAATTATTTTTTATAGTCAGGAAATATTAAAATAGGTGAACTCGTGAGTTTATCACTTGCTGCTGTGCAGGTCCCAATATGAACTTTGAGCTCTTCCTCAACAAAGAACTTAATGGAAATTCTTCACTGCTGCAACTTTTGAATTCACTGTACTAAGTCCATGTCTATCTATCTTATGTCCCAATAAATAACACTGTCCTACAAGAACTTACATTTTTCAAGTTTCACTTTCAATCCTGCTTAAACTAGTCTTGAGAATATCAAATCTAATTTCTTAAAGTGCTCAACTGCTGCCTGGGAAACTATTAAAATATCATCTAGAAATACACTGGCAGTGTTTCCTAACAATCCATCTAGAATTGTATTCATTAATCTCATGTAAGTTAATTGATTATTACATAACCCAAATGGCATTCGCTTGAACTCATAATGTCCCGTTGGAGTAAAAAATGCTGTGAACTCTTTTGACTTTTCATGCAACTTTATTTGCCAAAATCAGATTTGATATCTATTGTGCTAAAATACATATTCTCAGTTCCCAAACTTCTTAATATGGTAACCTGTCACGAATGGTGTGCTTATTCAATTCCCTATAATCAATAACTGGGCGCATAGTACCATCTGATTTTGGCACTAAGATCAAAGGAAAGTTCCACTCACTTCTACTATGTTCAATAATATCCTGCGATAATATTTCAGTGACAGTTTAACTTCTACCGCTAATTTAGAGTGAGGAACTCTGTAGGCGGGTATGTAAATAGGTTGTGTTCCTGGTTTTAATTTAATCTGATGTTTTAAAACAGTTGTTTTGCCTAAGGCGTCCCCCGGCAAAGCAATTGCTTAATTGTGCTTCACAAGCAAAGCAAGTAAATTTTCATCCCACTCAGGGCAATTTGTAGGCTCTAATTGATCTTGTATTTTTTTTTTCTTAAATCTATTTCTTCTTGAACTGAACAGATTGATGAAATTGGTAATTCTACCTCCTCACTACTCTCATTTAAAATCTTAATGGTTTTTGTACACACCTAAAAACACCCTATTTGTGTACCTTTCCTTAAAACTATATCTTTATTCATAGTGATAATTATTAATATTTCTACTATGTTCTTATTTGACTTATAAATCCCTGAGTCCAACTTCAAACCTTTTAATCTAATTGATTCTTGGATTGTAATTATTTTAGAGTCTACAATAACTCCTCTCAACTGTACATTCACCCTATTAATTGCTCTGGGGTGTAATAACGTCGACTTTATTACGCCATCATCCACAATTTGCAAGGCTTCATTTGTAGTTGATGAATTTGTAATTACTGGGATTTCTTGAACATCTGAGTTGGGTTCACTACAAGTTGCTTTACTTTTTGTTGGTCTGGACAGCTCGGCCTCGTTATCAAAAGTAAAAATATTATCTTTCTTATCTATGCCTAGGGATTCATTGACTCCTGTCACTCTAAGTCTGGTTGATTTAAAATGGGATTAACTGTGATTTCACTAAGATCCCTAAGTCAGCAGGACATATGACCATGTTCTCTTTTCTCATAGTTGCAAATCCTATCAACAAGTCTCCTGGAAAAACATATTCTTCTACAACTATCACCGGAATGTGCAAATGTTCATTTGTATATAAGATAACTTCTAGCTCAACTTTAACTAATGTTTAAAACTGATTTCCAGTTACTTCTTGCAATGAGTAATGGATTGGTTCCAATATTTTCACTCCTGGTTTCAAATGGTTTAAAACTTTACTGGTAATTACATTAACTACAGATCCTGTATCAATAAATATTCAAATAGGCTTATTGAACACTTCACTAGCAATGAGAGGTCCTACAGAAGTTCTTCCAATAGTAATTATTAGTTTGTTTTTGATGTTGGAGGTTTCTTTCACCCTACTATTATTCCTATCTTTAACACAACACCGTTTATCGGTATATATGTGAGGAGTTATAAAATATTGATTTATTCTGTGTCTGGGGGTTTTCCTCCTGTTTCTTGGTGCATGCTAGAATTTCTACATTCGTGAGTTTTATGGCTTATGCTTTGGTGATACATACAGAATGGTGGATTTCTACACTGATATTCATCATGGCCCTCATGTTTGCAATTTCTACAAATAATTCCGTAAAAACAGTCTTGTGCTTTGTGTCCTCAGGTATTACAATTAAACATAGGATTCTAGTATCCCTGGATGGACTTCTAATATTCCTTCTACCTCCTACTTCTGTTTTCTTAAACTCTCTAGAGTTCCTATGTTGGATTTATTATTCTGGTCTCACTGTACCCTTGAAGAAGATAATCTACTTCCCCTAAATTTAAGTTTGACCTTAAATCCTTATACAGCTTTTCTGCCGTTAAATCATCTGAATTTTTGGTGAACAGTCCAAATGTGATCAATTTTATTACCTGAGAAACTTCCATTTTGTCACTAGAACTTTCTATCCAATCTGAATCTTTCAAGATAGATTTCATGTCTTTTGACAATCTATCTAATCTAGCTAAGTATTCAAAGGATTCCAAAGTATTACAAAGGCGGAGCATGCCGACAGGAGACCTTTTGATCCATATCTAGGTCGGATGCGAAAAAAAAATATTAATGATAAAATAATAAATAAAAACTATGATAATGTAAATAACAAATAAAATACATAAATAAATGCATAGGTATAGTTTTATAATAAACAAACAGGTAAATAGTAAATAATAATAAATTGACATATAACTAATAATAAATGAAAATCAGACAGACAAATGATAACAAAACAAAAACAAATAATATAAAATAAATTATAACACAGGGGAACACTTTTTCAGTAACTTTGAGTTGCATTGGATATGCATTGTATGCAATTTGAGGTTAATGAAATTGTACATATGTGAACTTGCGTAAACCATGTATAAGCATTTTAACGTCCATATATATAGATAGCTTCTAATATTTTGATCATTCTTCTTTTGTTTCAGTTCAAACATGGCTTCCAGAATGAGACATCATTGCAGAAACAAGCCTGATGCCTTCTGCTACATATGTGGATGCTACACACTCAATCGTCAGAGACGTAACATATCCTCGTTCGTCAAGCGTGCCTACAAGGCATATTTTGAAGTTCATCTTGGTGATCAAGACAAGCAATGGGCTCCTCATGTTGTGTGCCACAATTGTGAGGAAATGCTTCGAGACTGGACCAAAGGAAAACGCAAAGGTCTGCCTTTTGGAGTTCCAATGATTTGGCGCGAACCCACCAACCAAGTAATTGACTGTTATTTCTGCATGGTAAACACAACGGGTGTTGGGAAGAAAAACCGACATAAGATTACGTATCCGAACATTCCCTCAGCTATTCGGCCTGTTCCGCACTCTGAAGAAGTACCTGTTCCAGTTTTCAAAGGCTTGCCTTCATTGGACGATAAAGACATTGGACATGATACAAGCCAGCAAGACAGTTGTGACAGTGAATTGTCAGAAAAGTGTTCACAATCGGAGGACTGTTCTTCAGACACTGAACCTTTCCCCGTCCCTAAGCCTCTTCCCCAGGCTGAACTGAATGATTTAGTGCGGGATTTAGGTCTTTCAAAGAAAGCAGCAGAGCTTTTGGCATCAAGATTACAAGGCAGAAATCTTGTTGATCACTCTGTTAAAGTATTATATTTCAGAAAGCGTGACCAGCTTTTTGTGACCTTCTTTTCAAAAGACAGACAGTTTGTTTACTGCCATGACATCCCAGGGCTTCTCAAAGAACTGGGTGTACCTTACTATAGTCCTGCTGAATGGAGACTCTTTTTAGACAGTTCAAAACGCAGTCTAAAGTGTGTTCTTTTACATAATGGCAATGTTTATGGAGCAGTACCTGTCGGTCACTCAGTGCATTTGCGGGAAGACTATGATGATATGAGAATGGTCATGGACTTATTAAAGTATCATGAGCACAATTGGATAATTTGTGTAGACTTAAAGATGGTCAACTTTCTTCTTGGACAACAGAAAGGTTTCACCAAGTTTCCATGTTTCCTCTGTATGTGGGACAGCCGAGCGCGAGACAGACATTGGGTCCAGAAGGACTGGCCTATTCGTGACACCCTTGAAGCAGGCATGCCAAATATCATACAAGACCCAATTGTAAACAGAGATAAGATCATCTTTCCTCCTCTTCACATCAAATTAGGTTTGATGAAACAATTTGTCAAGGCACTGGAAACCGAAGGTGAATGTTTGCAACACATCATCACAGCTTTACCAGGGTTATCATTTGAGAAGATCAAAGCAGGCGTGTTTGATGGCCCACAGATTCGAACCCTAATTCGTGATGATCAGTTTGTTGCTAAGATGACCGATTTAGAAAGGGCAGCATGGTTATCCTTTGTGGCAGTCGTTCAGAACTTCCTTGGAAACAATAAGGCGGAGAACTACAGTGAACTTGTGAACAGAATGCTCCTCGCTTTTCGTGATCTCGGGTGCAACATGAGCATCAAGCTTCATTTTTTGAACAGCCACCTTGATCAGTTCCCTGACAACCTGGGGGCTGTGAGTGACGAACAAGGAGAACGATTCCACCAAGACCTAAAGATCATGGAAGAACGCTACCAAGGGCGCTGGGACAAAAGTATGATGGCTGACTACTGCTGGAGCATTAAACGAAATTGCCCAGATGAAATGTACAAACGCAAAAGTTACAAACGCAAATTCCTGCCTGAAAAAATACACAAAGAAATTGATAAGCTTCCATCAGCTGTGGTGATGTTCTGAAGGATGCTAATCTAACTTTGGGATAGATGTTCTGTTAATGTTCTGTTTCTTTTGCCTTAATAAATGTACAGAAATGGCTTTCATACTGTTTTAAGATTCAAGTGAACAAAAGAATTGTGGCTGATATTGCAATTTCCTATAATAACGAAAAATTTAAAAATAAATAAAAATGTCAAATTGCATAAAATCTGTAGCTTGCAGACAAAACCCGACTTCAGATTTGAAATGAGCACACTCAAGTTGACTATAGAAAAGTCTTTTTTTAAATGCAACAAAATGAGTGTTCCCCAGTGTAATCATTACAGCATCTTACTTAGGTATATATCTAAATTATTCTTAAAGCTTCGAACTGAACTACATTGCACTACCTGTGCAGGAAGTTTATTCCATTCATTAACTACACGGTTGGCAAAGTTGTTTCTACCTACTTCCAAATTGAATCTATTTCCGGACAGTTTGAGACCATTGTTTCTTGTCTGATTCTCATTCAATGTCAAAAAAATTTCACTTTTGATGTTGTCAATTCCCTTTAAAATCTTAAAGACCTGTATCAAGTCACATCTGAGTCTACGCTTTTTTAGGGAAAACAAATTCATGTGCTTTAGTCAATTTTCGTATGATTTATTTTTGATATTTGGAATCAGTTTTGTGGCTCGCCGTTGTACTTTTTCCAGTCTGTCAATGTCTTTAATGAGATTCGGTGACCATACGGAAACAGCATATTCCAAATGTGGACGAACTAACGATTTATATAGTTTGTTTATGAGTGATGGACTTTTGAAATCAAAAGATCGCGCAATCAGTCCTAGAATCTTATTTGCTTTCTCAGAGGCTGAAATACACTGCTTGGATGATTTGAGGTTGTTACTGATAATTACACCGAGATCTTTTTCACTATCCACTTTTGTTAACGAATTTCCAAATAGCTTGTAATCGTACTTACTGTTATTTTTACCTATGTGCATAACCTTGCATTTACTCGTGTTAAATTTCATTAGCCACTTTTCAGACCATTGCTGTAATTTATCTAAATCTTCTTGAATATCTAATTGGTTTGAGTGAGCATTTGCCACTCCGTTCAGTTTTGTATCATCAGCAAATTTGGAAACAGTAGATCTTAGTCCATGGTCTATATCATTTATATATACTATGAATAGAAGTGGTCCAAGAACGGAACCCTGAGGAACTCCACTTGTAACATTTTTCCACCCAGAAGTCTTTCCATTTAAAACAACTCTCTGTTTTCGACCATTCAACCAATTACTAGTCCAACTTAATAGGCTACCACTTATTCCATGCAAAGCTAGTTTAGTAAGTAGTCTTTCGTGTGGGATGGTATCAAAAGCTTTTGCAAAGTCTAGATATATTAAATCTGTATTTTCTTTTGTCATAATTCGATATAACTGTGTTGTAGAATTTGAGTAAGTTAGTCACGCAAGAACGTTTCCGCCTGAAACCATGCTGGCTATCATTTATCAAACGGTTACTTTCTAAATGATGTTCGATAGCATCTCTGATGATGGTTTCCATTATTTTTCCTACGATTGAAGTCAAACTTATAGGCCTATAGTTATTTGGTTTCTTTTTGTCACCTTTTTTGAATATGGGAGTAACGTTAGCTAGCTTCCATTCTCTTGGGACATCTCCGGATATGATGGATTTCTTGAAAATAATTTCTAATGGAACAACAATCTCATTTTTTATTTCCTTTAAGATTCTTGGATGCCAACCGTCAGGCCCTGGTGTTTTATTAACTTTGAGTTTGTCTATACACCTTTTAATTTTTTCTTTTGTTATATTTACCGTAGTAAGTTTACCCTAGACTTTTCACAGGTTTCAGTTTGGAATTCACCTTGAGGTATTTCGTTTACGAATACCGAGCTAAAATAATTGTTTAAGATATTACACATTCCTTCATTTAAATATTCAAGTTGACCGTCAGCAGATAATAGTGGACCAATGTGATTCCTAACAACCATTTTATCTCTAATGTAACTATAGAATTCTTTTTCTTATTGTCTTTTTTAAATCTCTCTGTATTGATACATAAGTTTCATAGTCATTATATGCACCCGAGCACTTATATTTCTTATAAGCCTGTCTCTTTTTAGCAATACTTTTTTCAGTTTCTTTGTCGAGCCACCTTGGGCGAGCCTGATTTGGGGGACGTCTGTCCTTAAAAGGAATGTAAGTTTGAATAATCTTAGTGAGCGTATTTTGAAATATGTCCCACATCTGATCTACAGGTCTTTCGTTTAATTTTGCCTCCCAATCTGTAAGCTGAAGCTCCTGACGTAGTCCTATGAACTGAGCTTTACTGAAATCGGGTATTTCAGAAACGCAAGTATCTATTCTAAAATTGTTTTGGAGTTTGAATCTAACTATGTTGTGATCGCTATTTGCAACAGATTCACCGACTTCTACATCAGTTATCATGCTTTCGCGGCTAGTGATCAAAAGATCGAGTAAGTTTCCATATCCTGTGGGCTCTTTTACATGCTGAATTAAGTAATTGTCACCAAGAAAATCAATCAAGCGACTACCTATATGGCCATGTTCAAGAGTCATCCAATCAATGTCAGTAAAATTGAAATCACCCATTATCAATAAATCCCGGTTGCAGAAACTAGACAGTTCTTGAAATAACAGTTTGTCGTCTGCTAATGATAATTTCTTTGGCCTATATATTTCACCTATATTCATTTTTTGTCCATTTGTTTGGGTTAACTCAACCCACAAACTATCATATGCATCCTGTTTCACTTTCTCTAAAACACAAGCATGAACATTGTTTTTAACGTACAATAGAACACCCCCACCTTTCTTGTGGTTTCTATCCTAATGAAAGTGTTTAAATCCCGCAATATTAAATTCAGCTTCGAGCTCTGTACCATTTAACCATGTCTTAGTTATTCCTATCATTTCGAGATTTTCACTTTTGATATACGTCTGTATTTCTTGAAATTTGTTTCTAATACTACGAGTATTAAAGTACATGGTTTTAAGAAACTCGTGATTATTTCTTTTTGACACATTTTGAATTTTAATATCATGTCTTACATTATCATTTTGTTTTTCATTTATACCTTGCTCTATATTATTATTTGGTCCTTCATTGACGTTCAATGCCTCATTAACAATTCTCCCATCAAAATTAACATTCTGTGTCTGATTCACTTGTTCTAACTTCTTTGATCATTTTTACCAAAGACCTGATAGGATCCTGGTCACATTTGGACATAAAATGTTTAATAAATGCTTTCTTGTAAGCTTCATATTAGTTGATGTCTTCCATTTGCTGGAAATTTATGATAAACATAGCTCTACCCCTCTCAGGATCTATATTTTTCTTTAAAAATTATATTTTCCTATTTTCATATGTTATATTTTTGTTCACAATTAAGGTATCTTTTTGGGCAAGGAACTTATTAACTCCTAAAGTGTTTACCTTCCCTGTGAATTTGGGAATATTAATATTGGATGTATGAACCTCATGTCTTGATATTGAATTATTATTCATACCTTCAGTAGTTGATTTGACTTGACTGTCTTCACGTAGTCTTCCTTGCGTTCGTCACTCTCGATGTCTCTCGTCAGTGTCGACGTTCATCAGCCTCGTCGTCTCTCGTCTTGAAGATGCCTTGAAGGTTGTAGTTGCTCCGTAGTCGATCGCCTTGAAGACCTATGCTTGGTTGTGGTTGTGGTTGGGTTGTAGTTGGTCCGTAGTCGATTGCCATGAAGACCTAAGCTTGATTGTGGTTGTGGTGTGCACTATCTCCAGTATCTTCCCAGTCTCTTCGGTTCGTCCCTCGCTGTCCACCACTGTTACTGGCGGTTACAGTAATCTCTAGAGTATGTCTTATTCTTCTATTTAGTAAAATTGTTCTTTAGGCCTCATGCCTAGTCTTGAGGGGTGAATTAAAATGAAGTTGATTTTCTTTCTTCATTCTACTACTTGGTTTTGTGAGCTATACCCAGAGAGTCCCGTTTGGGATCCCTCTATAATGCGTCAAACCACCTTCGTTCTGACTTCACTATTTCATTCATCCAATATCCTTTTACTTCTCAAACAAGTGCCACTCCTTAAGGGCCTAACTTTGCCTCCCTGCACCAATAATTTTTCTCCTCCTCCACCTTTTCCTCCTATCAGAGAGGCCGTTATACTGTTTCAAACGATATCATTACGTAAGCATTATGTCGCAACGGAAATGGCTTGTGCGCTTACAATTTTTGCTACACCGGCATTATTTACAATCAGTCACCTCAGCACCTTTCGATATCCCAGTCTATGTTTACAAAACACCAGACGGCACCCTCCGTCACTCTGCAACTCAGCAACCATGCAACCCGCAGTCGGCCATTGTATCATAACAACCTAATAAAATGACTATATATGTTTCCTTCCTTTCGTCCTACCCCTCGATCTACCTAACTATCTGCCTCAATCTACCGGCCTCTCTCTCTCTCTCTCTCTCTCTCTCTCTCTCTCTCTCTCTCTCTCTCTCTCTCTCTCTCTCTCTCTCTCTCTCTCTCTCTCTCTCTCTCTCTCTCTCTCAAACACACACACACACACACACACACACACACACACACACACACACACACACACACACACACACACACACACACACACACACACACACACACACACACACACACACACACACAAACACACACATAAACACACACATAAACACACACATAAACACACACACACACACACACACACACACACACACACACACACACACACACACACACAAAGGATTACAAAGGATTACAAAGGCGGAGCATGCCAACAGGAGACCTTTTGGTCCATATCTAGGTCGGATGCGAAAAAAATCATAATAATAATATAATGATAATTATAAAAAAATATATATATATATGATAATGTATGCAACAAACAAAATACATAAATAAATACATAGGTTTAGTTGAATAACAAACAAACAGGTAAACAGTAAATTTTAAGAAATTGACACTGGCCTGCATTTAATTTTTTTTTTTCCAAAGGTCGAAGGTTTTTCAAGTGATTTTTAGGTTTTTTGGTGCGCTGAATCCAAAAATGCCATCCGTTTCCTTGGATCAGGTATAGTTTTTGAGATATGAGAAGTGCGACTTTTGGGCCTTGTATAGTACTAAGTATAAGGAAAACGAGGCTGTAGGTATAGCCTATTCTTATTTTGTTTTTGCATAAAAATTATACTGTAGCACCCCGAAACTGATACTGAAACCTAATGATGTTTTTGTTTACTTTCAGGAAACTGAAACCGAAACTGAAACTGAAACTGCATTGACTACATTGACAAACTGCATTGACAACACTGAAACTGAAAATGGTTTAGAAAAGTGTGATCTCCAATCAATGTGACTGATTTTATAAGAATCTGTGCTTTTTACAAGAATCTGTGCTTCTTGTGTTTCTATTTTGGACACGTATCTTAGATTGACAGAAAATGGAACGCAAATGCACAAATCATTCTGATAGGTTCTGCTACATATGTGGTAATGTGATTCTTCCTCGTCGACTAGCAAATATAACTGATTTTGTGAAGAAGGCATATCATGCTTACTTTGGAGTTAAGCTTGGGGACCAGGACAAGCCATTTGCACCCCATGTTAGCTGCAAAACATGTGTCGAGAACTTGCGTGATTGGAGAAATAAAAAAAAGGAAGAGTATGCTATTCGCTGTTCCAATGGTTTGGAGAGAGGGTAAAGATCATGTGTCAGACTGCTATTTCTGCATGACTAATCTTAAAGGAGTCAACCGCAAGAACAAGCATTGTATTCAGTGTCCTAATGTTCCGTCTGCCATACGACCAGTCCCTCATGGTCCAGGACTGCCCGTTCCCGAGCCAGATGTTGCAATGGAATCTAGCTCTGAATCGGAATCTGATAACGCACTAAACAGGACAGAGGGTGGAGAATACATGCCAGAAGAGAATGACCGGCCAGTGCCTCTAACACAAGCAGATCTCAATGACCTGACACGGGATGTAAACCTATCAAAGGAATCAGCACAGCTTCTGGGTTCTCGTCTTCGTGAGAAAAGTTTGCTAGCACCTGAGACAGCAATCTTTTGGTACCGAGAGCGTGAAAGAGAATTTAGACAGTTCTTCACAACCCAGAAAGACTCGTCATTAGTTTACTGCAACAACATTGCTGGTTTGATTCAATCAATGGGGCTGGACCATGTTGCTACCAGAAGTCTCAAGGCAGTCCTCCTTCACAACGGAAATAAATACTCTTCAATTCCAATCGGTCATTCGGTGCAAATGAAAGAAACTCATGACAACATGGATCAGCTACTGTCTGCTCTGAACTACAATGACCATGGTTGGTTGATCTGTGGAGATCTTAAGGTAGTTGGATTGGTTTTGGGACTACAGGGTGGGTACACAAAGTATCCATGCTTTTTGTGTTTGTGGGATAGTCGGGCTGATGATCAACATTTTGTCAGACAAGAATGGCCACCACGACAACGTTTGGAACCTGGTTCACACAATGTTCAGGCTCGTTCTCTTGTTGAACCAAACAAGGTCTTACTCACACCTTTACATATCAAACTGGGACTGATGAAGAACTTTGTGAAAGCAATGGACAAGGACGGCATGGGATTTACTTTTCTTCAGCAGAAGTTTCCTCGGATAAGTCTGGAAAAGCTTAAGGCTGGCATCTTTGATGAGCCTCAGATAAGGGAACTTATGAAGGACTCAATGTTTGACGATGCACTGAATGCAGCTGAGCTGTCCGTTTGGTGGTCGCTTAAGTCAGTGATAAGAAACTTTCTAGGAAATAATCGAAGTGCAGAATACGAGAAAGAAGTCGATGAGCTCCTGAACAGCTATCAAAAATTAGGGGCTCGCATGTCAGACAAAATGCACTTTCTACGGTCCCACTTCGACTATTTCCCTCAGAACTGTGGTGACTTCAGTGAGGAACAGGGAGAACGTTTCCACCAGGATATTCGTGTCATGGAAGAACGCTACCAAGGCCGGTGGGATGTGAACTTTCTTGCGGACTACTGTTGGTGTTTTAACGAGACGTGGTGGCTGCCCAACACAGGAGAAAGTCACTGAAAAGGCCCTTCATCCATGATTAGATTTTCTGTAATATATCCTCTTTATCTTCTGAACTATGCAAGAAAAAATTATTTCTTTTGTCAAGAATTTTTTTCCAAAATTAAAGGGAATAAATAGCACTAAATGGCGTTTTTAATTAATTTTACCGCCTCGTATCTCAAAAACGTGACCTGATTGAACACAATGAGTGTAATTCTTAGATTCTGCATAGCAAATTACCCTAGAATCAGTTATCAGATGCTTTACCTTTGAAACTTTGCAGGCCAGTGTAATAAATGAAAATCAGACAAATCATAACAAAGCAAAAACAATACAAAATAAATTATAATCATTACAGCATCTTGCTTAGGTGTTTATCTAAATGAGTCTTAAAGCTTCGAACTGAACTACATTGCACTACCTTTGCAGGAAGTTTATTCCATTCATTAACTACACGGTTGGCAAAGTTGTTTCTACCTACTTCCAAATTGAATCTATTTCCGGACAGTTTGAGACCATTGTTTCTTGTCTGATTCTCATTCAATGTGAAAAAATTGTCACTTTTGATGTTGTCAATTCCCTTTAAAATCTTAAAGACCTGTATCAAGTCACATCTGAGTCTACGCTTTTTTAGGGAAAACAGATTCATATGTTTTAGTCGATTTTCGTATGATTTATTTTTGATATTTGGAATCAGTTTTGTGGCTCGCCGTTGTACTTTTTCCAGTCTGTCAATGTCTTTAATGAGATTCGGTGACGATACGGAAACAGCATATTCCAAATATGGACGAACTAACGATTTATATAGCTTGTTAATGAGTGACGGACTTTTGAAATCAAAAGATCGCGCAATCAGTCCTAGAATCTTATTTGCTTTCTCAGAGGCTGAAATACACTGCTTGGATGATTTGAGGTCGTTACTGATAATTACGCCGAGATCTTTTTCACTATTCACTTTTGTTAACGAATTTCCAAATAACTTGTAATCGTACTTATTGTTGTTTTTACCTATGTGCATAACCTTGCATTTACTCGTGTTAAATTTCATTAGCCACTTTTCAGACCATTGTTGTAATTTATCTAAATTTTCTTGAATATCTAATTGGTTTAAGTGATCATTTGCCACTCCGCACAGTTTTGTACCATCAGCAAATTTGGAAACAGTAGATCTTAGTCCATGGTCTATATCATTTATATATACTATGAATAGAAGTGGCCCAAGAACGGAACCCTGAGGAACTCCATTTGTAACATTTTCCCATCTAGAAGTCTTTCCATTTAAAACAACTCTTTGTTTTCGACCATTCAACCAATTACTAGTCCAACTTAATAGGCTACCACTTATTCCGTGTAAAGCTAATTTAGTAAGTAGTCCTTCGTCTGGGACGGTATCAAAAGCTTTTGCAAAGTCTAGATATATTAAATCTATATTGTTTCTTTTGTCATGATTCGATATAACTGTGTTGTAGAATTCGAGTAAGTTAGTCACGCAAGAACGTTTCCGTCTGAAACCATGCTGGCTATCATTTATCAAACGGTTACTTTCTAAATGATGTTCGATAGCATCTCTGTGATAGTTTCCATTATTTTTCCTACGATTGAAGTCAAACTTATAGGCCTATAGTTATTTGGTTTCTTTTTGTCACCTTTTTTGAATATGGGAGTAACGTTAGCTAGCTTCCATTCTCTTGGGACATCTCCGGATATGATGGATTTCTTGAAAATAATTTCTAATGGAACAACAATCTCATTTTTCATTTCCTTTAAGATTCTTGGATGCCAACCGTCAGGCCCTGGTGTTTTATTAACTTTGAGTTTATCTATACACCATTTATTTTCTTCTTTTGTTATATTTACCGTAGTGAGTAAGTTTACCCTAGACTTCTCACACACACACACACACACACACACACACACACACACACACACACACACACACACACACACACACACACACACACACACACACACACACACACACACACACACACACACACACACACACACACACACACACACACACACACACACACACACACACACACACATACACAGACATACACACGCACACACACACACACACACGCACACACACACATACACACACACACACACACACACACACACGCACACGCACACACACATGCACACACACACACATCGGACTAACAGCGAAGATTGGATCTCCAGAAAGAAACACAATTTTCGTGGATTACAGCGACGAGGGAGTACCTGTGTTGTATTAGTAGGGAAGGGGAAAGCTCGTGGTGCTGTAGGCAGGTAAAGAATAGGGAAAAGGGGAGAAAATAAGGAAGAGGACGAACAGCCCTCTGACGTCGGAAGGGGTGTCAACAAAAGGTGTGCAGAACACACAGACGAGGTAGAACAGGTGAGCAGAGGTATCAAAAGTAGAAATATAGATAATAGCAGCCCAATGGAAAGAGAAGATAACTACTTTTATGGATTTAATGAGGGAGAAAATGACAACCTCCCTCGACTAGTAAATCTAGAGGAGAAAAAAAAATGAATGAAGCATGGGAGGTTAATTTTAACCGAACAGTTGATAAAATGGAAGAACTAAAGGAGAACCAAAACCTAACTAAAGAAATAGAAGAATTAAAAAGACAGTTAAGAGAAGTAAAGGATGAGAATGAGGATTTAAAGAGGAATAATAAAGAGAATAAAAAGTCCATAGCAAAACAGGTGGTTGGAGAAAGTATATGAGAGCAACAAAATTAAATTTAGAGATATAGTGAAACCGCAGATGAAAGAACAAGCTAAGGACACAGTTATTAAACTGATGAAGGAGAAGGAGAATATAGTAAGAGAATAAGCTGATAAAAAGAAATGTATAATGATATTTGGGATGGAATAGAAGCATAATCCAAATAGGACTAAAGGAGTAAAGGAGGAGAAGGAAAAAGTAAATAAGATATTAAAAGTAGTTGAAGAAGTTAAACCAGAAACAGGGAAAGTAATTGAAGACACAAATAGACTAGGGAAATACAATATAGATAAGACCAGACCAATTAAGATTAAATTCATGTCACAAACGACAGCAGAGAATATCTTAGCAAAAACAGGGAACTAGCAAAAAGTGATCAATATAAACAGGTACGGATAAAAAGAGAGATGAATAAATAGGAAAGAGAGGATGAGAGAGCAAAAAGACTAGAAGCTAAGGAAAAACGAGAATAGAACAGAGTCAGACAAAAAGAAATTCTAAAGGAGAGTAGAGGATATGAAAGTGAGGAAATGGATCATAGCAGAGAAAAACGGAAGGGAAACAGAAAACAGGATGGAAGTAGCAGAAAATTAAAAGTGTCTTACACAAATATAGATGCCCTAATAACAGGCTTGAATGAACTGAATGATTACCTGAAGGAAAAATAACTGACATAATGAGAATTGTAGAGACAAAAATGAAAGGTCCACTACCACCCAACAGTGTAGGACATGGTGCATATAATTATTGGATTAGAAACAGAGAGGAAAAATCAAGGGGGTGGAGTTATGTTCCTGGCTATGAAATATAGAAATGTGAGGAATGTCACATATGGAAAGAACAGAGTAGAGATGATTATGATGGAAGTGGAGGACAGGAATGGGAAGAGTAGGAAGTTTGGGGTAATTTATGTGCCCCCTAAAACGGCTTCATAGGAAGAGAGAGAACACAAAAATATATTAGAAGAAACAAGGATAACGCTAAATAAGAAAATGGAAGATGGAGGAAGAATAGTTATAATGGGTGACTTTAATTGCAAAGAAATCTGCTATGAAGAGATGACAGTGAAGGGTGGAGACGACCTATGGGGAAATGTACTACTTGATATGATTATAGAACATACAATGACGCAATTGATACAAGAGGATACTAGGTATAGAAACGAGGAAGAACCATCGAAACTGGACCTAATAATCACATCAGAACCCGAAATAGTGGACAAGATTGAATATAAGACACCAATAAGTAAAAGTGACCACATATTGGTTGAACTGGAACTAAACGAGGAAAATACATAAAAAAAACGAACAATATAGAAAAGGAAGATTGATTCTATGAATTTTTTTTTTGTAAAATAAGAGAACTCTTTCAAAAAGTAGACTAGGAAAGAATACACAAGGAGGAAACAACAGTAGAGGAAAAATAGAATATTTTGTCAACAATTTATAAGGAGTGGAAAAGTATGTTCCAAGACATAAACAAGAAAAAGGATATGTAAAGGGTTGGTACAACAAAAGATGCAGGGAGTTAAAAGACAAAAGGGATTAGCTTGAATAAAATGGAAGAAAGCCAAAAGATCTGAAAAATGGAAAATATATACTAGTTATAGAAATGAATATGTACAAGTGTGCAGAGAAGAAAAGAGAAAATACGAAAAAGATGTCATAGAAAAATGTAAAGATCAACCAAAACTATTTTATAGATTTGTAAACAACAAACTGAAAACAAACAAGAGTTAGAGAAACTACGACAAGGAGGAGTTGAATACATAGAGGAAATAGAAATGGCAGAAATTATGAATAAGCATTTTAAATCGGTGTTTACGAGGGAGAACATACAACTTATAGATGTCGAGTGGGAGGAGGAAGTTCCCCTTATGAAAGAGATATAAGTAACAAGGAATGAAATAATGAATTACTTGAGTAATCTTGAAATCAGAAAATTGCATGGACCAGATATAATGGCATACTGGAGTTTGAGAGAATGCAGGAACGAACTAACAGACAAAATACATAGTCTAATAAGCAGTTCATTGAAAGAAGAAAAAGTTCCAAAAGATTGGAAAAGAGCAAATATAGTACCAATATATAAAGGGGGAAACAAAGAAGACCCTACTAACTATAGACCGGTCTCTCTTACAAGGACGATAGCTAAAATTTGTGAAAGAATGATCAAAATTAGATGGGTAAGCCATTTGGAAAAAAAAAGTACTAAATCCAAGGCAATTTAGATTTAGACAAGGACGATCATGCGTCACAAACTTAATGTGTTTCTATTCAAGGCTAATAGATGTAATACAAGAAAGAGATGGATGGGCTGATTGTGGAATTCTAGACCTGAAAAAGCTTTTGATAAGGTACCAAATAAGAAGTTGCTAAAGAAATTAGAAACTGCAGGAGGATTACAAAATAAACTGCTGAAGTGGATGGAAGAATTCTTGGTATGTAAGGAAAATGAGAGTAGTGATAAGAGACAAACATACTAATTAGGATGAAGTGATTAGTGGAGTTCCACAAGGAACAGTTCTGGCCCCAATAATGTTTGCTATATATATTAATTATATGGATAAAGGAATTGAAAGTTATATGAGCTTCTTTGCGGACCATGCAATATTGTTGAAAAGGGATATGCTGATCGGAACACTGCTGAGATAATTTTTTACCCTGACCACGGCCCTGACCCTGTTTATAAAGGACAAAGCCAATATGTAGTAGGGGTTTGCCACACATAGGGGTAGTGTGGATGATTTAAACTCTCGGTGGACTTTGGCAATTTATTGGTTGGCATTTGGTATTTACAGCTTTGGGGAATGTCTCCCCTACCTAGAATAAGGGAGAAATTTCTCCCCAGTCTCCTCTCCTAGGTCCCTAACCTAGGATGTCTATCTATTGTTGGCGCAGCCACCGTTTATAAAATGGAAAAGCACTTAGGGAAACACGTTTGGTGTAGTTACATCCTAGGGAACGTGTTTGTGATAAAATATACATTATACGGGTGTTAGTTGCATAGTAAAGGGTTTAGTAGTAGTATTTGTGGTTGTGGTTAGTTATGGCGTATATATTGAAGTTACGATAATGTAGTTGGGGTAGGTATAAGAAAAGGGTAACGGCACGATGGTGTCATGTTGTTCTGATACGTTAGCATTCCTTGAGTCATGTGTTTTGTGATTGAGGAATTGCGAGGTCAGGGAGGTTGGAGGTCTCGGTAAAGACGAGTACCATCTTGCATGTGTGTGGATTACGTGCACGGCGTGTGATATGGTTAGTAATGGTTACATTGCCTCCCCGGCCTTTTGAAGTATGTAAGTCCTCGTACCTTGAGTTAAGGTCGTGACTGTGGGGTTTGATATGCAGAATTGTAAAGAAAATATATAATAATGTGTCATGTCGTTAGTGAGGGACATTGACCTGTAAAATTCATTAATGCTTTGAATAAGTAAAGGGGGGATTACGTATATTATCATATCTTTTCAATGCATTCAATAAGCTATGTGAAAATTGCATTAAAAATATTTTCACTTTGCACATACATTCTCTTTTCCACGAGATATTTAGTTTCTGTTTTCATTTGTTCATTTTTTACAAATGAACATGTATGATATCAGCTTTCTATCCAGCGTAATGCTCAGGTAGTAATATAGTGTAGGAGTTTGGGATTATTTCTAATGGGTAGACCTAGTTATTAATGTTTTCTGTTGTCTCCGTGAGAAGTATTTAACTTATATTCTAGGGCTCCATAAAACTCATTGGACAGTTTATCATCATATACAATACTTGTATTGATTAATTGGTGGAGTGTAAGTATATATATTTAGTTTTGTTCCGTTAGGTTATAAATGCTGCTTATATTTGTTCCGTCGAGGTTTTGTGAATATCTATTGGTTATATTTTTGTGAGATATTGTCATTTTTGTCAATGATGCTGCTGTTCCTAGCATCACTCTCATACATTGATTATGGAAATCTATGGGTTTTGCCCTTTGTTCAATGCAGTTAACCTTTGAGTTTAAAAACAATATAAGTTTGAGATGGAGGTATACATTTTGTATATGGGTTTTGAATTATGGTATGGAATAATAACAGGTTGTCTTTGACTGGGAACTTTTGTTATTTTTATCTTGAGGATGTGTCTTTCTTGAATTTTGTGTAATATGTTTTTGTATCTTGGTTGGGTTTGTCTGAGGTATATCGTTGCAGAGTTGAGTTTGTAAGGTCTATGTTGGCAATAGATGGAGTGAGTATATTTTTGAGTTTGATATGATTATGTGCTATTCCTGGGTCGTCGCGATCTTAAAGTAAGTAGAGAAGATTTTTATATAAACAGAATCTGTTTTGGTAAGTGATCGTGATTCCTTGTAACCTATTGAAACGCACGACGTCTTGCGGTTTCTTGGGTGAAATAATTATTGAAGTTGCATATTTTCTTGTTGGTTTTGTTCATTCTGGGATTTGTCGTTGTGTTTTCTTTGGTTTGTGTTGGCTTTGGGTGATAGATTGTAAGATTTCCTTAGGGCGGGTAGGGTGGTTGGGGGTGTGTGAGCATTTTGTTGGGTGTGAGTTAGTTTGATTTAGTTTAAGTTTAATGTGATGTTGAGTTGTTATATATGGATTAATTATTTGAGTACATGATGGCAAGGGTGATATTATCGCTTGTATTTGAAAGGTGTATTATATAGAATGAGTTTGAAAAGATATTTCGTAAGTATATTTTGTCAAAAATGCACCGGGAGATGTTTGGTATATAATTATTGATTTCTATATATCTGAGATTTGATGTTTATATGGTGTATAGAACTATCTATATTTTTGTAGTATTTGTTTGTTTGTTTATAATTGTTTATTTATACTAGCTGTCGGCTGACATGTACATATATTTTGGCAGATCTTTGTGGATTTAAAGAATTGGTTGTGTATTCACATATACGTGTATTCACTGCTTTACGTTTCATCAAGACGATTCTGTTGGGTGTTTCTGATTTGAAGAATTAGTGGTGAACTACTCTACATCCTAGTATGTAGTCTGTTTAATCATTGTTTTTCCTGGATGTGTATGCACATATTGTTTGATATAGTTGCATATTTATTGTTTGTTGGTATATCTCTATTGGTATTTGGGATTTTGTGAACATCATTTTTTTTTATTAGATTGTAACTTTCTATTTATATTGAGAGTATATATATGTGTGTGTGTAGTTATGTGTATACAGTGTTATATTAGAAAATTATTAATGATTTTTACCGGGTTGATGGGCTGATAATCCTCTCTTGACTGTGTCCTGTGTTCACTGTTAGATGGTGAGTGACGGAACTTTCAAGGAGGTGATGGTTGGTGTCGGATAAGCTGAGTATGTAGATTCTTCGGTCCACAGGTGTCTCGGGTGGGGGTTGGTTGGGGATGGGGTGGTTAAGGGAGGGGGGTGGTTGCAGCTGTGGGTTGCGGTGAAGGGGATGGTTACAGTGTTGAGGTGATTAATCGAGGGTTAGTTCAACCAACGCGAAGACCATCAGGGTGCGGGTGGATGGTTGAGGTGGGTAGAGTTGACCGATGCAGTCAGCGGGCCTAATGCCTCTTGGTCTCGCTCAACTGATGCGATGTCCTTGGTACTCGTTAGATACCAAGGGGATGGAGGACAGGCTTTCGTCCGGTTCCATATGAGATGAGCTAGAAAGATTAAAAGGGGATTAGTGGATGTACGTTATTTGTTACTCACGATGACTGGTGGTGTTTGTGGTGTTGAGTCTCGTCGGCCTGGGGGTCCTATGTGTCTTGAATGAAGTCAAGTGGTACCGGGTCGACCTTTGATTCGGTGCGCTGGATCCCTCACGGCTTATTGGAGTTGCATGGCCATGCTCTAGAAGTAGAGAAGTCAGTAGTATTACTTGTTGAATGGATTGTTTGCTGAGCTTGCGATTTGCGTTGCTTGTCAGATTGTCGCCTGGGGGGAGGGTATAGATGTGTTGCTTTGCTGGGAGGTGTGCGGGGGTGAGTAAAGTCTTGCCTCGATTCCGGGGGCTTCATTGAAGATGTGGGTTGAAATCGAATGCCTTTTGTTTTCACCATAACTTCTAAGACGATTATAACGGCATGTTACACCTATGGCGATGGTCCTAGAAATCCAATTGACGTTTCGGGGGAGACGGTTGGTGGAGGGGTGATATATAATTGCGTCTCTCGCTAGGAACTGCTGACTTTAGCGCACTGGGTCAAGACCTGCCGCTCGTCTCGGGGGGGATTGGAGTTTGAGTGGGTGGAGGTGAGTGCGCGGTGCTGAATGAAATTGTTTGTTTGAAGTCTTTGTTTAGATGCTCTAAGCTTGCTTGAAGTCTTTTGGTTTGATTGAAGTCTTGTGTTGTTGGACATCCCTGCTCCGGTTTGACAATTCCAGTCGTGGTGTAACCGGTGAATGGCTGCTCAGAGACGCTACGGAATGTAGTGTAGTGAGTCTTCAAGTGGTAGCAAACTGCCACCAGGTGGTTTGAAACAGAATGTTGTTCGATTTCACCACCAATTACACTGGCCTGCGAAGTTTCAAAGGTAAAGCATCTGATAACTGATTCTAGGGTAATTTGCTATGCAGAATCTAAGAATTACACTCATTGTGTTCAATCAGGTCACGTTTTTGAGATACGAGGCGGTAAAAATAATTAAAAACGCCATTTAGTGCTATTTATTCCCTCTAATTTTGGAAAAAAAATCTTGACAAAAGAAAAAAAAAATTCTTGCATAGTTCAGAAGATAAAGAGGATATATTACAGAAAATCTAATCATGGATGAAGGGCCTTTTCAGTGACTTTCTCCTGTGTTGGGCAGCCACCACGTCTCGTTAAAACACCAACAGTAGTCCGCAAGAAAGTTCACATCCCACCGGCCTTGGTAGCGTTCTTCCATGACACAAATATCCTGGTGGAAACGTTCTCCCTGTTCCTCACTGAAGTCACCACAGTTCTGAGGGAAATAGTCGAAGTGGGACCGTAGAAAGTGCATTTTGTCTGACATGCGAGCCCCTAATTTTTGATAGCTGTTCAAGAGCTCATCGACTTCTTTCTCGTATTCTGCACTTCGATTATTTCCTAGAAAGTTTCTTATCACTGACTTAAGCGATCAGCAAACGGACAGCTCAGCTGCATTCAGTGCATCGTCAAACATTGAGTCCTTCATAAGTTCCCTTATCTGAGGCCCATCAAAGATGCCAGCCTTAAGCTTTTCCAGACTTATCCGAGGAAACTTCTGCTGAAGAAAAGTAAATTCCATGCCGTCCTTGTCCATTGCCTTCACAAAGTTCTTCATCAGTCCCAGTTTGATATGTAAAGGTGTGAGTAAGACCTTGTTTGGTTCAACAAGAGAACGAGCCTGAACATTGTGTGAACCAGGTTCCAAACGTTGTCGTGGTGGCCATTCTTGTCTGACAAAATGTTGATCATCAGCCCGACTATCCCACAAACACAAAAAGCATGGATACTTTGTGTACCCACCCTGTAGTCCCAAAACCAATCCAACTACCTTAAGATCTCCACAGATCAACCAACCATGGTCATTGTAGTTCAGAGCAGACAGTAGCTGATCCATGTTGTCATGAGTTTCTTTCATTTGCACCGAATGACCGATTGGAATTGAAGAGTATTTATTTCCGTTGTGAAGGAGGACTGCCTTGAGACTTCTGCTGGAAGAGTCGATGAATAGTCTCCATTCAGTAGCAACATAGTCCAGCCCCATTGATTGAATCAAACCAGTAATGTTGTTGCAGTAAACTAATGACGAGTCCTTCTGAGTTGTGAAGAACTGTCTAAATTCTCTTTCACGCTCTCGGTACCAAAAGAATGTTGTCTCAGGTGCTAGCAAATTTTTCTCACAAAGACGAGAACCCAGAAGCTGTGCTGATTCCTTTGATAGGTTTAGATTCCGTGTCAGGTCATTGAGATCTGCTTGTGTTTGAGGCACTGGCCGGTCATTCTCTTCTGGCATGTATTCTCCACCCTCTGCCCTGTCTAGTGCGTTATCAGATTCCGATTCAGAGCTAGATTCCATTGCAACATCTGGCTCGGGAACGGGCAGGCCTGGACCATGAGGGACTGGTCGTATGGCAGACGGAACATTAGGACACTGAATACAATGCTTGTTCTTGCGGTTGACTCCTTTAAGATTAGTCATGCAGAAATAGCAGTCTGACACATGATCTTTACCCTCTCTCCAAACCATTGGAACAGCGAATAGCATACTCTTCCTTTTTTTTATTTCTCCAATCACGCAAGTTCTCGACACATGTTTTGCAGCTAACATGGGGTGCAAATGGCTTGTCCTGGTCCCCAAGCTTATATTTGCTAGTCGACGAGGAAGAATCACATTACCACATATGTAGCAGAACCTATCAGGATGATTTGTGCATTTGCGTTCCATTTTCTGTCAATCTAAGATACGTGTCCAAAATAGAAACACAAGAAGCACAGATTCTTGTAAAAAGCACAGATTCTTATCAAATCAGTCACATTGATTGGAGATCACACTTTTCTAAACCATTTTCAGTTTCAGTGTTGTCAATGCAGTTTGTCAATGTAGTCAATGCAGTTTCAGTTTCAGTTTCGGTTTCAGTTTCCTGAAAGTAAACAAAAACATCATTAGGTTTCAGTATCAGTTTCGGGGTGCTACAGTATAATTCTTATGCAAAAACAAAATAAGAATAGGCTATACCTGCAGCCTCGTTTTCCTTATACTTAGTACTATACAAGGCCCAAAAGTCGCACTTCTCATATCTCAAAAACTAGACCTGATCCAAGGAAACGGATGACATTTTTGGATTCAGCGCACCAGAAAACATATAAATCACTTGAAAAACCTTCGACCTTTGAAAAACATAAAAAATAAACGCAGGCCAGTGTTATGTGACCGATTTTTTTTTTTTTTTTTGGGGGGGGGGAGGTAGGCGTGGCTTGAGCGGCCTGGCTGAGGACAACGGTTTTAGTCTGGTAGTCTTCTTCGGGGCGTGAGAGCACCGGCGGATTTAAGGAGTGTAGTCGGCGGACGGCAGACCTGGTAGACATGGTTGGTCGTGGACAGCAGACCTGGTAGGTGAGGCTGGTCGTGGACAGCAGACCTGGTAGGCAACGACGATTTTATTCGGGTCTCTTCTTCGGGGGCGTTGGAACTCCTGGGCGTGGGTACTCCTGGACCACACTACCACCAAATAAGTAACAGGGGTTTTGCCACACATAGGGGTAGTGCGGGTGATATAAACTCTGTGGATTTTGGCGATTTATTGGTTGGTACTTGGTATTTACAGATTCAGGGAATGTCTCCCCTACCTAGACTAAGGGAGAGAGTTCTCCCCAGTCTCCTCTTCTAGGTCCCTGACCTAGGCTACTTATCTATTGCGGGGCGCAGCCGCCGTTTATAAAATAGAAAAGCTCTTAGGGAAGCACGTTTGGTGTAGTTGCATCCTAGGGAACGTGTTTGTGATAAAATATACATTATACGGGTGTTAGTTGCATAGTAATGGGTTTAGTAGTATTATTCATGGTCGTGGCTAGTTATGGCATATATATTAAAGTTACGATAATGTAGTTGGGTAGGTATAAGAAAAAGGTCAATGGATCTGTCTGGTGATATTAGGTACTTTCTTGTTGGATGACGGCGTCATGGCGTCATGTTGTGGTACGTTATCATGCCTTGGGTCATGTGTTCTGTGATTAAGGAAATGCGAGGTCAGCGAGGTTGGAGGTCTTGGTAAAGATAAGTACCATCTCGCATGTGTGTGGATTACGTGCACGGCGTATGATATGGTTAGTAATGGTTACAAATATGACTGTAGACGACGCCAAAATTAGGTACTATGAATCCTAACAGGAAGACTTAATCTGTGTGTGTAGAGCTATTCGTGGCCAGAGAGAAAAGGGACTGGGAGTAAATAATAAGATATAAGCAGAGGTATAAGTATATTGTATGTTGTATATTTAACGAGACATAGATTAGCAAAGGCGAAATTTGGGGAAACGTGAACAATCAAACAAATGGTATTAGAAAACACTATTAAATAAGTAAAGGAAAATTACCACCAAACTCAGTGACCAAAGCTTAAGCAGACAATAGTGTGACATGAAAGTTTCTCAGAAGGTAGCAACATAAATTAAAAAGAATTTGAGCGATTTAATAAACCAGAAATATGAGCAACGCATTTCGCTCCACTCAGGGTTCCCCGAAACGTAGAGGATATGAATATTAATATTTTCAGAAGACGGATGCTCTTGATATAAACAAAGACAAAGATCAATGGAAGGTTTCTTTACGAAAGAAAAAGTAAATGAAAAAGAAACAGGCTCTTCTTCGTGCAAAGACTTCAAGAGGGTTTCTTCACGTAAAAAGAAAAGAAGAGAGAGAGAGAGAGAGAGAGAGAGAGAGAGAGAGAGAGAGAGAGAGAGAGAGAGAGAGAGAGAGAGAGAGAGAGTGAGACAAAGGGATTACAAAGGCGGAGCATGCCGACAGACCTTTTGATCCATATCTAGGTCGGATGCGAAAAAAAATCATATTAATAATAAAATAATAAATAAAAACTATGATAATGTAAATAACAAATAAAATACATAAATAAATGCATAGGTATAGTTAAATAATAAACAAACAGGTAAATAGTAAATAATAATAAATTGACATATAACTAATAATAAATGAAAATCAGACAGACAAATGATAACAAAACAAAAACAAATAATATAAGATAAATTATAATCATTACAGCATCTTACTTAGGTATTTATCTAAATGATTCTTAAAGCTTCGAACTGAACTACATTGCACTACCTGTGCAGGAAGTATATTCCATTCATTAACTACACGGTTGGCAAAGTTGTTTCTACCTACTTCCAAATTGAATCTATTTCCGGACAGTTTGAGACCATTGTTTCTTGTCTGATTCTCATACTACAAGGTCTTTGGGTTGTTCCCAAGACTGGAAGGTTTCTTAAGAATGTATAAGTAAATTAAATAATTAATAATAACAAATAAGTAAACAAATTATTAATTAATTAATTAATTAATTAATTAATTAATTAATTAATTAATTAATTAATTGATTAATATAATGGAAAGGAAAAGAACAAAACCTATTCAGGCTCCTCATCCTGTAAGCTCTTTTTAATGTCCCCAAGGCTGAAAGGTTTCTTCACACAAAAAAAGAAAATAAAGAAGAAGAAATAACCAAGACAGACTCTTCATTGTCCAAGGACTTTGGGATATTCCTAGGAGTGGTGTTACTATAGTAAGGATTCTTAGGATTATATGACTTTACTAACGTCACTGACGAAGGATATCCCTGAACTTACACGAAGTCTCGAGGTATTAGTTACAAGGCTCTTTTGGATTCTAAATAGAGGTCTCCGCCATCCGTTACTTCTTTCGTAATCTCGTGTTTTTGCATGCTCGTTGGTGAACTACTGTTTTTCATCGTTCTTTCATATGATCACTGTCAGATAAATTTTACATTATTATTCCTCAGAATCTAAAAAGAAAAGGATTTATTAAGACATTTAGCGACAAATAAAGAAAAAGATTAAAGAAAAAAAGAGAAAGAGAAGTGAAATAATTTTTTCAGATGCAAGAAGGAGCGAAGGAATTGAAAGGAATAAAGAAGCGCAAGACTATGGGAAAGTTATTGAACCTGACAGGAAAATGAAAAAGGATGAGAGGGATTTGTGATCACATAGAAATGGTGGAGATTAGACTGCATAGGAACAAGAACGGAGAGGAGAAAAGAAAAAGATATAAGAAATATGAGTAAATAATAGAAAGGAGAGATGAAAGGAAGACGAAAGAACATGAGATGGAAATAGAAAGCAAGTTGAGGATAAGAGGCTAAAGGAAGAGAAACAAGTAACAGGAGAGAAGTGACAGCAAGAAAATTGAATAACACATGCAAGTATCGAAAAATACAATAGGCGAGGCTTCCAGAAAGACAGAAACCAAAGGAAAACAAAAGTTTCGCGTGAAATTTGTCTAGGAGCGATTAAAGTAGACTGCTGTCCGATAATTTAACGAATATTTCATTTCAGATGTTTGTGAAGACAGAATACGAGAAGGATAAAGTGTTAAGGAGTACAGAGATAGAGGAAGACGTCGGCGAGTATTTTGTCATCAATATACAGTGTTTCTATCTTTGGAGACAATACCATACTGAAGAGGAGAGAAATGGTAAAGGAGAGTTGGAGGGTAGCAGGTTTGTGTGTGTGTGTGTGTGTGTGTGTGTGTGTGTGTGTGTGTGTGTGTGTGTGTGTGTGTGTGTGTGTGTGTGTGTGTGTGTGTGTGTGTGTGTGTGTGTGTGTGTGTGTGTGTGTGTGTGTGTGTGTGTGTGTGTGTGTGTGTGTGTGTGTGTGTGTGTGTGTGTGTTCGTGTGTACGTGTGTGTGTGTGTGTGTGTGTGTGTGTGTGTGTGTGTGTGTGTGTGTGTGTGTGTGTGTGTGTGTGTGTGTGTGTTCGTGTGTACGTGTGTGTGTGTGTGTGTGTGTGTGTGTGTGTGTGTGTGTGTGTGTGTGTGTGTGTGTGTGTGTGTGTGTGTGTGTGTGTGTGTGTGTGTGTGTGTGTGTGTGTGTGTGTGTGTGTGTGTGTGTGTGTGTGTGTGTGTGTGTGTGTGTGTGTGTGTATGTGTGTGTGTGTGCGTTTGAGTGTCCATGTTCGTATGGTGAGAGTGAATATGCACAACAAATGCAAAACAAGTAAGTGTAAAATACATGTACAGAGGGGAGGAAGTTTGCATGGCGTTCATAGATCTGGAAAAAGCCTATGACAGAGTGGAGAGAAGAGCAATTTGAATGTTAATGAAAACGCATAGGAAAGGGAAAGACCGGTAAAAACTAAAAATGTGTACAAAAGAGAGAAATCATATGTGTGTGTGGAGACTAGACGAGATAGATCAAAGTGGTGGTGAGATTGAGACAAGAGTGTATGTCACCATTATATCATGATGTGTATATAGACGGAGTGATGAGAGAGATTGTCAAGAAGTAAAGAGATTACGATAGTGAAGGTAATGGGTGAAAAGTGGAGACTATACCAGATAGTGCTTATAGACAAAGAATCGTTCGTGTGAAAAAATATATTAGAGTTACTGGAGTTTGTTTCAAAGCTTGGTACAATCTGCAGAAGGCGAAAGATTGTACTAAACGCCAACAGAACCAAGTTTATGAGAATGGAGAAGAGGAAGGGGAGCCCTTCGGAAATGAGACTCGGAAAAAAAATCAACTGGAAGAGGCGGAAGTGATTAGATAGCTGGAGAGTGGATTTGGTTGCGGTCGGAAGAATTGAAGCAGGAAGTGACACACAGATTGATTGAGGTAAGAGGGGGCGCTGGAATTGTGGAAGAAAATTTTGATAGGAGGAACCTCCCCATTAAACCAAAGAAAGCAATAGAGAAGAATGTATGCAATCTGTGTTTTGATGCAGAAGTAAAATGCAAATTCTTTGGCTAGTAACATGTTAAAAAGTTTAGAGGCAGTAGATACAGACTGCTTACGGGTGCGAATATATGTCATCTAATCA
>NC_134786.1:30135790-30143290 GCF_046742065.1 Oratosquilla oratoria | reverse complement strand
TATTCTCATTGGGTATTTTAATTTTTTTAAATATTGTAATTACGTGTGTTATTTCATCTTCTATATATTCTGTGCTGCATATTCTGTATGCGCGTAAGAAAAATCCAATTATTATACCTGATTTGATTTTTTCACTGTGACCTGATAGATAGTGGACATAATCTTCTTTGTTGGTATGTTTTCTATGTACTTTATATCTTGGGCCTGAGTCTGTTCTAATAATTGTAGTGTCTAAAAATGATACGTGTCCTTCTTGTTCTTCTTCTAGTGTGAATTCAGTCTTCTCGTGTACTTTATTTAATAATCTGACTTTGTTTAGTATATTTGTGGTTTTGGGTGTTATGATTAATATGTCATCTACATATCTTATCCATGTGGTGTGTCTGCCTATTATTCTTAGCATTTTGTCTGCTTCTAATGTCTCTAAGAAAAGATTAGCAGCTATTGCACTAAAAGGTGAACCCATAGGGAGGCCGTAATGTTGTCTGTATTCTGTTTGTTCGAATGTAAATGGGTCGAAGTTAATGCATAGTGAATAAACCAGGAATCCCACTAAGGCCCATAACATCAGGAATTGGTAGCGCACCACACAGAATAGCAAAACAACTAGCCAAACCACTCTCACAGATGTTAGGAAAAATAAGCGGAACCCATATAAAGAGTTCAGGAGATATGATAAATAGATTAAAAGATGTACAATTCAAAGACAAGAAACTATACAGCCTTGATATAATCTCGCTTTTCACAAATATACCAAGAAATGGAGCACTAGAGGCTATAAAAAGAGTAACAGAAAAGATAGATGACAACAATCTACCCATTCCGAAAACAGATTATTTACAACTAGTTTCACTATGCATTAACTTCGACCCATTTACATTCGAACAAACAGAATACAGACAACATTACGGCCTCCCTATGGGTTCACCTTTTAGTGCAATAGCTGCTAATCTTTTCTTAGAGACATTAGAAGCAGACAAAATGCTAAGAATAATAGGCAGACACACCACATGGATAAGATATGTAGATGACATATTAATCATAACACCCAAAACCACAAATATACTAAACAAAGTCAGATTATTAAATAAAGTACACGAGAAGACTGAATTCACACTAGAAGAAGAACAAGAAGGAACATATATGTAGAAAACAGTTCAGACGGATGTCTTCCTTTCCTCGATATTTTAGTTAACCAGCAACCGCATGGATTTTACACGAAAGTATTCTGTAAACCGACCAACCCAGGACTTTGCCTCAACGGAAGGAGTGAGTGTCCTGACAGGTACAAATGCGCCACAATCTCCGCGTATGTGAGGAGAGCACTCACACATTAAAGTAGCTGGCAGACCGTCCATGAGGAATTAGAACGAGCCACCCAGGTCCTCGTGAATAATGGATATTCAAACTCAGAAGTCTCCAAAGCTATCAACATTCAGCTTGACAGGTGGTACAACAAAGAAAATACCGCAACATCTGCAGGACACCATTTCCGTCTGTACTACCGTGGATACATGAACAGCCAATACAAACAAGATGAAAGAGCCCTTAAAGATATACTTTCCAAATACGTAGAAACCACCAACAAGGACGACAGACTGAACCTCACAATCTTCTACAAAAACAAGAAAACACATCACCTCCTCCTAAAAAACAGCCCCAAAACTGACATCCCAGAGCTTCAACGTAGCCATCTAGTGTACGAATATAAATGCCTTTCAGGGAACTGTGCAGCCCTGCCCTCTACGTATATTGAAAGAACCACTACGAAGCTCTCCAGGCGCCTCACACTCCATCTATCAAACGGAGCTCCAAAGAAGCACTCAGAAGAGGTTCACGGGGTTAGTTTGACCAGAGAAAGAGATTACTCCCGTCTACGTATATTGGAAGCCTTTTATATAAAAAACAAAAACCCTTCTCTCAACTCACAAATCACTGACATGTACATAATTCCTAGCCTTAGAAATTTCCAAACCAGTTATAAGATAGTTAGAGAAGAGGACGAACGGCGTACGGCTCAGGCAGGTTCGCAAGCGGGATCCCGGGTCAATGCCTAGATCCCTATTGGCCAGCCTCGACCAATCACGTTCCTCCTTTTCTTCCATTCTGTATTTAGTTCCCTATATAAACTGTTCCCTTCTTTGCCTGTACCATAACCTGAAGATGACCTATGTAGGTCGAAAGCTTGTTTTAATAAAGTGTTCTTCATCTACAAGAACTTTCTATGTCTTTCGGACAACTTTTATGGGAGCTACCCATTGCTCACCGTTCCATCATCAGAGATGTAGAACTTCTCAGCAAAAAAAAAGTCGTGAACGCAGAAGCTGCTGTGAACTTTAATCATATTGTCTACATGAGAACCTGCTACCGAAATACACCAATATATATATATATATATATATGTATATATATATATATATATATATATATATATATATATATATATATATATTACTGTCCAGTAATGTCGTTACAGATTAGTAATTGCACTAAAAACCCACTATTATTTGGATTTAACCAATCCATCAATAATTTCTCTCAAATGTTGCCAAAAGATAACGTAAATATCATTTTTAGTTATTCCAACAATCTATTCAGAAAAGTAGTTAACGTTCATCACAGACCAACAGAAGACATAAATCCCGGAGTTTACAAATTACCCTGCTCAGATTGTACATACATACATATACCAAGGCTTTTTCCCCCTTCCAAGGGAGGTAGCCAGAAAGGGAAAGGCATAAAAACACTCCCACCCATTTCATCCCTAAATACACTCCACACCCCTCCCACCCTCCCTCTCATCTGAGCACCTTCTGGATGACGGGTCATCCCTGCACCCTGCCCACCGCCCTGGGTCAGAAGCAGTGTCGCAAGACACAGTACATCCACAGCAAGGCCGCTTCATTTAATCGGCGACCCCCCCTCTCCGTCCCCCTTTGCATATAAGGCGAGGACGGGGAGAAATCCCTTCGGGCTGCGTCAAAATTCACTCACACATACCCCCCACCCCCACCCCCGCCCATTCCTCCTCATGCAGTCACAACATCATCCATATACAACCATTCTCCACTCACCTCTGTCTTCCGTCCTCTCCCTTCCTTCCTCAACAGACATTCCCCTCTTCCCCAAAGCCCCCTTCACCCCATCCATCCACCTCATCCTAGGACGTCCCCTCATGTTCACTCCCTCCACATCTGCCTTCCATACCTCTTT
Source organism: Oratosquilla oratoria (assembly GCF_046742065.1). Taxonomy (NCBI): domain Eukaryota; kingdom Metazoa; phylum Arthropoda; class Malacostraca; order Stomatopoda; family Squillidae; genus Oratosquilla; species Oratosquilla oratoria. The sequence goes on along the minus strand of NC_134786.1, from coordinate 30,140,077 downwards.
TACTAGTCTTTCTTTACTCATTCTTTCCATGTGTCCAAACCATCCTAATATTCTTTCATCAACCCTATCTCCCAAATCCTTTTTCACCCCTGTTCTCCTCCTCACCTCCTCATTTCTCACTCTATCCAGCCTAGTAACCCCCACCATACTTCTCAGACACCTCATCTCAAACACATTCAAACTCCTTCTCTCTTCTTCTCTTATGTTCCACGTTTCTGCCCCATACAGTGCTGTTGGCACAATCACTCCTTCATACAGTCTCCTCTTCGCATCCATTCCCAAATGTCTATTCCTCATTACACTCTTTAAACCACCAAGGCATTTACTCGCTTCTCTCAATCTACATTCTACCTCCACCTTCACTCCACCTTTTCCTGCTACACTTGCACCCAAGTATCTAAAACTATCCACTTCCTCCAGTCGCTCTCCCTTAATGTTCACTTCCAGTCTACTGCCACTTTCACCCCTTGTACATCTCATCACCTTACTTTTACCCACATTTATCTTTAGCTTTCTTCTATCACATACCCGTCTGGGGTATTGGCTGCTTGTTATTGTGGCAAAGTAGCATGCAGTCGATACTTTAGGGTCTATATGGGGCGCCCCTACGGACCAGAGACACACATCATTTTGTCTATGATAGAAGAAATTCTGTTCATAGAGAAATGATGACACTTTTATACTACGACTGTCCCTCCGTTATGCTGTCCCCCAACCCCTTGTTGCTGTCCTGTACCATTTCTCTGAGTATTCTCTTTCTGTGATGGGGGAATTCCCTGTGGTGGGGGAAAAGAATACTGCCACCAAGTTTCCCACTTGGATCGTAAGAGGCGAGAAGAAAGGGACGGGGAGAGGGACTAGGCATCCTTCTCCCTGTAGCCCCACGGGGCATATTCCTAAAAAGAAAAGTGAAGGCATAAGGGGTGCTGGAGGGCCTCGGGCCAGCACCCTAAGGTTTGGGTCTTTTAATGTGCGTGGATGTGGTACAGATGAGAGTAAAAGGGAAGAGATAGGTAGTATGTTTGTGAGAAGAAAGATGGATGTGTTATTTGAGTGAAACTAAGTTGAAAGGGAAGGGTGAGTGTAAGTTTGGGAGTGTAAGTGGGAGGTTATCAGGAGTGAAGAGAGGGCGAGGGAGGGAAGGGGTGGCTATTCTAGTAAGTGAGGAGTTAGGTAAACAGGTAGTGGAGTGGAAGGAGGTGTCCTCAAGGATAATGTGGATGAAGGTGAAACTGGGAAAGGAGATGTGGGTCTTTGTAAGTGCATATGGGCCTGGCAGTGAGAAGAGCGTGAAAGAAAGGGAGGCCTTTTGGATAGATTTAAATGAGTGCATAGAGGGTTTAGGAAGAAATGTCAATGTAATAGTACTGGGAGACCTTAATGCTAGGGTGGGAAATGGTCCAATCGATGGAGTGGTTGGGAAGTGTGGAGTTCCAGGAAAGAATCGTAGTGGAGAGTTGATGGTGGAAATGTGTCTAGAAAGAGAGTTGATGATAGCAAATACAGTGTTTCGGAAGAAAGTCAAGCATAAGTACACATGGGAGAGGGTGGTGGAGGGAAGGGTGGTAGATAGAGCGTTGATGGATTATGTAGTGGTAAATAGGATTATGATAGGAAGAGTTAAGGATGTACATGTGCTAAGGGGAGAGGGTGGGGGAATATCAGATAATTTTTTTGGTGGAAGGTAAGCTGAGAGTGGAGGATAGATGGAGAAAGAGGAAAGGGACAAAAGGTAGGGAGGTTCTTAGAGTGAACTCCTTGAATGAAAAGGAAAAGGAGAAGGAGTACGAAAAGAAGCTGAAGGAGGAGTGGGAGGGAGTAAAGGATAGAGCAGAGATGGGTGTGGAGGAGGAATGGGGATGGTTCAAGGAGGGAGTCTTAAAGTGTGCAAGGATGGTGTGTGGAACAAGAAGGACAGGGGGAAATAGAAAAAAGGGTAGTGAATGGTGGGATGAGGAAACAAAGAAGGTCGTAGAAGAGAAGAAGCGAGCATTCACAGATTGGTTACAAAATAGGACGGGGAAGTCATATGAGACGTACAAAGAAAAGAAAAGAGAAGTAAAGCAAAAGGTAAAGGAGGCAAAGAGGAGAGCAGATGTGAAATGGGGTAGGAGTATGACAGAAAATTTTGAAAGTAATAAAAAGATGTTTTGGAAAGAAATTAAGAGAGGAAGAGGAGGCGAATCAAGTAGGGAAGAAAAGGTAAAAGGTACAGATGGAGAGATGATAATGGAAGAGATGGCAGTAAGGGGAAGATGGGCAGAATATTTTAGGGAGTTGCTAAATGTGAAGGAGGATAGGGAAGGAAAGATAGCTGCAGTGGGAAATGCGAAGAAAATGAGAGTGATGAGTGAGGAGAATGGAGGAGTAATAAGAAAGGATGAGGTAAAGGCAGTTGTAAAGATGATGAAAGCAGGTAAGGCACCTGGTCTGGATGGATGCCATGCAGAATGTATGAAAAAGGGAGGTTCAGTGATGGTGGACTGGTTGGTGAGGTTGTTTAATGTTTGCTGGAGAGAGGGTGGGCTACCGGAGGACTGGAGAAGTGCCTGTATAGTTCCTCTTTACAAGGGAAAAGGGGACAAGTGTGAATGTAGTAGTTTCAGAGGGATTAGCCTGTTAAGTGTAGTAGGGAAGGCTTATGGGAGGATCTTAATTGAGAGGATTAGGAGAGGAACAGAAGGAGTAATTGGTGAGGAACAGTGTGGATTTAGGACAGGTAGAGGTTGTGTAGATCAGATCTTTGTGGTAAGACAGATATGTGAGAAAGCTATAGGAAAGGGGAAGGATGTTTTTTGGGCTTTTATGGATCTGGAAAAGGCTTATGATAGGGTAGACAGAAAGGCACTGTGGGAGGTTATGCAGATTTATGGGATAGGAGGAAAGCTTTTGGGAGCTGTCAAGAGTTTTTATGAGAGTAGTAGAGCATGTTTCAGGATTAGAAATGGAGAGAGTGAGTGGTTTGAAGTAAAGGTGGAACTTCGTCAAGGGTGCGTTATGTCACCCTGGCTGTTCAACTTATACATGGATGGGGTGGTGCGAGAGGTGAATGCTAGGGTAGTGGGTCAGGGATTGGAGATGGTTAAAGAAAATGGAGAAAAGTGGGAGGTGAGCCAGCTGTTGTTTGCGGACGACACTGCGCTTGTGGCAGGGTCAGAGGAGGGATTGAGGAAGCTGGTGCTCAGATTGTGATGAAGTGTATTGGGGACAAACGGGTAGAGAATTAAAAACGAGAATTAAAGAACATAAAAACTCAGTAAAATATGCTCAATATAACTCCGCGGTATTTCAACACGTAGCCAACAATAATCACAGAATAAATTAGGACGAGGCAAAAAACATTTTCAAATCCAAATGTAGTTATAAAAGGAAAATTATTGAATCTTCCTTAATAAAACAATTCCCGAATTTTAATGTCTCAAAAGGCCAATGGTCACCAGATTACATAACCACCTTGGCAGTTAATAAATTATTTCGTCATATTGTAAAAGCGGACGATTTGCCACAGAACCCACGCAACAATATAGATGCCTCATGAGATGTCTTGTCCATGTTCCCCAACTTTACCTCTCTCATCTGTATATAAGATATGTATGTTCTCTTGTCTATGTATTCCGCTTGAAGAGGATCACAGCAAGTGATCGAAATATACGGAAATTCGTTATTCCCTTCTTTTCTTAAATCCAAATAGTAGTGGGTTTTTAGTGCATATATGTATATATATATATGTATATATATATATATATATATATATATATATATATATATATATATATATACCCACACATATCTCACTGGTGAGAAATGTAGGAACACATTTGTAAATCACAACTAACACCACAGTCGGACGAAAGAGTTGCGTAAGCGACACTAAATATTTCGATTGTTAACTGCAATCCTCTTCAGTAGTACAAAGTGGAAGTACTATTTAAAACAGTATCCTCCTCCCACTTCATAATAATGAAGAGAATTGCAGTTAGCAATCGAAATATATAGCTTCGCTTACTAAACTCTTTCTTTCCTCCGATTGTGGTCTCAGTTGTGATATATATATATACATATATATGTATATATACATATATATATATATATATATATATATACATACATATACAGTAGAAGCCAATTTAACGAATCTCAATTTAGCGAAAGCTCAAATTAGCGAACTGCAAATAGCAATAGCGAAAATGCTCAACTTAGCGGAAATTGTCCGCTAAGTTGACCATTTCCCGCTAGCTGGCCAGACGCGCGTCTACGGAAATAGCTCAATTTAGCGGGAACGGTAAG
>NC_134786.1:30090790-30125790 GCF_046742065.1 Oratosquilla oratoria | reverse complement strand
AGAAGATATACAGAGGGAATAATTGGTGAGGAACAGAGTGGGTTTAGGAGATGTAGGGGTTGTGTAGATCAGATTTTGTGGTAACACAAATATGTGAGAAAGCTATAGGAAAAGTTAAGGATGCATTTTTGGTTTTTATGGATCTGGAAAAGGCTCATGATAGGGTAAATAGGAAGGCACTGTGGGAGGTACTGCAGATATATGGGATAGGAGGAAAGCTGTTAAGAGCAGTCAAGAGTTTTTACGAGAGTAGTAGAGCTTGTGTTAGGATTGGAAATGGAGAGAATGGTTGGTTTGAGGTAAAGGTGGGACTTTGTCAGGGATGTGTTATGTCGCTTAGCTGTTTAAATTATACATGGATAGGGGTGGTGCGAGAGGTGAATGCAACGGTAGTAGATCAAGGATCGGAGATGGTTAAAGAAAATAGAGAAAAATGAGAAATGAGCCAGTTGTTGTTTTCTGACGACGCTGCTCTTATAGTAGGATCAGAGGAGGGATTAAGGAAGTTAGTGACGGAGTGTGGGAATGTGTGTGAAAGAAAGAAGTTGAAGATAATTGTGGGTAAATGTAAGGTGATGAGATGTACAAGTTGGAGAAAATGGCAGCAGATTGTAAGTGAGTATTGAGGGAGAGAGACTGAAGAAAGTGGATAGTTTTAGATACTTGGGTGCAAATGTGGCAGGAAAGGGAGGAGTGGGGGTGGAGGTAGAATGTAGATTGAGAGAAGCGAGTAAATGCCTTGGTGGATTAAAAAGTGTAATGAGAAATAGACTTTTGCGAATGGATGCTAAAAGGAGATTGTATGAAGGAGTGATTGTGTCGACAGCACTGTTCGGGGAAAAACATGGAACATGAGAGAGGAAGAGAGAAGGAATTTGAATGTGTTTGAGATGAAATGTCTGAGAAGTATGGTAGGGGTTACTATGCTAGATAGAATGAGAAATGAGGAGGTGAGGAGGAGAACAGGGGTGGTAAGGGAGTTGGGAGATAGTTCTGATGAAAGAGTATTGGAATTGTTTGGACACATAGAAAGAATGAGTGAAGAAAGATTGGTAAAACAAGTGTGGAAGAGGGGAATGTCTGTTGAGGAAAAACGGGAGAGGACAGAAGATAGGGGTGAGTGGAGAATGGTTGTATATGGATGATGCTGTGATGTATGAGGGGGAGTGAGTCGGTGATGGAGGATGAGGGAGATATTATGAGAAATAAATTGACGCAGCCCGAAGGGATTTCTCCCCGTCTTCTCCTTTTCTACGTGAGGAGACAGAGAGGGGGGGGGGTCGCAGAATTAATGAAGCTGTTTTGCTGTGGATGTGCTGTGTCTTGCAACACTGTTTACGACCCAGGGCAGTGGACAAGATGCAGGGATGACCCCTCATCCAGGAGGTGCCAGGATAAGCGGAGTGGAGTATGTAGGGGATGGAATGGGTGGGAGTGGTTTTTATGCCTTGTTTTTTTTTTTTTTTTTTTTTTACTATCTCTGTGTAAGGGGAAAATCCTTTGATATATATATATACACACATATATATATATATGTATATATATATATATATATATATATATATATATCATTAAATGAAATGGCAAGCTTGTTGTGACAAAGCTTTTTGTCAATCTTCTCTCTCATTCGTGAGGAGACTTTGCCTACCATAGGCAGGAGTCTGAGTAAATCGCCGTATGCCATGATATATAAATAGGCATAGTCGAAAGCCAGAACGCGTTTTCGCACCTCCTGGTGCTTCTTCAGTGGCAATTGAAGTAATGAAGATTCTATGAATATTAGCAACTTTTATATACGGAAGGTGGATGACGATTGGCTGGATTACTGCGGGTTATGTATGGTCTGTTCTCCCATTGGCTGAGCGGAGTATGACGTCATCAGTTTGCGCCCCAGCACTGTAATGGGCGGACCTCCTAACGCTGGGTAACGCTTGCAGGTCATGGGCTTGTACATTGAGATTTGGGGAAAGATCTTTTATGAACAGAGCCTCCAGGATAGGTAGTCTTCTCGAGTCTTGGTGTGTGGTTAAAATTTCTGTGTTGTTGACCAGGGTTTCCCTTCGCAGGACGGTGTGGTGAGTATCTTTGAGTGACTCTTAGGAGCACCTGCTGTCAGATGGTATGACAGTCTACGTGACAGCTTCATGGTTGTAATACCAATATAGGATGAAGCTTGGGTTGCGCAGTCCCCAAGGTTACATGTATACCTATATATAGCATGAGATCTCTGAAGATTATCCGTTATGGGCTTGTTGTTCTTGATGAGTAGGCTTGATTTCTTTTTATTTTGGTAATATACGTTAAGAATAATTTTGGTGTTTGTGGAAGTCGGCTTGATGTTCCCTCTGATTATTTGCTTCATGATTCTCTCATCTTCCTTGTAAGACGTGGAGAGGAATTATTTATAAAATATATTAATGATATTTTTTGTTGTTTGGTCATCTTCCCTTTTTAGGTAACACTTGTCCATTATCTTCTTGGTTATTCCTTCAATGTCTTTGCTAGCAAATCCGTTGTTGATGAGAACTTGCGTGGTCCTTTCCAACTCTGCGTGCACGGCCCTCCAGTTGCTGCAGTATGTGAGGGCTCTTCTAATAAAGGCACCTATTGTCGAATCCTTGTACCTCTGAGGGCACTCGCTTGATCCATTTAAGCAATGTTCTTGATTGGTGGATTAAAGTAAACACCTCGGTTTACGTTAAATCCACCGAGAATCGAATCAACTTAGCGCTTATAGAGGTAGGACGTCTCTTCAAACCAGCTCTCTCAACAAACTCCAAGGAATCTTCGCCGGCCAGTGGTGGCTAGGAGATATATCTCCTTGCTGCTGCCGGTTTGGCATGGCCGACCTCTACGTTGACGTCGGCAGGCGTGTTCACACCAAGACAAATACACACATCTCCCAAGTCACGTAAATCTCTGTTTTCAGAGTAGTGCTTGGAAGAAAAGAGGCACACGCACACTTTCTCGCTGGCAAAGCAGAGACCCAAACCGTCTCACTCAGAACGCTCAATCTGATCGCAGGCTGGTCGACGGAGAGACTTTGGACACCTCTCTGTCCAACCGGCCCGCAACCTACGCTGGCCTCTTCGCTGACGCTGGTGAGCGAGTTTACACTTCTGACATTTAAACACAATTCCCAATCGCGTAATTCTCTGTTTTCAGAGTTGTGATTGGAAGGAAAGAGACCATACAACACCCGCCTGTCTGCCCCTCCCTCGCACCGCCACTGAATCAACTCTTCTGGAACCCAAACCCAACCTGGGGAAAAACAGGCAACGCTCGCCCCACCTGTGGCTCATCAGGAACGCGCTCGCCAGCGGTGGTGGCGAGGAGTTACATCTCCTTTGCCGCTGCCGGTCTGGTTACGGACCGATCTCTTCGTTGACGTCGGCAGGCGGGTTTACACCGCCCGTGTTCCCCCCCTCGCACCGCCACTGGATCAGCTATATAGGACTTCAAACCCAACCTGGGAAAAATCAGGCAACGCTCGCCCCACCTGTGGCTTATCAGGACCGCGCTCCACACGCGGGAAGTGAACTCAACTCACTTCCCGTAAGATACACACATACACCTCTCACGAACAGTGCCACAACACACGCACAAACATCTACACTTACTTTTTCTTCGACTAGAATTCGCTTCCTTTCTAACTTTCTCTTCTACTACATCTTCTCATTTCAGTTTACCTCCCACTATAGTTTTTTCCGTTTTTCAACCTTTCTCTACTACTACGCCTCCTACCATTTTCTAAACTTTCGTTGGTGATCCTAATCCTAACCCCGGCGTCAGCGCTGCCCTCCAAGCTCCCGGTCCATTTCTCCCAAGCCACGACCACCAATAAACCCCTAATCGCTCGCAATTCGCCCGGTGGCAATAGCCCTCTTTTATACGCTACTATCTTTTCATTTTCCTACAGACATTCTTCCCCTCCCACAAAACCCGATCCCGCGCAAGCGAGGTGGTCTTTCCTAGAGATTTAGATTCAGATTACTTCAATAGCCACTGAAGAAGCACCAGGAGGTGCGAAAACGCGTTCTGGCTTTCGACTATGCCTATTTATATATCATGGCATACGACGATTTACTCAGACTCATGCCTATGGAAGGCAAAGTCTCCTTACGAAAGAGAGAGAAGATTGACAAAAAGCTTTGTCACAACAAGCTTGCCATTTCATTTAATGAAATATGCTTGAGAGAGAATTCCCTGCCCATTTATACGAAAAATATATATGTATATATATATATATATATATATGTGTGTGTGTGTGTGTGTGTGTGTGTGTGTGTGTGTGTGTGTGTGTGTGTGTGTGTGTACATATATCGGATGGATATATATATATATATATATATATATATATATATATATATACATACATGCATATACCAAAGGCTTTTCCCCCTTACACAGGGGGTAGCTAAAAAGAAAAAGGCATAGAAATCACTCCCACCCATTTCATTTCCCATATATTCCACTCCCCTCCACCCTCCTCCCTCCCTCCTATCTTGGCACTTCCTGAATGACGGGTCATCCCTGCATCCTGTCCACTGCACTAGGTCAGAAGCAGTGTCGCAAGACACAGCACATCCACAGCATGGCCGCTTCATAAATTCGGCGAACCCCCCTCTCCGTCCCCTCATGCAGGAAAGGAGAAGACGGGGAGAAATCCCTTCGGGCTGCGTCAATTTTTTTCTCATACATACTTCCTCACCCCCCTTCCCCCACCCACTCCCCCTCATGCATCACAGCCTCATCTATACACAACCCTTCTCCATTCACCCCTATCTTCTGTCCTCTTCCGTCCTTCCTCTACAGACATTCCTCTCTTTTGTAAAGCCCCTTTCATCCCATCCATCCATCTTCATCCTAGGACGCCCCTTCATATTCACTCCTTCCACCTCCGCCTTCCACACTTCTTTTACTAATCTTTCTTCACTCATTCTTTCCATGTGTCCAAACCATCCTAATACGCTTTCATCAACCCTATCTTCCAGCTCCTTTTGCACCCCTGTTCTCCTCCTCACCTCCTCATTTCTCACTCTATCTAGCCTAGTAACCCCTATCATACTTCTCAGACATTTCATCTCAAACACAATTAAACTACTTCTCTCTTCCTCTCTCATGTTACATGTTTCTGCCCCGTACATTGCTGTTGGCACAATCACTCCTTCATATAACCTCCTCTTAGCATTCATTCCTAGATGTCTATTTCTCATTACACTTTTTAATCCAACAAGGCATTTACTCGCTTCTCTCAATCTACATTCTACCTCTACCCCCACTCCTCCCTTTCCTGTCACATTCGCACCCAAGTATCTGAACCTATCCACTTCCTCAAGTTTCTCACCCTTAATGCTCACTTCCAGCCTACTGTCACTCTCTCCCCTTGTACATCTCATCATCTTACTTTTGCCCACATTTATCTTCAGTTTCCCTCTTTCACACACCTTCTCAAACTCTGTCACTAACTTCCTCAATCCCTCCTCTGATCCTGCTACAAGCGCAGTGTCGTCGGCAAACAACATCTGGCTCACCTCTCACTTTTCTCCATTTTCTTTAACCATCTCCAACCCCTGACCCACTACCCTTGCATTCACCTCTCGCACCACCCCATCCATGTAAAGATTAAACAGCCAGGGCGACATAACACACCCCTGACGAAGTCCCACCTTTACCTCAATCCATTCACTCTCTCCATTTATAATCCTAACGCAAGCTCTACTACTCTCGTAAAAACTCTTGACTGCTGTTAACAGCCTTCCTCCTACCCCATATATCTGCAGTACCTCCCACAGTGCCTTCCTGTCTACCCTATCGTAAGCCTTTTCCAGATCCATAAAAGCCCAAAAAACATCCTTACCTTTTCCTATAGCTTTCTCACATATCTGTATTACCACAAAAATCTGATCTACACAACCCCTACCTGTCCTAAAACCACACTGTTCCTCACCAATTACTCCCTTGGTTCCTCTCCTAATCCTCTTGATCAAGACCCACCTATAAGCCTTCCCAACTACTCTCAACAAGCTGATCCCTCTGTAACTACTACACTCACACTTGTCCCCCTTTCCTTTGTAAAACGGAACTATACAGGCACTCCTCCAGTCTTCTGGCACTCTACCCTCTCTCCAACAAACATTAAATAACCTCACCAGCCAGTCCACCATAACTGCACCTCCTTTCTTCAGTCATTCTGCATGGCATCCATCCAACCCAGGTGCCTTACCTGCTCTCATCATCTTAACAGCTGCTTCCACTTCATCCTTCCCTATTTCTTCTCCATTTTCCTCACTCATCACGGCCATTTTCTTAGCGCTTCCCACTGCAACTACCTTTCTCTCCCTATCCTCCTTCACATTTAGCAACTCCCTAAAATACTCTGCCCACCTTCCTCTCACTGTCTTCTCTTCCATTATCATCTCTCCATTTGCACCTTTTACATTTTCTTCTCTACTTAATTCGCCTCCTCTTCCTCTTTTAACTTCCTTCCAAAACATCTTTTTATTACTTTCAAAAATTTCTGTCGTACTCTTTCCCCATTTTACATCTGCTCTCCTCTTTGCTTCCTTTATCTTATGCTTAACTTCCTTTCTCTTTACTTTGTACCTATCATACGATTCCCTCGTTCTAATTTGTAGCCAATCTATGAACGCCTTCTTCTTCTCTTCTACACCCTTCTTTGCTTCCTCATCCCACCACTCACTACCCTTCTTTCTATTTCCTCCCGTCTCCTTGTTCCACACACCATCTTTGCACACCTTATGATTCCCTCCTTAAACCATCCCCATTCCTCCTCCACTCCTAGTTCTACTCTATCCTTTACTCTCTCCCACTCCTCTCTCAACTTCTTCTTATACCCATTCTACTTTTTTTCTTGATTTAAGCAGTTCACGCTAAGTATCTCCCTACCTTCTGCCCTTTTCCTCTTTCTCCACCTATTCTCCACTCTCAATTTACCTACTACCAGGAAATGATCTGATATTCCCCCACTCTCTCCCCTTAGAACATGTACATCCTTAACTCTTCCTACCATACTCCTAGTCGCCACTATATAGTCCATTAACGCTCTATCTGACACCCTTCCATCCACCACCCTCTCCCATGTGTATTTATGCTTGACTTTCTTCTTAAACACTGTATTTGCTATCATCAACTCTCTTTCGAGACACATCTCCACCATCAACTCTCCACTACGATTTTTGCCTCGAACTCCATACTTTCCAATCACTCCGTCAATTGGTTCATTTCCTACCCTAGCAATTAGATCTCCCAATACAACTACATTGACATTTCTCCCTAATACCTCTACGCACTCATTTATATCTACCCAGAATGCCTCCCTTTCCTCTACGTTCTTCTCACTACAAGGCCCATACGCACTTACAAAAACCCACATCTCATTTCTTAGCTTCACCTTTATCCACATCAACCTTGATAAAACTTCCTTCCATTCCACTACCCGCACATTTGCCCTTTCCTTTCATTTTAGTTTCACTCAAAGCCAGTGTGTGTGTGTGTGTGTGTGTGTGTGTGTGTGTGTGTGTGTGTGTGTGTGTGTGTGTGTGTGTGTGTGTGTGTGTGTGTGTGTGTGTGTGTGTGTGTGTGTGTGTGTGTATGTGTGTGTTTGTGTGTGTGTGTGCTTGTGTGTGTGTGTATGTGTGTGTGTGTGTGTGTGCATGTGCGTGTGTGTGTGTGTGTGTGTGTGTGTGTGTGTGTGTGTGTGTGTGTGTGTGTGTGTGTGTGTGTGTGTGTGTGTGTGTGTGTGTGTGTGTGTGTGTGTGTGTGTGTGTGTGTGTGTGTGTGTGTGTGTGTGTGTGTGTGTGTGTGTGAGCGTGTGTGTGTGTGTGTGTGTGTGTGTGTGTGTGTGTGTGTGTGTGTGTGTGTGTGTGTGTGTGTGTATGTGTGTGTGTGTGTGTGTGTGTGTGTGTGTGTGTGTGTGTGTGTGTGTGTGTGTGTGTGTGTGTGTGTGTGTGTGTGTGTGTGTGTGTGTGTGTGTGTGTGCGTGTGTGTGTGTGTGTGTGTGTGTGTGTGTATGTGTGTGTAACCGTTGGTTCTGGTTACACAATAGGAGATTGGTACAATTTATCTCTTCTTCGGGTTTTCTTGGTTTATTAGGAGAATTTCGTATTTACTGCTTGGGATATAATCTCCCAAAGGGAAAATGTCCTCACCACCGAGTCTAAGGGAGAGTGCTGTCCCCTAGTACCCCTTATCTCTGGCGACTCTGTGGCCCATTTAAATACAACGGTATGCCTATCTAAGCATGTCAGATGTAGGTTGTCAGATATGTAATATGTTTGGGATAATAATATATGTGCCTTGTCATGATGCATGTATTTGAGTTACGATAATGTAGCTTGGTGGGTATAAGAAAAGATTAATGAACTGTTTGTTGACATTAGGTGCTTGTGTCGGTAATTTTGTTGGACAATGGCGTGATGATGTGTTGTATTGTCTGAGTCAGATATCCATGGTTAGGAAACGTGAAGGTTTTCAAGATTGGGGGTACTGGCAAAGGCTAGTGCCTTCTTGTATACATGTGAATCACGTGTCAGGCATGTGATAATGGTAGTATACATGACTCTCCGACCTCTTTGAGATACATCCTTGTATCTCGGGTTAAGGTCGAGAAGGTGGGTTTTGGCATAGAATTGCAAAGAAAAATATGATAATATGTCACGTTACTAGTGGGGGACATTGATTGCAAAATTAATTATTGCCTTGAATGAGTGCTAGTAAAGGGGGGTGGGTTTACGTGTATTATCATATCTTAGAATGTATTCATTAAGCTATGATATGATATATTTCACTAAATTCTTTCTCATTTTGAACGTCTATTTTCTTTTGAATGAGAATAGGGTATCACTTGCACTGGGGGAGGCATAGCTTTAATAATTACAAGACATCCAAAAATCCATTATTTTTAGTTTATTTGTGTGAAGTTATCTAAAGTGTATATTTGTTGTTACATATCTAAATATATTACATGTATTTAAGTAATTGATATTGTTCCGTAGAGGGAGGACTTTTCTCTTGTTTCAACGAAAACTTTACACTGTTTCTTTTCTGTGAGATTTTACACTTTCATGTATGGACATATAGATATTAATGTGTGTGATATAAATTTTCATATCTTGCAGTATTTTGTGTAAAATATCTAATATTTATCCTAACGTTGCATAAATTTGAGTGGTCTGTTTGTTGTCATATATCTGTATTGATTAATTGGTAGAATACAAGTTTATTTATTTGTTTATGTATTCATTATTTTTGTTTCACGATGTTATAAATTATTGTTGCTTTTATTTGTTTTGTGGATGTTATGTCGAGGTTTTGTGAATATTTATTTGCTATATATATATATATATATATATATATATACATATATATATATACATATATATATATATATATATATATATAAAATTGAAGGTGAAAGAAGTTGACGAGGAGAAATGGGAGAATTTTACGCCTTAACGTTTCGACCCGCAGGGTCTTGATCACAAAGCTAACAACTCAAACGTAACCGGAGAGCTTGTTATTTTATCTGCGTATTCTTTTATTATTAATAAGCTTGTGGCTTTTGCTAAACATATAAATCCTTCTCTATGGTTAATGTTGTTATTAGTGTTGATATATGCTGCCTCAATTGTCTTCCTTAGTTTCTTGGATGATCCTTTATTTAATACGGTTGTGTTGTTCCAGTCTGGAAGGTGACCATGTTTATCCACATGTATTACTATGGAGTTAGATGTCCTATGGGCTTTTACGTCATTTTTATGTTCATTTATCCTTTTATTAAGTCCGCGACCAGATTCACCAAAATATGAAGAGGGACAGCTTTTACACGGGATTTTATAAACAATGCTGTTTTCGTTAGTGGGATTATTGTCGCTACGTGTTACCAAATGTCCTACTTTGCTACCTGACGTCCTGGCTATTTTGATACCCGCTTTTAGAAGAAAAGTGTCTAGGTATGAATTAACATTAGAGTTTGGTAGTGTGATATATCTGGTTTCATTATTACATTTATTATCATTCTTATTTTTATTTTCATCTTTACTTTTGTTAATTATTTCTTTGGCTTTCTTTTTCAACCTACATAAGAGACCTTTTGGATATTTGAGTTTGATGAAAGTCTCAGTAATATGTTGTAATTCAGGATCTAGAAATTCTTTACTGCATATACGAAATGCTCTGAGGAAGAAACCTATTATAATACCTGTTTTAGTTCTGTCATCATGTCCTGAGTAGAAGTGTATATAGTCTTCTTTATTGGTGGGTTTCCGGTATACTGAAAATTTCCTTTGTCTGCACTTGTGATTATAATATTTTTTTCTTTATTTAGGCAAATTAAAGCATTGAGAAATCTTTAAAACAATTATGTGAAAAAAGTGATTGGAACAATGCGGGTAATCCAGAATTAGTAACGAACCTTTCAGACAGACAACTGTCAGATACAGAAATTCAAGCACAATCGTTAGGTATAAAATTTGATGTCGGAATTCACAAAAAGAAATTTAGTGAATATCTAAACAAAAACTATATATGGAAAATGGATGATGTAGACAAAGGTTTTATTCAAGGTATTACCACATGCTATCAAGCCTTAGCAAACAAGAACAAATGTGTTATTCCAAAAAAAATTCTCAATGCTTTAATTTGCCTAAATAAAGACAAAAATATTATAATCACAAGTGCAGACAAAGGAGGAGGCATAATAGTAATGAACCAACAAGACTACAATAATAAAATGTTAGATTTACTCAGTGACAGTGAAACTTACGAGAAAAAACATAATGGTTACGCAAAAAATGAAGGCGAAAAATTCACAACAAAAGCGAGAAAAATATTAAAGAAATCAGAGCAAGGGAAAAAACTATTAAACTTACTTGAAGAAGCACCCATACCACCAAGAATGCACGGCCTGCCTAAGATCCACAAAACAGGAATTCCTATGCGCCCCATTTCGTCAGGAATCAATAGTGCACCTCATAAGTTAGCCAAATGTTTAGCTAAACCTTTATCCAATACTTTAGGAACTATCAGTGATGCACATCTACGAAATTCGTCGGATCTAATTAACAGATTAAAAGTTTTAGATTTCAATAACAAGAAACTAGCCAGCTACGATGTCACCTCTTTATATACTCGAGTATCAATAAAAGGCGCTCTAAATGCTGTTGAACGAGTAGTAAATAACTTGAAAAATGAAGATCTACCCGTACCCAAAAAAGATTACCTCGAATTAATTTCTCTTTGTGTAGGATTTGGCGCTTTCACTTTTGATAGTATTGAATACAGACAACATTCTGGCCTCGCCATGGGTAGTCCTCTTTCTGCAGTGTTAGCAAATTTATACATGGAAATACTCGAAACAGAAGAATACATGACTATAATAGGTAGGAATAGTAAATGGTTTAGGTATGTTGATGACATACTCGTAATTGTACCTAAAGATACAGACATTAATAACAAACTCAGGAGATTAAACAGTGTAAATGAAAATATACAATTTACTGCAGAAAATGAAAATAACGGAAAATTACCTTTCTTAGACACAATTATCCATAGAACAGATAAAAATGTGAAATTTTCAGTATACCGGAAACCCACCAATAAAGAAGACTATATACACTTCTACTCAGGACATGATGACAGAACTAAAACAGGTATTATAATAGGTTTCTTCCTCAGAGCATTTCGTATATGCAGTAAAGAATTTCTAGATCCTGAATTACAACATATTACTGAGACTTTCATCAAACTCAAATATCCAAAAGGTCTCTTATGTAGGTTGAAAAAGAAAGCCAAAGAAATAATTAACAAAAGTAAAGATGAAAATAAAAATAAGAATGATAATAAATGTAATAATGAAACCAGATATATCACACTACCAAACTCTAATGTTAATTCATACCTAGACACTTTTCTTCTAAAAGCGGGTATCAAAATAGCCAGGACGTCAGGTAGCAAAGTAGGACATTTGGTAACACGTAGCGACAATAATCCCACTAACGAAAACAGCATTGTTTATAAAATCCCGTGTAAAAGCTGTCCCTCTTCATATTTTGGTGAATCTGGTCGCGGACTTAATAAAAGGATAAGTGAACATAAAAATGACGTAAAAGCCCATAGGACATCTAACTCCATAGTAATACATGTGGATAAACATGGTCACCTTCCAGACTGGAACAACACAACCGTATTAAATAAAGGATCATCCAAGAAACTAAGGAAGACAATTGAGGCAGCATATATCAACACTAATAACAACATTAACCATAGAGAAGGATTTATATGTTTAGCAAAAGCCACAAGCTTATTAATAATAAAAGAATACGCAGATAAAATAACAAGCTCTCCGAAGCGTCCCATAAGATGACCCGTCCGTGTATAAAATATCCGGTTACGTTTGAGTTGTTAGCTTTGTGATCAAGACCCTGCGGGTCGAAACGTTAAGGCGTAAAATTCTCCCATTTCTCCTCGTCAACTTCTTTCACCTTCAATTTTATTTTATTTGTCATAATATAGTCAATATATATATATATATATATATATATATATACTTATATATATATATATGTATATATATATATATCTATATATATATATATATATATATATATATATATATATATATGAAGGTGGAAAAATAAATTACGCGTCTAGTTCCGAGTTCCTGAGTTTATTCCTGACCGGTTTCGCTCTATGCTTCTTCTTAGGAAGCATAGAGCGAAACCGGTCAGGAATAAACTCGGAACTCGGAACTAGACCCGTGACTACTTTTTCCATCTTCATCAACTTGTCACAATGTACCAGCATATGTATATATATATATATGTATATATATTTATTTATTTATATATATATATATATATATATATATATGCGTGTGTCTGCATATATATATATATATATATGTATATATATAATATATATATGTAAATGTATATATATATATATATATATACATATATATATATATATATATATATATATATATATATATATATATAAAGGTATATTGATTATGGAAATCTGTTGTTTTGTGTTTGGTTCAATGAAATTGACTTTGAGTTTAAAAAAATGTATGTTTGATATGGAGGTTTTGTTTGTGTGTATTACATTTCGTGTATGGGTTTTGATTATTGTTTTTGGTATGAAATAATAACTGAATTTGTGTAGGATGTTGTGTTTTTTTTTTCTGTGGGGTTTTTCTGTTTTACATCATTTCAGAGATGAGTCGGCAAGGTGAGAATATATGTTCAGGTGAAATACACAAAAGTTTGTGCAATCTAACTTTGAATTTAGACTAATGTATATTAGAGATGGTTCTATTATATTTGCAATTAATGGAGTTAGTATAGTTTTGAGTTTCATATTATTAAAATGTGATTGTTCATGTAATCTTATAAAAACATATTAATCTTGTGGATGCGTGTATTATTCCTGCGTCGTCACGATCTGAAGGAAGGTAGAGAAGATTTTTATGGATGGAATAGGTTTGGTAAGTAAGAGATCGCAATACCATGTTAACCTTTTGAAACGAACGACGTCTTACGTCTCGTGGGTGGAATATTTAGTGAAAATGCATTGTTTCTGCTTTATTTATTGGTTTTGTTCTTTAGTATTTTGTCAATGTGCTCTCTTTGGTTTATTTATTTATTTATTATTATTATTATTATTTTTTTTTTTTTTTTTTTTTTTATGTGTTGGCTTTGGGTGATTGCCTATGAGTCTTCCTTGGGGCGGGTGGGGGTAGAGTATGCTGCGCTGCGCATATTTACTGGGTGTATTATTCCGAAGTAGATAAAGTTAATGTGATATTGAGTTGTTATATATGATGGCACGCTTAATATTGTGGTTAGTGTGTCTTGGTATTGTAGTTTGTACTTGAGAGGTGTATTGTTTTTTATATTTAATAGAATAAGTTTGAAAAATATCTTGCAAGTATAGTGTCAAAATGCACTGGGAGATGTTTGGTGTGTTATTATCTATTTCTATATCTCTGAAAATTGATATGTTTACATAGTGTTTGGTATTATATAAGTAAAGACAGACAAATATGGAGGTGAGATGGCAAAATGAAAACGTTAAGGCTAGAGTATGGAGCTCCATACTCTAGCCTTAACGTTTCATTTTGCCATCTCACCTCCATGTTTGGTATAATGTCTAAAAAGTTATCTCTATTTCTTTAGTATTTGTTTGTTTGTATTCGGTTGTTGGCTGAGCTGATATATTGGAACCTATATTTATTTATGTACTTGTTTCTATATCATTGGTTTATTTGTCAGTACATAGCTGTTGGCTGATATGTACTTTTATTTTGATAGATCTATGTGGACTTAAAGATTTATTGTATTATCTACTTTACGTCTATATGTGTCGATTCTGCTGGAAGCTTCAGTTATGGTAGTTTGAAGAATTAGCTGTGAATTATGTGAGTATTTATCACTTTACTTCCT
Organism: Oratosquilla oratoria; assembly: GCF_046742065.1. NCBI lineage: Eukaryota > Metazoa > Arthropoda > Malacostraca > Stomatopoda > Squillidae > Oratosquilla > Oratosquilla oratoria. Next base: position 30,111,322 of record NC_134786.1, on the reverse strand, counting down.
AGTGTGTGGATTCCGTTTAATGCAATATGGATATGCTTTTATTTATTTCGCAATTGGTTTATGTGCTTATTGGTGTATTTGATGTTTGTTAAATTTGTTTCTATTGATTTACATATGTAATAATTTCTTTATTTCTATTGATATTTGGTAATTTGTGAATATTGTTTTCCTTGATTAGATTGTTTGTATCTTTCTATTTAATTGAATGTATATATATATTTGTGTAGTTATGCGTAAAAATTTGGGAATAAGGGTACTTTGCGTAACGTAGATCTATGTGGATTTGATATAGAGTCCAGATGCACTGTCGAGTAACTGGAGACTGATGGTGCTTTAAAGGAGTTGGTACTAATGTTGAACGACTAGACCTCCTAGAAGGCGTAATCTACTACCAAAATCTCCTAGATCTTCATCTACTGCCTCTACACATCTATCAGCACGCACATATGCATTTCGGTGCATATAGGAGTCAACTGGTAGTCGACCTCACTTTTCACGGAGAAGGTCATCCCGCGGTCATTCCGGGTCAAGTCTTTATTGTTCAAATCAGGGCGTCAACCTTCCAAGCAAGCCACAGCTGTGCACCAACTCCATCACGTGACAACCAGGAAATTGCCACGAAGAAATATATAGTTCTTTTAGGTTTTTCCTCCTGTCCAAAATACGGACACATTGTAAATTTTATCACAACTTGTACCATCACCTTTCCTCACTTGTATATGAACTAAAACATTGTAAATATCCTTTCTCGCTGGTAAAACAGCATCTAGGCCTATAAATATTCTCGCCGTCAACCTAGCCGCGAACCCTGTATATAAACACCTCCTGTCACAAATAAAACAGACGAAGACCAGAGAGAGAAAGCTCCGCCGTTTTTACTAGCCTCCAAACGCCGCTCGAAACCCTAAGCCACGTTACCACTCTTCTCAACCTTATTCATATGTTCGGACCTTAGATACAAGGCCAACATATCTGACGGCAAACGGTGGGATTGCGAAGAGCAATTCAAGATTCCGAAGTAACTACAAAGGCGCATACAGCGACAAGGACAAAATCAACCAACTCAAGCTTTACTGTGCGTTCTACCCAGCGACAAGGACAAAATCTAACAACTCAAGTTTCGCTGTGCGATCTACTCAGCGACAATGACAAAATCAACCACTTCAAGCTTCGCTGTGCGTTCTACCCAGCGACAAGGACAAATCTACCAACTCAAGCTTTGCTGTGCGATCTACCCAGCGACCAGGACGAATTCAACTACCTCAAGCTTCGCTGTGCTACCTACCCAGCGACCAGCCCAACACACCGAACAAGTTCATCCCAGCGAACCAGCCCAGCAGCCAGCAACGGGACAAAAGCCCACTCCCTCGCTGTGAGCCAGCCAGCGCATCGGTCAACCTCTCAAGGAAGTATCGCTCTCACGTCCGAAATTCGGGCCGATACCTTTCAAATTTAAAAAAAAAAAAAAAAAAAAAAAAATCCACAAACGAACTATCCACCCTACCCCCATTTTTTCCAGCCCATCTCATTCTAATGTTTCCAGATCTGCACCATTACACCAAATTCCATCGAATTATTCAACTTTCACCTCTTGTGAACCCGTCAACATCGCATTATAACCTTCAGCACTGTAAGTAGATGCTTGTCTTTTGTTGGGGCTCGGTATAGCTCTATTAGTAGCGTGAGTGAGTTCAAGTGAAGACTCTATGTGACTTTTTTTTTATCTTTTTCAAGCCAATTTTTTTCAAGTTTTTTTTTTTTTTTTCGTATGCAAGTGTGCATGACACACCATTCTCACAACACTCGTTCCAAGATGGTAAACCACACCGAAAATATCAGAGCCCACACCCGATCATAACACAAGCGCAAAAGTCGCCCAACCACACATACAACGTTCTACAACAAATTTGCTAACACTCTTCCGAAGTTCCAACATCGCAAACCACACTCTGTTAGATGGCTTAAGGTCTGAGATACAGCGTGCACAGGTAAATGACGAAAAGACTAAGATCGCGGCATTCTTACAACACTCGTTCCAAGATAGCAACCCACACCGAAAATATCACAGAGTCCACACCCGATCATAACACAAGCGCAACAGTCGCCCAACCACACATACAACGTTCTACAATAAATTTGCTAACACTCTTCCGAAGTTCAATGGGACCAACATCGCAATCCACACTCTGTTAGATGGCGTAAGGTCTGAGATACAGCGTGCACAGGTAAATGATGACAAGACTAAGATCGCGGTTCTAAAATCCCGCATCGACTACAAAGACACACTTGCCAGTGACATAGTACAGTCAGACGCTTTCAAGCAGGCACAGACGTTCGACCAATTCATTGATCAGTTCAAGAAATCTTTCGCTCCATATGAACAGTTAGGTTATTTCTCTCCCATATACTCACTCGGTACGAGGGTTAACACAGCCCCTTACCTCACCAAAGAACGAGCTGTCAAAGAAGTGAGCGATTTCAAGGAAGAACTCAAAGATGCACTCATTCCTTCTTCTTGGGTTACAAATAACACAGTTAGGTTAACCAACGTACTCTCCTTCTTTGATTACCTTAAACTGATCTCGCGCCTTCACTCAGAAACACTGAAGAGAACAGCCAACATTCCCTTTGATCCAGACACAACACTCGTAGATTTCTACAGGAAATTTTCAGACACGTCAACGGCAAAAACACAGATCCAACAACAACAAATCTCCATCACTCACACACTCACCCACAGTCACACCCACAGTAGCAAAGATCTCGCAAGCGAGCCACACTAGAGGTAGACAAAAGTCACGCACACGATCACGACAGCGTTCACACTCTAGAAGATCCTTCTTTTGCACTATCTGTAACAAACCGGGACATTGCATAAGCAGGTGATACTACAGACAACCGACTAACTACTGCTCATATCACGAACCAGCTTTTCATGACACAACACTATGTCGCGTCTTAAACTCCCAAAACTACACTTCATACGTGTCTCCCTAACACCCGACTATCGTATCACGGTGACCCATACACACTACCTCACGAGACCCAGTCAACACCCCCACCCCACCCCTACCCGTTCTCTCGATGACAGCCTCTCGACCATCCCCTTCTGCTATGACACTTCAAGCAACTATCAACAACTGTCCACAAGTACTCTTTCTGGACACAGGCTCTCCCGTAAATGTCATGTCAAAACGTTCTTTCGACCAATCTAGGTTCAGACATCGTAGGGTAACAGTTCTAGAGCCCACGGACATAACGTTCAATAACGTCGTTGGAGTTCCCTTCCCCCACCATTGGCAAGATCGACCTAGACGTTTCCCTGCATGCAAACTGCCCTCCCATCACCATGACAGTATACGTAGCTGAAATAGTATTTCCTGCAGACATTCTTATAGGTTTGACATGGATGCAAAGCAATTGCATCACAATATACCCTGCTCAACACGGTATTTGTTTCAATAACCACTTCATACCTGCTCTGAACACAGCCGACGCGCATACACACACATCAAACACGTATGTCTAACACTTTCACGTGGCCGAGCAACAGCATGTACCAACAGCTGAACCAAACATCGACGAAAACGCACAAGTGACACTCGTACCAGACACACCCACTTCAACCACTCCTACGGATACCTCACCACAAACGGAATAGGTGAAAATTGTCAGTGCGTAGGTCAACATCAGCTCGCACACAAAAGAAACACGACGCCTCCGCTGATATCCCTGAGCTCTCACTAGAATGCACCACCATCTCGCAAGTCACTCTCACGAAATCTCACGCAGTCGTAATCAGTGAAAAAACACTGTATCCTCGCAAGTACACAAAGCTCACAGTTCGTGTTTTTCTAGCTCCAAACTCAGATGTCCTCTGCATCGCGTACACTTGCCGCGTATCTGGTGTTTATCTCTTATCCGCCTTATCAAACACATCAAACAAAGCACACACATCAATCTTTGTGGCGAACAACACAAACGCACCTCTTCACCTTAACAAAGGCACAAACATATGTGGTTTTACCATTTATCCTGCACCAGTACACGTAATCGAGCAAGACAACATACAACACGTATGCACTATCAACACCGAAGAACAAAACACGCAGGAACCCACCCAAGCAGAACACATTAACAATATAGATTTCCCAGAAGCGCAAACAGATCTCCTTACGCTCATGAACACGTACAGGCACGCCATTGCACTACATGGTGTACCACTAGGTCTCACAGACATAATAGAACATCAGGTACCACTTCAACAGCATGCACAACCACGGTATATACCCACATACCGTTTTCCTCACAGTAAACCAAACATTGTTGACAACATCATTGCAGACATGCTCGCCCAAGACATTATAGAAGCCAGTCTATCCCCTTGGCATTTTCCTTTCTTTGTTGTTCCAAAACATGATGGCTCCCTCCGCCTTGTTGTAGATTTTCGTGAGCTCAATAAACTCACTATTCCTGAAAGATACCCGATTCCTCATCCGCAAGACACCCTCTACTCCATAGGTGAACACAACACTGTTTTCTCAACTCTCGACCTTACATGTATGTCAGGGTATTTCCAAATACCTCTTGATGAATCAAAACCACTAACAGCCTTTAGTACCAACACGGACCACTACCACTTCAAAAGGTTGGCCATGGGACTCGTCTCTGCTCCCTCTGTCTTCACCCGCCTTATGTATAAAGTCCTAGAAGGTCTCATAGGAAAGACAGTTTTTATTTACTTGGATGACATCACCATTGCCTCAAGGTCACTCACACAACACCTTTCCACACTTCAAACTGTCCTCTCAAAGTTAGCCGCGGCAGGCCTCAAACTCAAAAAGTGTTCTTTCCTTAAAAAGGAGATACGGTTCCTAGGACACGTCATAACTCTCAAGGTGTCATCACCTGTCAGGACAAGGTTAAGGCTGTACTAGATTCCCCCCCCCGAACCTTTACAGAATACACGTACAGTCATTTCTAGGTTTGTCAGGCTTCTACAGACGTTTTATCGAAGGCTATGCTCATATGGCAGCTCCATTAACAGCCCTTCTCAATGAGGATACTCCCTTTAACTGGACGCCTGAACACAACACAGCTTTCCACAACCTAAAACAAGCACTCACAACAGCCCTGTTCTGGCATTTCCAAACTTCTCAAAACCTTTCACACTATGTACAGATACTTCATACAAAGGACTTGGCGCAGTACTAATGCAACAACACGACTCCAAATTTAGACCGATAGCATACGCCAACCGCGCATTAAACAAGCACGAACAAAACTACTCTGTCACTGAGATCGAAGCACTTGTACTCGTATATGCCCTTAAACTTTTCAAAGATATCATTCTAGGCTATGAAATACATGTACACACAGATCATCAACCCATTCTCAACCTCTTTAAAGGCAAGAACCTCACTGGAAAACTAGCCAGATGGTTACTCACCATTCAGGAATTCATAACTACATTCCACTACGTCCAGGGCCATGCAAATACGGTCGCCGACGCTCTTAGCAGACACATAGCAACAATACGTCAAGCAACAGAGCCACTTGACATTACACGAAAACGTATCACTGTCGCTCTAGCAATAGACCCCCTATGGAAAAGAATCATTCACTATATCAACTCGGGCGGCACTACAAATACAAAAAAAAAAAAAAAAAATCCGCCCACAATAGAAAACTACTCGTTCATAGACCGGGTTCTCTACCACACCCAACTACTCACAAAGAAAAACGAACCAAACCACATGGTTACACAATTGATAGTTCCGAAGGGTCTTGTTCCGGAAGTTCTCCAAATTCAACATGATTCTCCACTAGCAGGATATTGCGGAAAAGAATAATGTTTCTCGTAAGCCAGGCTAAAATACTTTTGGCCCACCATGCGCAAAGACATACACACATACATAGATGCATGCCATTCATGTATAGCTCATAAAGGTCACATTAGCGGTCAGGTACCAATATACAATTACTCAACACCTTCCAGACCTTTTGAAACCATCGTCATTGACTTACTAAAACTACCACTCACCTCAAATGGAAACCAGTACCTCTTTGTATGCATCGACCATTTCTCTCGTTTCTGCATCCTTTCCCCTTTAGCGGACAAGACAGCCAAAAGTATGGCTCAGACAATCATCAATAATGTCATCTGCCCCAACACCACACCAAAAACACTCATCTCAGACAACGGCACTGAACTCAATAACGACGTTCTCAATAATATCTTCCAACATTTCAACATTACCAAATGTAACACCACACCTTACCACCCTGGTTCAAATGGACTAGTTGAACGTCAAAATCGGAAGATCCTCAACACACTCAGACACCTTGCCACAGACATACGCTCATCTTGGGATGAACACATACACATGATACAAGCCTGCATAAACAGCGCAATCAGTAGATCAATCTCAGAATGTCCCCACTTTGTTTTGTTCGGGTCAGATAAAAAAAATGCCGTACGACCTCCTCACATCAGAACCTCCCCCTGTGTGTGATTTCAACGATTATGTCAAGACAACTCTAAATAAAATTCAACACTCGTTTCAAGTGAGTGCATGAGTCACTGACTCTCTCAAAGGCAGATATGATTAGGTTGAAGAACGCTCACTCTAGAGATTGTAAAGTTTTTGTAGGTGACATTGTATACAACATCAACCACCAACCCACATCAAAACTTTCACCAAAATACCTTGGTCCTTTCCGGGTCATCAACACACTCTCGCATAATAAGATTAAAGCTCTCAACCTACGAGAACTCACAGAGGCTATCCTACATTTAGACAATATCAAACAAGTTCCCAGAGGTCTCGACATAGACAATATTCCTTCTCCGCCCCTCGCAAAACCACCAGGCACGACCGAGACTCTAGACACAAACATCTCTATCACTTCACCGATCCCTACACATCGTTATAACCTCAGAAATAGAATTGTATAAGTCTCACTTAACCTCAACAATATCCAGGCATCTGTTTTCAAACCAATATTTATTATTCATGTTCATCTTATCATGCCATAACCAAGTATCTTATTTCTATCTGTGCAGATCACTATTGCCACTCAGGGAAGGTCAACCCCTTCTCCTTAACAGTTCGTGCACCAAACCTATGTGGATTTCCAATTTCAAGAAGGTGTCGCGAGGACGGACACTGGTAGCGTATGCCGAGCCATGTTGAACGACTAGACCTCCTAGAAGGCGTAGTCTACTACCAAAATCTCCTAGATCTTCATCTACTGCCTCTACACATCTATCAGCACGTACATATGCACTTCGGTGCATATAGGAGTCAACTGGTAGTCGATCTCACTTTTCACGAAAAAGGTCATCCCGCGGTCATCCCGGGGCAAGTCCCTATTGTTCAAATCAGGGCGTCAACCTTCCAAGAAGGCCACAGCTGTGCACCAACGCTGTCACGTGACAACCAATCGATTGCCACGAAGAAATATATAGTTCATTAAGTTTTTTTCCTCCTGTCCAAACGCGGACACATCGTTAATTTATCACAACCTTTCCTCACTTGTATATAGATCAAACCTTGTAAATATCCATTCTCGCTGGTAAAACAGCATCTATGCCTACAAAATATCTCTTCGACAACCTAGCCGCGAGCCCTGTATATAAACACTTCCTGTCACAAATAAAACAGACGAAGACCAGAGAGAGAAATCTCCGCCGTTTTTACTAGCCTCCAAACGCCGCTCGAAAACCCTAAGCTACGTTTCACTCTCCTCAACCTTATTTATATGTTCGGACCTTAGATACAAGGCCAACACTAGCTGTCCAATTTTGTTGACATTTGCAATTTCTTCGTGGAGTTGTGCTTTGGGGGTGGAGTGGGCGGAGGTGGTTGGAGAAACGTGGCCGATTTCCAACTGGTTCTTGCCGTGGGTCACGGTGTGGAGGGAGTAGGTGTAGGTGGAGAGTTGGGTAGAGTGTTGAGGTCACTCCCGTCGGGTACTCTCGACCGACGCAAAGTTCCTGGTGCTTGCTGTGGGTCACGGCGTGGAGGGAGGGGTGGAAGGTCAAGGTCCGCCTCTGGCCAACGCGAAGTTCCTGGTCAGGTTCCGTATGTTCGCTTCGCTTTTACTTAACCCTTAGTTTTTTTTTCTTCTTCTTCTTCTTATTTAGGCCCCATGTCTAGTCCTTCACTCAAAACTTGTGGGGTAAGTTAAATGAGATTGATTTTTCTTATCTTCATTCTTCTACTTTGTTTTGTGAGCTGCACCAGGAGAGTACCCCTCGAAATCCCTATACAATGCGTCAAGCCACCTTCGTTCTGACGCCACTATTTCATTCATCCAATATCATTTTACTTCTCAAACAATTGCCACTCCTTAAGGGCGTGACTTTACCGCCATGCGCCAATAATTTTTCTCCTCCTCCACCTTTTTCTCCAATCAGAGAGGCTGTTATACTGTTTCAAGCAATATTATTTACGTAAGCATTATGTCGCAACGGAAATGGCTTATACGTTTACAATTTTTGCCACATCAGCAATGTTTACAATATACAAGGCGCGAGCGAGCGCGTGTATGACTGAGCCATTTCTGGCGGCTGTTGTTTTAAATCTTTATTCGGAAAATTAGCATTCGTCTCTACTTACCCCTCTATCTACCCAATTGTCTACCTCTATCTACCGGCCTCTTACAAGGCTCGGCAGCTACCGTTGGTCGTCCCGACCAATGATTTCTGTTACCCTCTTACAGGGCTTGCTAGTATAAGAAGCTAATCTACCCTTACATAAACTGGTAAAATGGCATAGTGAAATATATAAAACATATATATTAAATAAATAAGCAGCCTTCCAAAATGCAAAAAAAAAAAAAAAAAAAAAAAAACAGGCAGAATAATAATAAAGCATATCCCAAAGCAAGTAAAATTACAATTCAAACAACATTAGAATTCATTGGAAAATGGTTTCATCATCTTCTCAAAGATGATAGCAATATGAAATAATTTGCAAACATATTTGCAAAATCACTACTTTAGAGTTAGAAGTTATTGTTAAGTGTCTCTTCTTGCATTTCAATTTTTGTTGACACACTTAATTCGTTTTTCAAAGACAGTCTAAATGCTTCATAAATATCACATATCAATACTTATGTGAGAGGTCCTTAAGGTTCCAAGTCCGACCACAGCAGATCCAAGGTCTTCATGTAAATGCCTGACATCAAGTTCCAGTTGTTTAGGTCTCCCATCTCAAGTACATACAAATGGTCAATTCAATACTATCTGTAAAATGTATCAAGATTAATATTCAATTCACAAAGAATATTATCATAATTTCTATACTCTTCTGGTTCATTAAAATTGATACATAGGGTATCACTAAAATCTTCTTCATAGATCTGCAACCTAACTTTCATCATATCATCTAAATGGCCTATCAATTCTTCCCTTGTTTCTAAATTGACTAATACAAATTTATTTCCACCTATAGAATCACATTACCCTATATGGACCTGAGTACCCCGGTCAAAGTTTATTATAGGGTGAATGTAGTTTGACCATTACTAAATCTCTTATTTCCAATTCTAGTTTATGTGCTATTTTGTGCTGTTGCTTTTTCATCCCCTGTGAATACTCCTGTATATGCTCCCTAACTCTTTGGTGAATATTTTGAAAAGTATTTATTCTATTTGAGATATAATCGTCTATATTATACACAGATTTCTGATCTGCAGTCAAAATCTCACATGGAAGAGTTTTGCCTTCCCCAAAAATGATAAAATTAGGTGTTTCCCCAATTGTTATATTAATTTGGTTGTTCAGAGTACATTTAACACAAGGAGTCCAAGTATCCCAAGTTTTACTATGAAGACTTATCATACTTCTAAGACATGTAATAATTTTCTTATTTAACCTTTCTATAACTCCATTACTTTGTGGATGATTTACTAAGATATTGACTTTCTTGATCTTAAATAAATAAACTACATCATCTTTCCAAGATTTTGTTATTAAATTCAGTTCCATTATCTGTAACTAAGATTTTAGGTGTAGTGAAATTACAGATTATCTGATCATAGATTACTGAAGCAATAGTTTCAGCTTTCTTATTTGGAATGGGTTGTAAATACAAAATCTTGAAAAATAATCAACGGCAACAAATACATATTTATATCCACTCTCAGACATAGGTAACACCAATGTATTAATGTGAACTCTTTCCCAAGGTTTCTGTGGAATGGGATAGGTAAGTATAGGAGCAGGTTTTGGTGTATTTCCTTTCACCTAAGCACATTTCAAACCATTTTCAATATAATTATATATATCCTTCTTCATACCTGGCGAAAAAATATTTAAGTTGTGCTTGTCTAAAGTTTTATCTTTTCCTGGATGAGAGCTACAATCACTATCATGAAGTAAATTCAATATCTCTTTTACAAGAGTTTGTGGTATTACCAACTGATTTACTGGACCTCTAGAAATATCTTTTCTACTTACAACTGTTTTTCTATACAAAAGTCCATTAGTCAAATGAAAATCCTTTATATTATACCCCTTTGGTGGTTTTGGAGGATATCCTCTTGGGTTCATCAAATACTTCACTAATGAATCACATGTCTTGTCATCCCTCTGTTCTCTTATTAGCATTTCCTCATCTAAAGTTATTAACTCCTCTATAATACATACAAAATTAATCAACCCAGTCATTGGTTGACTAATATTTCTAGAAAGTGCATCTGCTGCAACATTCTTTCTACCCGGAATATATTCAAATTGAACTTCATAGCACTGGAGTATCGCAAACCATCTAGCAAACCTGCCCCTAAGCTTCTTATGCCTAAATAAGTTCTGATTAGCTGTATGATCAGTCCAAACTCTGATTGGATATCCCAGTATCATATCCCTAAAACTTTCTAAAGAATAAATTACAGCTAAAGTTTCTCTTTCTGTTATAGAGTAGTTTCTCTCTGCATTATTGCAAAGTCTTGAAGTGTAAGCTATTTGTTTCAAAGTTCCATTTCTCTCTTGCATCAGTATGCCTCCTAATCTTATGTCAGATGCATCAGTGCAAAAAAATGAATTCTTTTTCATAGTCATGAAATATTAAAATAGGTGAACTCGTGAGTTTATTTTTCAACAAAGTACTCAATAGATTAGGAATGTTAGCATATTGTTGAATGAATTTTCTATAGTATCCTGTCAATCCCAAAAAGCTCCTAATCTTGTCTATATTGGTTGGAACTGGAAAATTCTTCACTACTTCATCTTTTGAATTCACTGTAAGTTAATGGACTATTACATAACCCAAATGGCATTCTCTTGAACTCATAATGTCCCGTTGGAGTAGAAAATGCTGTTCATTCTTTTGAGTCTTCATGCAACTCTATTTGCCAATAAGCACATTTGATATCTATTGTACTAAAATACCTATTTTCAGTTCTCAAACTTCTCAACATGTCACCGATTATTGGTAATGGTAACCTGTCACGAATGGTGTGCTTATTCAATTCCCTATAATCAATAACTGGGTGCATAGTACCATCTGATTTTGGCACCAAAATCAAAGAAAGTTCCACTCACTTTTACTATGTTCAGTAATATCCTGCGTTAACATTTCAGTGACCAGTTTATCTACTACCGCTAATTTAGAGTGAGGAACTCTGTAGGGGGGAATGTAAATAGGTTGTGTTCCTGGTTTTAATTTAATCTGATGTTTTAAAACAGTTGTTTTGCCTAAGGCGTCCCCCGGCAAAGCAATTACTTTATTGTACTTCACAAGCAAAGCAACTAAACTTTCATCCAACTCAGGGCAATTTGTAGGCTCTAATAGATCCTTGTATTCCTTTCTTAAATCTATTTCTTCTTGAACTAAACAGATTGATGAAATTGGTAATTCTACCTCCTCACTACTCTCATTTGAAATCTTAATGTTTTTTGTACTCACCTGAAAACATCCTATTTGTCTACATTTCCTTAAAACTATATCTTTATTCATAATGTTAATTATTAATATTTCTACTATGTTCTTATTTGACTTATAAATCCCTGAGTCCAACTTCAAACCTTTTAATCTAACAGATTCTGGGATTGTAATTATTTCAGAGTCTACAATAACTCCTTTCAACTGCATTTTGACCTTGTTAATTGCTCTGGGGTGTAATAACGTCGACTTAAATGCGCCACCATCCACAATTTGCAAGGCTTCATTTGTAGTTGATGAATTAGTAATATCTGGGATTTCCTGAATATCTGAGTTGGGTTCACTACATGTTGCTTTACTTTCTGTTGGTCTGGACCGCTCGTCCTCGTTATCTAAAGTAGAAATGTTATCTTTCTTATCTAGGTCTAGGGATTCATTGATTCCTGTCACTGGTCTTAAGTCTGGTTGATTTAAAAATGGGATTACCTGTGGTTTTACTAACATCCCTAAGTCAGCAGGACATATCACCATGTTCTCTTTTCTCATAGTTGCAAATCCTATCAATAAGTCTCCTGGAAAAACAGATTCCTCTACAACTATCACTGGAATGTGCAAATGTTCATTTGTATATAAGATAACTTATAGCTCAACCTTACCTAATGTTTTTAACTGATTTCCAGTTACTCCTTGCAATGAGTAACGGATTGGTTCCAATATTTTCACTCCTAGTTTCAACTGGTTTAAAACTTTACTGGTAATTACATTAACTACAGATCCTGTATCAAAAAATATTTGAATAGGCTTATTGAACACTCTAACAGTAATGAGAGTTCCTGCAGAAGTTCTTCCAATAGTAATTATCAGTTTGTCTTTGATGTTGGCGGTTTCTTTCACCCTACTCTTATTCCTATTTTTAACACAAAACCGTCTATCGGTATATATGTGGGGAGCTCTAGAATATTGGTTTATTCTATGTCTTGGGGTTTTCCTCTTGTTTCCTGGTGCATACGAAAATTGCTTACATTCATGTGTTTTATGGCCTATTCTTTGGTGATACATACAGAATGGTGGGTTTCTACACTGATATTCACCATGACCCTCATATTTGCAATTTCTACAAATAATTCCATAAAAACAGTTTTGTGCTTTGTGTCCCCAGGTATTACAATTAAAACATAGGATTCTGTTATCCCTGGATGGACTTATAACATTCCTTCTATGTCCTACTTGTTTTCTTAAACTCTCTAGAGTTCCTATGTTTGCCCACTATCATTACATATGGATTTATTATTTTGGTATCACTGTACACTTGAAGAAGATAATCTACTTCCCCTAAATTTAAATTGGACTTTAGATCTTTATACAGCTTTTCTGCCGTTAAATCATCAGAATTTTTGGTTAACAATCCAAATGTGATCAATTCTATTACCTGAGAAACTTCCATTTTGTCACTAGATTTTTCTATTCAATCTGAGCCTTTCAAGATAGAATTCATATCTTTTGACCATCTATCTAATCTAGCTAAGTATTCTGTGTCTGATTAACTTGTTCTAACTTTTTTTATCATTTTAATCAAAGACCTAATAGGATCTTGATCACATTTGGACATAAAATGTTTAATGAATGCTTTCTTATAAGCTTCATATTGGTTGATATCTTCCATTTGCTGGAAATTTATGATAAACTTCTCAGGATCTATATTTTCCTTTAAAATTTCCATTTTCCTTTTTCATCTGTTATATTTTTTGCTCACAATTAAGGTATCTATTTGGGAAAAGGAACTTATTAACTCCAAAGGTGCTTACTTCCCCTGTGAATTTGGGGTTATTAATATTGGAGGTATGAACCTCATTTCTAAGTACTGTATTATTCATACCTTCAGTAGTTGATTTGGCTTGACTGTCTCCACGTAGTCTTCCTTGCGTTCGTCAATCTCGATGTCTCTCGTCAGTGTCGACGTTCATCAGCCTCGTCGCTCATCAGCCTCGTCATCTCTCATCTTGAAGATCGCCTCGAAGATTGCCTTATTCCTCTCGTTGTAGTTGCTCCGAGGTCGATCGCCTCGTCAGACCTGCACTTGGTTGTGGTCGCGTTGTGGTTGTGTTTGTGCACGGCGTGGTTGTGATTGTACACTATCTTCAGTCTCTTCGGTTTGTCCCTCGCTGGCCACCACTGATTGCTTCGCTGCTACTTAACCCTTAGTGAATTAAATGTGATTGATTTTTCTTATCTTCATTCTTCTACTTGGTTTTGTGAGCTATACCAAGGGAGTCCCCCTCGAGATCCCTATACAATACGTCAAACCACCTTCGTTCTGACGTCACTATTTCATTCATTCAATATCCTTTTACTTCTCAAACAAATGCCTCTCCTTAAGGGCGTGACTTTACCTCCATGCGCCAATAATTTTTCTCCTCCTCCACCTTATTCTCCAATCAGAGAAGCTGTTATACTGTTTCAAGCAATATTATTTACGTAAGCATTATGTCGCAACGGAAATGGCTTATACGTTTAAAATTTTTGCCATATCAGCAATGTTTACAATATACAAGGCGGGAGCGAGCGCGTGTATGACAAAGCCATTTCTGTCGGCCGTTGTTGTTAAACCTTTAGTCGTAAAATTAGCATTCGTCCCCACATACCCCTCTATCTACCCAATTGTCTACCTCCATCTACTGGCCTCTTACACGTATGTGTGTTCTGTTTGATACCCACGATTGCTGGCGGAGTGGGAAGAGGTTTCAATCGTTGCTCGGAGGGGAGGGTTGTGGAGGGGTGGTGTGTAGATGGGACAAATGTGACGCTCGCTGGGAGGCGTGCTAAATGGAGTCGCTTGGAACTGCTAACCCTGAAATCAGCGAGCTGGGCGTGTTTGATACTGGGGTTTGATGCGTTGTACTGGGAATTCTTGTGATTTGATTGGAGTTTGATGAGGTGGTGCGTTAGGTTGATTGAAGTCTTGAAGTTGCGTTGCTGGGAATCACTGCTTTGGGCTAACGATTCTAGTCATGTAACCGATGAATGGCTACTCAGGCACGCTACAGAGGGAGGGTAGCGTTGGGAGTGTTAGCTCCACTGCCACTAACAATTGGTCACTCATGTTATTCATTTGTAGGCCCCTTGCCTCTTCCTTCTCTTAAGTATGTTTCTATCAAAGCTTCGGTCACGAGTTATTAAAGTTTCTTGATGGGATGAATTAAACGGAGATATCATTTTCTAATCTTCTTTCTTCTGAGTAATTACATTTGGTTGTTCAATCTACACCAAGGAACTCCCGCTTGGGATCCTTGTACATCCCACCAAACCAAGTCTGCTCCAACGTCTTTGAACGTTACAAATAAGTGCCACCCTTTAAGGACGTGACTTTACCTCCATGCACCAATAATTTCTCTCTTCCTCCACTCTTTTCTCCAATCAGAAAGACTGCTATACTGTGTCAAGCAATACTGTTTACGCAAGCACTCAGTCGCAAGCGGAATATGGTTTATATGTTTACATTTCATCACATCAGCAGTCTATCGCTAGCCTAACCTATGTTTACAAAACACCAGACGGCAAGCGAGAGTATGTAACTCTGCACTTCCTATCGGCCATTGTTTCAATCATCCAAGTAATAACATTTACATTCCCTTGCACCTACTCCTCCATCTACCTAAATGTCTACCACAATCTACCAGCCTCTTACAGGTAGCCGTGGACGGGTAGTCTCTCCTACTCAGAGACGCTACAGAGGAGTAGCGTGGGGAGTCGATCTCCTACTCAGACGGCGGTCTCTCTTCGGAGGGTGGTATCTCTTCGGAGACGTAGGGAGGGGTAGCTTGCTGCCACTACCGCTGCACACCAAATATGTAGCCGCTAGTTTGGCTACTCTGGCAGTGCGAGCGATCTCTCTTCAAGATAGCTACAACTACAATTTACACATGTAGCAGTCGGCAGACCTGATCACTCATTGACGGTAGGCAGCAGACGTGGCCAGTCGTGGACGAGAGGGCTATCTTCGGAGGGGTGAGGAGGATCTTGCAGTCGGCAGACCTGGCAGGCGACGACGGTTTTAGTCGGGTAACGGCATAGTTGAGAGGTAACGGGCTGCCACCACCGCTAAAACACTAAAACGTAGCCGTTCGTTTTGGCTACACAATGGGAGAGTGGGAAAACAAATTCCCTCTTCAGGTTTTCTTATTAAAAAATTTGTATATACCTCTTTGGATATAATATGCCAAAAGGAAAAAGTCTTCCCTACCTAGTTTAAGGGAGAGTCTCCTCTATTTCTCGCAACACAGTCACTGCTTATATACGACAATATGTCTATCTAAGCATGTCAGATGTAGGTTGTCAGATATGTAATATGTTTGGAATAATAATA
This sequence comes from Oratosquilla oratoria, assembly GCF_046742065.1. Classification (NCBI taxonomy): domain Eukaryota; kingdom Metazoa; phylum Arthropoda; class Malacostraca; order Stomatopoda; family Squillidae; genus Oratosquilla; species Oratosquilla oratoria. Next base: position 30,095,068 of record NC_134786.1, on the reverse strand, counting down.
TATGTATGTTAGTTGCATTATAATGGATGGCTATCTTTCGTGGATGTACCTTGACATGACGTATGTATTGGAGTTACGATAATGTATAAGAAAAGGTTAATGAATTGTCTGGTGACATTATGTACTTGTGTCGGTAATTTTGTTGGAGGATGGCGTTTATGATTAGGAAACGTAAAGGTTTGCAAGATTAGAGGTATTGCCAAAGGTTAGCACCTTCTTGTATACATGTGAATCACGTGTCAGGCATGTGATAATGGTACGGCACACACACACACACACACACACACACACACACACACACACACACACACACACACACACACACACACACACACACACACACACACACACACACACACACACACACACACACACACACACACACACACACACACACACACACACACACACACACACACACACACACACACACACACACACACACACACACACACACATGTATATATATACATATATATATATATGTATATATATATATATACATATATATATATATATATATATATCTATATGAGAGAGAATATGGGTGGGGAAGGCCAAACGAAGATGTATTAGGAATAGAGTTTATTGGTCGCAACGTTAGGGCAATAAACTCTATTCCTAACACATCTTCGTTTGCCCTTCCCCACCCACATTCTCTCTCATTTGTCTGAAATAATCTTATATACATACATATATATATATATATATATATATATATATATATATATATATATATATATTAGTATAAAGTAAACGCTGGACTCGTCGTAAAAAGAGTTTAATTCCGATATTTCGAATCCCGTCCAGGGTTCGTTTTCAGGGATATACATTGGCATATAAAGGAAATCATTATATATCGGCACGTGTGTCACCCTGGGAAAGGTCACCCAAGCGACCGTTACAAACATTCAAAATTGCGCAAAAATCCGGATTCCGTAGAAAAATATCACGATTCAAAAAACAATATTGATACTCGTAATTTATGCAGTAGTACTTCTGAATAAGTAAACAACAAGTAATTACCCGGACTAAAGCGCCCGGACCAAACAAACACCGAACCAGCCATTTGTTTTACGTGCGAAAACATCAAGAAAGAGAAGAACCACCTTAAGAAGGTCTTCAAAGACAATGGGTACATTAAGGCAGTGGGGGTCGCCGATTTAATGAAGCGGCCTTGCTGTGGATGTGCTGTGTCTTGCGACACTGCTTCTGACCCAGGGCAGTGGACAGGGTGCAGGGATGACCCGTCATCTAGAAGGTGCTAAGATGGGAGGGAGGGTGGAGGGGTGTGGAGTGTTTTCGGTGATGGAATGGGTGGGAATAATTTTATGCCTTTTCCTTTTTGGCTACCTCCCTAGTAAGGGGGAAAAGGCTTTGGTATATGTATGTATGTATACACACACACACACACACACACATATATATATATATATATATATTTATATATATATATACATATATATATATATGTATATATATATATATATATATATATATATATACATACATACATATACCTAGGCTTTTTTCCCCTTACAAGGGAGGTAGCCAAAAAGGAAAAGGCATAAAATCATTCCCACCCATTCCTTCCCTGAATACACTCCACACCCCTCCACCCTCTCTCTTATCTTAGCACCTCCTGGATGACGGGTCATCCCTGCACCTTTCCCACTGCCCTGGGTCAGAAGCAGTGTCGCTTGACAGAGCACATCCACAGCAAGGCTGCTTCATTAAATCGGCGACCCCCCCTCTCTCACAACATCATCCACATACAACCATTCTCCATTCACCCCTGTCTTTTGTCCTCTCCCCTCCTTCCTCAACAGACATTCCCCTCTTCCCCAAAGCCCCCTTCACCCCATCCATCCACCTCATCCTAGGACGTCCCCTCATGTTCACTCACTCCACATCTGCCTTCCATACCTCTTTTACTAGTCTTTCTTCGCTCATTCTTTCCATGTGTCCAAACCATCCTAATACTCTTTCATCAACCCTATCTCCCAACTCCCTTTCCACCCCTGTTCTCCTCCTCACCTACTCATTTCTCACTCTATCTAGCCTAGTAACCCCCATCATAATTCTCAGACACCTCATCTCAAACACATTTAAACTCCTTCTCTCTTCTTCTCTTATGTTCCATGTTTCTGCCCCATACAGAGCTGTTGGCACAATCACTCCTTCATACAGTCTCCTCTTAGCATCCATTCCCAAATGTCTATTCCTCATTACACTCTTTAATCCACCAAGGCATTTACTCGCTTCTCTCAATCTACATTATACCTCCACCTTCACTCCACCTTTCCCTGCCACATTTGCACCCAAGTATCTAAAACTATCCACTTCCTCCAGTCGCTCTCCCTTAATGCTCACTTCCAGTCTACTGACACTTTCACCCCTTGTACATCTCATCACCTTACTTTTACCCACATTTATCTTTAGCTCTCTTCTATCACATACTCTCCCAAACTCTGTCACCAACTTCCTCAATCCCTCTTCCGATCCTGCCACAAGCGCAGTGTCGTCCGCAAACAACAGCTGGCTCACCTCCCACTTTTCTCCATTTTCTTTAACCATCTCCAATCCCTGACCCACTACCTTTGCATTTACCTCTCGCACCACCCCATCCATGTATAAGTTGAACAGCCAGGGTGACATAACGCATCCTTGACGAAGTCCCACCTTTACCTCGGACCACTCACTCTCTCCAATTCTAATCCTGACACAAGCTCTACTCTCATAAAAACTCTTGACAGCACCTAGAAGCTTTCCTCCTATCCCATATATCTGCATAACCTCCCACAGTGCCTTTCTGTCTACCCTATCATAAGCCTTTTCCAGATCCATAAAAGCCCAAAAAACATCCTTCCCCTTTCCTATAGCTTTCTAACATATCTGTCTTACCACAAAGATCTTCCCGTCTGGGGTATTGGCTGCTTGTTATTGTGGCAAAGTATCATGCAGTTGATACTTTAGGGTCTATATAGGGCGCCCCTACGGACCAGAGACACACATCATTTTGTCTATGATAGAGGAAAACTCTGTTCATGGAGAAATGATTACACTTTTATACTACGACTGTCCCTCCGTTATGCTGTCCCCCAACCCCTTGTTGCTGTCCTGTACCATTTCTCTGAGTATTCTTTTTCTGTGGTGGGGAATTCCCTGGGGTGGGGGAAAAGAATACTGCCACCAAGTTTTTCCACTTGGATTGTAGGAGGCGAGAAGAAAGGGACAGGGATTGGGACTAGGCATCCTTCTCCTTGTAGCACTACAGGGGACATTCCTAAACAAAAAAGAGAAGGCATAAGAGGGTCTGGGAGTTTTCTGACCAGCACCCTAAACTTTGGGTCTTTTAATGTGCGTGGATGTGGTACAGATGAGAGTAAAAGGGAAGAGATAGGTAGTATGTTTGTGAGAAGAAAGATGGATGTGTTGGCTTTGAGTGAAACTAAGTTGAAAGGAAAGGGTGAGTGTAAGTTTGGGAGTGTAAGTGGGTTATCAGGAGTGAAAAGAGGACGAGGGAGGGAAGGGGTGGCTATTCTAGTAAGTGAAGAGATAGGTAAATGGGTAGTGGAGTAGAAGGAGGTTTCCTCAAGGATAATGTGGATGAAGGTGAAACTGGGAAAGGAGATGTGGGTCTTTGTAAGTGCATATGGGCCTGGCAGTAAGAAGAGTGTAGAAGAAAGGGAGGCCTTTTGGATAGATTTAAATGAGTGCATAGAGGATTTAGGGAGAAATGTCAATGTAATAGTTCTGGGAGACCTTAATGCTAGGGTACGAAATGGTCCAATCGATGGAGTGGTTGGGAAATGTGGAGTTCCAGGAAAGAATCGTAGTGGAGAGTTGATGGTGGAAATGTTTCTAGAAAGAGAGTTGATGATAGCAAATACAGTGTTTCGGAAGAAAGTCAAGCATAAGTACACATGGGAGAGGGTGGTAGAGGGAAGGGTGGTAGATAGAGCGTTGATGGATTATGTAGTGGTAAATAGGATTATGATAGGAAGAGTTAAGGATGTACATGTGCTAAGGGGAGAGGGTGGGGGAATATCAAATAATTCTTTGGTGGAAGGTAAGTTGTGGCATGATACTTTGCCACAATAACAAGCAGCCAATACCCCAGACGGATATATATATATATATATATATATATATATATATATATATATATATATATACATATATATATATACATATATATATATGATTATTCATCGTGACAAATTTGAGGAAAGAGAGGAAACGGAAACTCGAGAAGAGCTTTTGAGTTTTATTACC
>NC_134786.1:30075790-30083290 GCF_046742065.1 Oratosquilla oratoria | reverse complement strand
GTGTGTGTGTGTGTGTGTGTGTGTGTGTGTGTGTGTGTGTGTGTGTGTGTGTGTGTGTGTGTGTGTGTGTGTGTGTGTGTGTGTGTGTGTGTGTATTCACCTCGGATCTGCTGCAGTCTCTGTCGAGACAGCCAGACACCACCATACGGCAGTGAGCTAAGAGCTCCTTATTAGCCGATCTCTGGGTAGGTCTGAGACCACTCTCACACCACACATCGGGACAGCAAGAACATAACTCCTTGACTAACGTCCCGTACCTACTCGCTGCTAGGTGAACAGGGGCTACACGTGAAAGGAGACAAACCAAACTTATCTCCGCCCGACCGGGAAATCGAACCCCGGTTCTCTGGCTTGTGAGGCCAGTGCTTTACCAATCCGCCACCGAGCCGTGTGTGTGTGTGTGTGTGTGTGTGTGTGTGTGTGTGTGTGTGTGTGTGTGTGTGTGTGTGTGTGTGTGTGTGTGTGTGTGTGTGTGTGTGTGTGTGTGTGTGTGTGTGTATGTGTGTGTGTGTGCGCGTACATATATATATATATATATATATATATATATATATATATATATATATATATATGTATATATATATATATCAAAGACTACTATCATACAGGACGTGCACACCCAGATTCCTGGCTCCGCTAGCGGAGGCCATTGCTTTCTTTGTAACCTAACATTTCATATAGAATAAATATATCAAAACTAGAAACCTAACATTGTATATAAGACAAATATATCAACTACTGACCTATTCAATGCAGTATAAGTTAATATAGACTTCTATAGTGAAATAAGAAATTATCTTTAAGGTACTGTTGTGATTTGAAATGCCAATTTTAGCCGGATTTAACATGTATTATTGTATGAGGTTAGTGGACACTTTAAGGAAACCCAAGTTGCTGTTGTTTTACATTTTACAGAGTGGATTATAATTAAACCTTTGTGATTACAAACAAACAAACATTCACACAAATAAACAGACTTAAAAGCAAAAGCTTACCAAACTGCAGCGATTAAGCAGCGAGCCGGGTCTTCTTTGCTTGTCTTTCTCTAGGTTGTGGAGTCCATTCAGAAGAACATTTGCCAGACGACGGAACATCTTGGGACAGTCAATGTCAATCCCACTGAAGCTGGCCAGTGTCGACAAGATCTTCATATTTTCTGGCAGCAGGAACGGTGATGGGTTTCCTTGATGAAACACAGTCCACATCTGACAAGATCAAAAGTGCACACATGTGGAGTTGTCAGGGAACATCTGGACACTGTCTCGATAAAGTCCTTAACGTCACTGGTCACAAGGGGTTCTTCGGCGCTGAAGACCACATCGTCCACGCACTTCGTCTCAAGCCACCCCGACATAGGCGGCACTGCACTCTACATTCACAGTCAGTGTCACATCTGTGGTGCACCTCTCAATAGAGGCTGCATCCTCTAGGTCAATTGTAGTCCCCAAGCATGTATGTTCCTTCGACTCAGGGTGGACATCGATGGACTGGAGGTTTACGACAGCATATCTCGTGAGGCGCTGCGTGCATACGGAGAACACATCCCCAGTGGTCATGAAAGAGTTTGCACCAGTTGATTGACGGTAGATTGAGAACCCCCTTTTAAGCCGGTCATTCTGGATCTCACGCAGCAGGGCATTATGGAAGTCAGCGTTTCTGAACAAGTAGCGGCAAACGGCAATCAGTCCCCGCATAGTCTGCACTAGTTCATTCTTGGCGTCATGGGTGAAACACTTGATTCGATTTCCTCCATATCCTGAAGATGCCTCATGGAAAATTAACAGGAAAGTCTGCAGGCTGGTTGACTGGGGATCCTGAACAGCTCGATATGGATCATTCATGCGCTGATCTTGCCCCTTCCTAGATACATTCACTAAATTCCACCAGTTGAGGATGATTTGGATGAACTTAGCAGTGTCATGGCATCCTCTAAGCTTCAATGAAGCCACAACCTTTTCATTGAAGACCTTCAAGACATGCTGCATATTTTGTAGTTGAAGTCGTGAGTGGTTGACAGCCAATTTAGTGAGGGGAGTTGTCTTCAGAATACTGCCTCTCTCTGACTCGTACAGTTCCTTGACGTCAGCAAATGATGCTGTTGTTTTACTGACAAGACTGATCTTCTGGCACTTCTCACTGATCCAGTTGCTGCGGATGCGCTTCAGAAGATGTATTGTGTCAAAAAGCAGAAACCAGACACGATCTTTGTCAAGAGGATGCTTGGCTGTGGCACGGCAATGACCCGGAAAATCAAACAGCTTACAGTACTGCTTGTTTATCTTGTGGTTGTCTGTGATGGACAGTATGACACGCCTGCCTGCCCTCTCAACAGCAGCTGCCGCCTCCTTCACACGCTCAAGCTGGTATGCTGCTGTGAGCTTGTGGACGGGTGTCACAGAAATCATAATACTAGGTCCTCTGTGCAGCGACTTCATCATAATACATAGCATAGAAGTGGGCTTGCAGTCTGGCTTGTTCACTGCCATACCACTCAGAACCCCACCAGAAAGTGCAACAGTTGGTCGAATCTGTACTTCATCTATCAAGAGAAATACATTCTTCTGCTGCAGTGTCTTCACTTTGGCAAATGTTTCCCTCATCACCTGATCCTTGTCAATAGATGAAGTGATGTGCTGCAGCTTGCGTTTGCTTGGCAGCATAAAAAAAATATCTGAGCTGTTCATAACTACACTTGGGGTATGACTCAAGAGCAAAACAATGATCATTCATGGAAAACTGTTTCTGTGATAAAAGGTCCAACTGACATGTCAAAAACGCCAGCTTCTTCTCATTCTCTATGTTCACACAGGCTTGAAGAAGAGTGACAAAAATCTCAATAATTTTGTCAAACGGGATATCATAGTTAATTGCTAAGGGCACAGCTTCGGCGAACTGACCACACGACCTCAAACCATTGTTGGAATGAAGTATCTTACCCAGTGGTACACTAATGCCCTTCTTGAATGCACGGCAGATCAGTGGGCTACACAACGTGGGCGTTTTTTCGACAATCACAGACAGGCTGCACTCACTGAAATTTTCTGTCATGAACAGACAGACTAACCTTTCTTCCGATCTTGAAATAACTAAGTGTTTGTACTACTTCTGTAGGTCACGTTAAGGTCTAAAAGCATCAAATGAAGTAGTCGTATCTTTCTGAAGAAAATGCCTCAGTTGCTTGTCTTCGGCCTTCGCCGGGAGAAGTACAGGTTTTGAAGATGGCAGACATGAAGCAGGCACATTGAAAACACTGGGAGGGATCGCAGGTCGCGAAGAACCACCAGACAATTTAATAAAAGGAGGGTTAGCACCCCAGTGTTTCTCACAAATGAAAAATCTGTCATAATCAACAACAAAGTTCTTACGTGGTGGTAGCACATCAAGCCATTTCTGTCTTTCATAACGGTCTTTTGGCAGTCGAAACACTCGGCACCTGTTATCCTTGTTATAATTACCGTTGCAATTCACAACACCACATTTATTCGGCATTTTGAGTACACAAAATCAGCAAGAAAGAACCCATGAAAAACCAAACCTATGTAAACAAACACTATCCACTTCTAAATACAGCCACGCGCGAAAGACGGAGGGACATAACCTTACACCTCCACTGCTCGTAGCGCACTGGACTGGCCTCCGCTAGCGGAGCCAGGAATCTGGGTGTGCACGACGTGTATAATAGTAGTCCTTGATATATATATATATATATATATATATATATATATATATATATATATATTTATCGTATACTTAGGGCGCAGGTTCTCCTTGATACACACTGAGTTAAACATTGGGCGGGCAATTAAGGTATGCTCTTCATGGCACCTGCTGCATGCCGAACTTCAGCACCTACGTCAGATGCTAGTTAACAATGGTTACTCTAACACAGATTTTGATCATATCACCAAAAACTTGCTCAACCATCGTGCCCCTGAGTACTCCCGAGGTCAGTAAAAGATCACAGTTTACTACCAAAATATTTTTAGCAGTTCGTACAGGGAAGACGAAAAACGTATTAAAGACATCGTCTTTAGGAACTGCAAACCGGTGGAAGACAGCCATGTCTTACGTATGGGGATTTTTTATAAGAACCCCCGCACTTGCTCCTTAGTGTTGAAAAATGATTTGTCTGGCAAGTCTGGGACTCTGTCAAAAACCAATGTGGTGTATAAATTCGACTGCAAAGCTGGAAACTGCGCGTTCCATAAATGTGCATACATTGATCCTTCAGTTTCTTCGACTTATGATCGTCTTTTTCCTGTTCTGTTCAAGCCTTCCTTCAACTCTGAGGTTATTCATTATTTGGCTACTTTTATTTTATCTATATAATATATATTGATATAAGCTGGTTTTGGCAAAGGCGCTTTTTTTTTTTTTTTTTTTACAGTCAGGGTATCATGACCTGCTGCGGTATCTTTTCTTTTTATCTGGAGAGTTCTGAGCTCAATGGGAAAGAAAATTGTCATCACCAAGGCAAAGAAAGTTTGTATGAGAACAATGAGGCCATGTCAGGGTCAGCTTTGTTACACTGTGTTAGGTTGGGTTGGAGCTGGTTAGGGTTGGGTTAGGGCTGGGTTTGGGTTGGAACTAGGTTAGGGTTACATTAGGGCTGGGTTGGGGTTGAATTCGGGTTGCGTTGGGTTAAAGTCTGTATTGGTTAGATTGGGTTGGATTAGGTCAGGTTGAGTTAGGTTGGGTTAGGGTTAGAGTTAGGACTAGGTTAAATTGGTTTTGTCTGGTTTGCTCCGGTCTGGTCCAGTATGTCCCAGTCTGGTTCGGTCTGGTCTGGCGATAGACGTCAAACGTAAGTAAGGGTGATGTGTATGGTTGGAAAGGGTTCGACTCCTCTTGACTATAGAGCTACACATTAGAGATCTACTTTGGTAAGATCACAACTTCCATTCACATATACATACATACATATACCAAGGCTTTTTTCCCCCTTACAAGGGAGGTAGCCAAAATGGAAAAGGCATAAAATCATTCCCACCCATTCCATCCCTGAATACACTTCACACCCCTCCACCCTCCCTCTTATCTTAGCACCTCCTGGGGTATTGGCTGCTTGTTATTGTGGCAAAGTAGCATGCAGTTGATACTTTACGGTCTATATGGGGCACCCCTACGGACCAGAGCCAAACATCATTTTGTCTATGATAGAGGAAAACTCTTCATAGAGAAATGATTACACTTTTATACTACGACTGTCCCTCCGTTATGCTGTCCCCCAACCCCTTGCTGCTGTCCCGTACCATTTCTCTGAGTGTTCAATTTCTGTGGTGGGGGAATTCCCTGTGGTGGGGAAAAATAATACTGCCACCAAGTATTTCCACTTGGATCGTAAGAGGCGAGAAGAAAGGGACGGGAGTGGGACTAGGCATCCTTCTCCTTGTAGCCCCACAGGGGACATTCCTAAACGAAAAAGTAAAGGCAACTTCCATTCAGTTTAATGAAACACCTCAATATGAAAATGGTGAAAACTCGACGACGATTACCACAATGATGATGACGGCGATAATGATAATAACGATGATGATGGCGATGATGATAATGGCGATGATGACGGCGATGATGATAATGGTGATGATGACGATGACGACAACGTCGACGATAATAACCGTTGGGTCTTTAGTATTTTTTTTGAGGGGGGGGGAATATACATGCACGAACTCAAGGCTCTCACAGGAAAGAAGATAACGCTATCAATTCTACTGACCCTAAACTCCGGTACGCGAACATCACTGTTGAATATAAACAACCTATTAAAATCCGGGCTTCCCTATTTAGACACGTTACCTTTTACAGAAATAACTTCCAGTCTAAATGAACAAATGAGAAGTTAAAAAAAAATACAAAACTTAAAAAAGGGATTCACATAATAAGAATTAATACTAAATATTTTGTTAACTGATGAGATTGAATTTTGGTCAAGATTTGTTGAGAGAATTGTGTTAAGTGTAAATTTAACAGGGCTGAAATTTTGAATGAAAGGGTTGAGAAGGGCCGTGCTAATGGCTACCGTAGTTGGTGAGAGATTCAATGTTGTTCATTTCAGAGAAAGGTCAGGGAAACTAATTAAGTATATCTACTATGATGTAAAGCTTTTGTACGTAAAACAACGAGAAAGTTATGAAGAATATATCAAGAAAACAAAAGAAAAAGAAAAAAGTCATAACGAAAAGGAAAGGGGCAGAAAAAAGAGAAAAATTAGAAGAAAAAACAGTAGAAAGAAAAAGACAAGTTATAAGAGAAAGAAGAAAAAAATTAGAAGACAGAGAAGAAAGTAGAGAAAGGAAACATAAAATTAAAACATAAACAAAAATAGAAAAAAAGGGGATGAACTGTAAGAGGACGAAACAGGAAAGAAAGAGCTAAAAGAAGAATAATGTGAAGATAAAGAATTACAACAACGGAAACAAGAATCAGAAAAAGATGAAAATGAAGACGATGAAGACAACGAAGACGAGAGAGAACTTAAATACGTTTGCCCGACCACTGCTACATGCAAGATCTATATATACCAGGTCTAACCACTTCCGACCGAATTTCGATGGTGTTGGCGCAGCGGGTCCGTGACGTCACCTGGCTGCTCAAAGTGGGGTTCGCGCGTCCCATCGCTGTCAGTTGTAGCTGGTGCGTCGCTTGGGTATGTCGCTGCCTCCGCTCGCACCGCTCCACGCAATTAGTTATATTCTGACAATGAAGATCTATATATATCGGTATATATAGATCTTGACAATATGGCTTATTGTGCCATTAAGGGTTGTGGCTCAAACCAAAGAGGAAGTAAGCCAAATGTTAATTTTCATCGTTTCGCTGCAAACACACACACACACAAACACACACACGTGAACGTGTACACATATAAGCACACACGACAATATCTCCCCTTTCCGTAAAATACAAGTATATAAACGCACACACACACACACGCACACACACACACACACACACACACACACACACACACACACACACACACACACACACACACACACACACACACACACACGTGAACGTGTACACATATTGTATAAGCACACACGACAATATCTCCCCTTCCCGTAAAATACAAGTACATAAATACACACACGCACTTGTATATAAGTGACTCGGTGGTGCGGTTGGTAGAGACTCAGATTTCTGGGACAACAATAACAGCAGTACCTGGTTCTTATCCCGCCCAAATATGAAAATTTTCATCGTTTCCCTGCAAATAAACACACACACACACAAGTGTACACATATTGTATAAGCACACACACACACGTGTACACATACTGTATAAGCACACACGACGATATCTCCCCTTCCCGTAAAATACAAGTATATAAATACACACACACATTCATATAAGTAAGAGATTCGGTGGAGCGGTTGGTAGAGACTCAGACACCGCAGACACAAATATCGGTAATACCTGGTTCGAATCCTGCCCAAGCATGACATTTTTTCAGTATCGCTGCGCTTCGAATTGTTACTCCAACTCTCGTGGGCGGG
>NC_134786.1:30063290-30068290 GCF_046742065.1 Oratosquilla oratoria | reverse complement strand
CGAATGAGTCCATGTCAAAAGTAGTCGATGTTTAAGGTGGGTAATTAATGATGTATTTACTTTTGGAGGATGAAGGTTATGTCTCAGTGAATGAGGATATGTTTATCTGACTCTCGCTAAGATTATATTGGTCGGAAGGAAGTAGAGAAGTTTTATAGATATGTGGAAAAGAGTTCTTATTGGAAATGGGCCATTTTAACCTCCACTGATAGATACATGACGTCCTGCATCTTCAGGGGCGAGAGCTAGAGTGCATGTTTAGTTGCGTCGACGCAGAGTCATGGGATGAGACTTGCGTATTGGTGATTGGTGTGTGTCTGTGATAGGTGGGTTGTGGATGGGAGGTGAGATTGGGTCGAGGTTCAGTTTGACCTTTCTCAACTTCTCTCCATGTATGGTGAAGGTGGAGTGATCAGAAGGATCTGTTAGTAGGAAAACATTGTTAGGGAGTGAACTTGTGACTATGAAGGGGCCTAGGAATTTGGGTTTGAGTTTGTTTGTTCGACCTGAGTCTTTTACCATGACTGTGTCGTCAGGTGCTATGTCAAGTGGAATTGACCGTTTGTGTTGTTTTGTCTTTGTCTTTTCCTGGGCTTCTTTCAGGGTTGCTCTAACTTTTTTGTAAATTGTTTGCATACCTCTTTTGATGCAGTGTGCGAGGTTATCTATGTTGTATAAGGGTGGGGGTTGGTTGGTTGAATATTTGGTTGGGTAGGCGCATTGGTTGGCCGAAAATGATTTCATGTGGGGACATCTTTGTTGCGGAATTGACTGTGCTATTGATACTGGCTTGTACCTGTGGTAGCCAATCTTCCCAAGTGTCCATGAGGTCATTGACCAATGGTCTGAGAATTTCTAGGACCTTGCGATTTGTTCGCTCAGTCAGACCGTTTCCCTGGGGGTGGTATGCAGTGGCAAATGTTTGGTCAATGTTGTAAAGATGTGCTATTTCGCGCATCACTTCATTTTTGAATTCTGAGCCATTGTCAGATAACATTGTGTGTGGTATGTTGTATTTACAAAAGATATTGTTGACCAGGGTTTTGGCTACAGTCTCTGCTGTTTTGTCCTGGAGTGGTATTAAGATTGTGTATTTAGAGAAATACTCAACTGCTGTGAGTACATAATTGGAACCTTGATGGCTCGTTGGCATTTTCAGTAGGTCAATGCCAAGTGTTTCCCATGGCTCAGCAGGGAGTGGGATATCTTTTATGTTGATTTGCTTCAGGTTAGGGCCTCTGAATTGGTTGCAAGTTACACAAGAATCTATGTGTGTGGTTATATCTCTTTTCATGTAAGGCCAATAATATGTGTGCCTAGCAGTGTTTAGTGTCTTATCTCTGCCCGAGTGGCCTATATATAATGAGGTCGTCTAAATAGACGAATAATGAGATTCCTATCATGTCACTGAAAATGCGGGTCATCAACCTTTGTTGGGTTGAGGGGGCATTCTTAAGGCCAAAGGGCATACGTTCAAAACGAAAGTGTCCTTTGTCCGTGGAAAATGCAGTTACGGGTTTTGATTCCTCTGTTAGTTCGACCTGCCAGAAGGCTGACTTGAGGTCTATTGTGGAAAAAACAGAGTTCCCGTTGCCAATGCATTGTAGTACATCTTGCATGGCGGGGAGGGGGTGTGGGTCAGATTGAGTTAGGTTGTTTATTTTTCTGAAGTCAACAACAGGGCGTAAGGTTCCGTCTTTCTTAGGGACCAAAAAGAGGGGACTGTTCCATGGGGAGTCTGAATGGGAAATTACGCCTTGGTGTATCATCTCATGTACACTGTCATTGACTTGGGATTTCCTACTGTGGGGTATGCGGTAAGCGGGGGTGTATGAAGGGGGGTGTTTGGGGGAATTTGGATGTGATGTTTGATTATATCACATTTGCCTAGTGATTCGCCTTCTAAGGCGACAGCTGATCTATTCCTCTGTAGGAGAGCTAATAGCTCGTTATGACTTTCTCCGTCAGCTGATGTCGTGATTTGGTCTGGGGGAATAGGGGGGAGGGGTTGTGTTGGTCTTACTTGGTTGATGTGTTGCGGCAGTGGTTCCTGGATAGGGGAATTATGGAGATGGACTGCGCAGATGTTTGTATTCTTCCTGATTTTACGGTGTTGTTCTGAGGTGTTTGTTAACATAGCTAGTGTATGTTTATTTTCTGATATTGTGTCCCAGGAGGACTCAATGGTTATGTTGTTAATCCTGGACGTGTCTGAGTCGATTATGACGTCCTAATGGTCTATTGCACCGGGTATGTATAGTGGGACTGTTATTGAATGTCTAGGGGGTATGATGACTGTGTTAGACATCAGTGCCTTTGAGGTGACATAAGGGGGTGGTCGGAAGGAATAGCTGTTAGTGGGATTGGGAGTATTAAAGGAAGGTAGACATGAGAGATGTTGTGTGTCTGAGTCGGGTGTCTCAGGAACTGTTGATTCATTATTTACATCTCGGAAGGAGATTTTGTTAGTCTCAAAATCTATCTTAGTTTTCCAAATCTTTAATGAGTGTAGTCCTATTATACCTTGTTGATCAAGGCTCCATTCATCAGCTATGTGGAAAGTGGTGAAACCTACTTTGTGATTGTTGACTTCAATATTTAAGTCTATGGTGTCGTGTAGAGGAATTGTGCTCCCTTCTATTAAGAGTCCTTCCATATTGGAAAATTGAATTTGGGGTGGGTCATTTAATGCTTCATACAGAGCTCTTGGGATGATGTTCAGGTTTGTTCCTGTATCAACCATCATGTCAACTTTAAGTTGGTCTAAGCTTACTTCTAGGGTGAGGTATTTGTGTTGTGTATGAGATATTCCTATGGTGGTTTGTTGCGTGAGGCTGGTACACGTTCCCCCAATCGTTGTTGAGTATTGGTTGTCGTGTTGGAGGGGGGTGTTTGTCGATGGGTGGTGAATGGGTTGTTAGTTCTCTGATGCGGTTGTTGTTGTGTTTTCTGTAGGTAACACTCTTCGTTGGAGTGAGATGATGTTTGGTGTAGGTTGCAGTATTTGATTGGATGTGTTGGTGTAGATAGGAGTGGGTGTTTAAAGGGGGGTGGAACTTGTTTGTTTTGATTCTGGTGTGAGGTAGTAGCATGCACTGAGCGTGGGTGTTGTTTTTGCTGTGTCCAACACTGGGCATCTGTGTGGGAAATGGTTCCATGAACTGAGCAAGGGATAGGGTGGTGTTGTACCTGCGTGTGTTGCTTTTGCTGTGTCCAACACTGGGCATCGGTGTGGGAAAAGGTTCCATGAACTGAGCAAGGGATAGAGTGGTGTTGTACCTGCGGGTATTGTTTTTGCTGTATGCAGTCTTTCGTGTTGTGACTGTTTGATGAATGGTAGGAGCACCACTTAGAAGGTTGTCCTTGATTGGTGGGAGGGGGTTGCTGTGAGTGAAGGCTATTTAGTCTGGGGAGATGGTTGGGGGTATCTAAGGATACATTGCAAGCATTCATGATATCTAAAATATAGGTATAAGCTAGAGGATTTCTAGTGTCTAGTTCCTTTTTGGAGGCTTCCTTTAAACACTTTGGAGGGAGTTGGGAGAGATAGGAAGCTATTTCAAGGAATGTTAGTAAGTGTTTTGTTGGCATTACATTTTGACCAAATTGATCAGTGTGAGTCCAAGGAGAGTTATTTTCCAGGTCTTCTCTGACCTCTTTCATTCCGTTTGCAACAAAATCCATTATATTAGTAATGGAATGTGGTGGGACTCTAGTGTTATTGAGGAAGGTGATGAGGAAGGAAATGTTGTTAGGTTGTTTGTTATGAAAGACCTTAAGGAGGTGGCGTTTATATTCCTGATAAGTGATTCCAGATGCAACTAGGGTGTCTAGCATCCTTGCCTTTGAACGGCAAATGTCAGATGGGTTTATTTTCTGACGGCACAAATTTATTTCATCTGTCTCTGAGTATTGTATGTTCTTGGAGAAAAACAGGTCACATGCTGTCAAGAAATCTGTAATGGATAGTCCGCTATCTTGGGAAAAGGTTGGGATTTCTGTGAGGGGAGTTATGGTTTGATAATTGTTAATTATTGTTGGTTGAGGTTGTGGGTAAGGATAATATTGTGGGTTTGGAGGAAGGTTAGGTGGTGGTTGGTGGTATGGTGTGGAGTGGGTTTGAACAGGTGGGGTATGGGGGGAAGGAAGGGGGAAGTTTTGGTACTGTTGCTGAATGGGAGGGGGGTTATTATGTGTTGGGATATGGGGGTTGGATGGATTATGGTTTATAGGAGGTTTTGTTTGCATATTTGGTTGGATGGGAGGAATGGGTGGTTGTGATTGTGAGGGGTGAAAGGGGTCTACTTGAGGAAGCTGGTTGAAAAAAGGTAAGACATCGTTCTCATAAAGGGGAGTTATAGGGGTATCTGCATTAGGATTATTTTGTCATTGCCAATTAAGTCTTCTGTGTGTATTTCCTCTTTGTCACTGGATATGTCATTTTGGTGTTTTTCTTCTCTAGACTTTGAGAAGACGCTATGTAAACTTTTTAGTTTTGATCTGGTGGCAAAGGCCATGTTGTTAAATCATGTATTAGTTAATAGTTAGTTTTGATTTGTAATCTAAGAAAAAAAGGAGCTGTTAAAATATGAATAATAGGTATATAGTAACTAAGGGTATTATGTTATGCTTAGATATGGGAAGGGGGATATAGTAATGGGATTACAAAAATCATAAAAATATATGTGTATATATAAAATAGTAATAAAATGTGGAATTAATATTATATAATAAGGAGTTAATTATTGTGATATTATTCTTATAATAGAATTAATTATGGTTGTTCATAAAAAAAATTTACAGCAGTAAAGTAGGTTACATTGATAAAAATGTATAAGTTCTATGTAAATATTGAATTTTAAACATATAAGAGCTATTTGTTTAAACAAGAATTACTTAACTAGAAGAATGCATATGAATATCATATTATGTAATAATATTAACTGTTGAATATATATGTATATTTGTAATTGGCAGATTAAAGAGTATTACTTAATGAT
>NC_134786.1:30050790-30055790 GCF_046742065.1 Oratosquilla oratoria | reverse complement strand
GGGTGGAGATTTGTTGCTTTATTTGTAATAGTTTTTATTTTATTTTTATGAGGGGTCTTATCAACAGTTCAGGTGAAATCCTTAGTTTTACCATTATGGAATCCTCTACGCATGCGGTGGTGCCGTGGTTGTTGACGATTGCTCCTGGTATCAAAATGGGGGTGGAGAGGGAGAGGGGGATGAGGTGAAGTAGTAGGAGTATTGTAGGCATTCTGTGGATGAAGGTTATGTCTTAGTGAATGAGGATATGTCTATCTGACTCTTGCTAAGGTTATATTGGTCGGAAGGAAGTGGAGAAGTTTTGATAGATATTCGGAAAGGAGTTCTTATTGTAAATTGGCCATTTTAACCTCCACTGAGGGATGCATGACGTCCTGCATCTTCAGGGGCGAAATCTAGAGTGCATGTTTAGTTGCGTCGACGCAGAGTCATGGGATGGGACTTGCGCTTGGGTGAGTTATTTGTGAGTGCGGTAGGTGGGTTGTAGGTGGGAGGTGGGGTTGGGTCGAGGTTGAGTTTAACTTTTCTCGATTTCTCTCCATGTATGGTTACGGTTGTGTGATCGGAAGAATCTGTTAGTAGAAAAACATTGTTAGGGAGTGAGCTGGTGACTGTGAAGGGGCCTAGGAACTTGGGTTTGAGTTTGTTAGTTCTATTTGAGTCTTTGACCATGACTGTGTCTCCAAGTGTTATGTCAAGTGGAGATGAACGTCTGTGTTGTTTTGTTTTTGTTCTTTCTTGGGCTACTTTGAGGTTTTCTCTGACTTGCTTATAAATGGTTTGCATTCCTCTTTTTAGGCATTGGGTGAGATTATCTAGATTGTATAAGGGGGGCGGTGGTTGGTTGAAGATTTGGTTGGGAAGGCGCATTCTTTGGCCAAAAATGATCTCATGGGGGGACATCTTTGTTGCGGAGTTGACTGTGCTGTTGATACTGGCTTGTACCTGTGGTAGCCAATCTTCCCAACTGCCCGTAAGATCGTTGACCAAAGGTCTGAGGACTTCTAGCACCTTTCGGTTTGTTCGTTCCACAAGTCCATTCCCTTGTGGATGGTAGGCAGTGGCGAAGGTTTGATTTATGTTATATAAATGTGCTATTTCGCGCATTACCTGGTTCTTGAATTCTGAACCATTGTCAGATAACATTCTTTTGGGAATGTTTTATCTGCAGAATATATTGTTAACTAAGGCTTTGGCTACAGTCTCTGCTGTTTTGTCTTGGAGTGGAACTAGTATA
This sequence comes from Oratosquilla oratoria, assembly GCF_046742065.1. Taxonomy (NCBI): domain Eukaryota; kingdom Metazoa; phylum Arthropoda; class Malacostraca; order Stomatopoda; family Squillidae; genus Oratosquilla; species Oratosquilla oratoria. The sequence continues at coordinate 30,054,553 of NC_134786.1, read as the reverse complement.
GTGTACTTTGACAGATAGTCGACTGCCATGAGTACATAATTGGAACCTTGATGGCTCGTTGGCATTTTTAGTAGGTCAATGCCAAGTGTTTCCCATGGCTCAGCAGGGAGTGGTATGTCTTTGATATTGAGTTGTTTTGGGTCAGGTCCTCTGAATTGGTTGCAAGTTACACATGAGTCTATGTGTGTGGTTATATCTTTTTTCATGTTGACCCAGTAAAAGGAGTACCTAGCAGTGATCAGTGTCTTATCTCTGCCTGAGTGGCCTCCCATTGCACTGTCGTGCAATATGTGTAGGACCTTGGGAACCAGGACTCTGGGAATGACAGTTATTTCCTTGTCGGCAATGGTTCTCCTTATGATTCCGTCGACCAGTTTGAGTTCCTCTATAGGGACAGGTGGTCGGGACTGTAAGGGGGTCCTTGAAAGGAGATGTTGTTTTATTGGAGACCATGTTGGGTCTTTGTCAGTTTCATCTCTAAGTTCTTGCATAGGAATGCATGTTGTTTGTGTTAAGGTGGATATGTGGATTTGTCTGCTTAGTGAGTCGGCTACTATGTTAGCCTTTCCAGCTAGGTATGTAATATTTGGATCGAAGTCCAATAAGGTGGTTTTCCACCTATAAATTCTGCCATGTAAGTCTTTAGAATTAAAGAGGTAGACTAGGGGTTGGTGGTCAGTGTAAATCGTGATCCTGTACCCTAATATGAGATATTTGAAATGCTTCAAACCCCATATCAGTGCCAGGCCTTCTTTGTGTGTGGTTGAATAGTTACTTTCAGGCTTATTTAGTACTCTACTTGCGTAGGCTATGGGGTGCTCTTTGCCATTTTCATCCTTCTGTTGTAGGACTGCGCCTATTCCTTTAGAGGAGGCGTCGGTGTAAAGAAAGAATTCTTTCTTCATGTCAGGGAAGGCTAGGACAGGGGCTGTGGTAAGAGCATGTTTAAGGGTGTCAAAACTTTGCTGTTCCGCTTCAGACCACTTATATGTTTCGCCTTTCCTTGTGAATTTGGTTAGAGGGGATGCAATTTCTGCAAAATTTCTTATGAAGTGTCTGTAACATGATGCTAGTCCTACGAAACTTCTAGTTTCATCTGCGTTTCTGGGGGTTGTGAAATTGTTTATGGTATCTATCATATCTGTGGTGGTATGGATGCCTTGGCTATCTACCTTATGGCCTAGGAAGGTGAGTTCCGTCTGTAGGAATTTACACTTTCCTAGTTGGATTTTCAATCCTGTGTTTTTGAGTCTTTTTAGGAAAATCTCTAGTGTGTGAAGGTGTTCAATTTGTGTGGGACTATAGATGATGAGGTCGTCTAAGTAGACGAATAATGATATTCCTATCATGTCGCTGAAAATGCGGGTCATCAACCTTTGTTGGGTTGAGGGAGCATTCTTAAGGGCATACGCTCAAAGTGGAAATGTCTCTTATCAGTGGAGAATGCAGCTACGGGTTTTGATTCCTCTGTTAGTTCCACTTGCCAGAAGGCTGACTTAAGGTCAATTGTGGAAAAAACAGAGTTCCCGTTCCCTAATGATTGTAAGACATCTTGCATGGCGGGTAGTGGGTGTGGGTCAGATTGAGTTAGGTTATTGATTTTCCTAAAGTCAACAACAGGGCGTAAAGTTCCGTCTTTCTTTGGGACTAGGAAGAGGGGACTGTTCCACGGACTTTGGGAGTGAGAAATTACGCCTTGGTGTAACATCTCGTGCACACTGTTGTTGACTTGTGTTTTCCTACTGTGGGGTATGCGGTAAGCGGGGGTGTATGAGGGGGGGGGGGTGTTGGGGGGAATTTGGATGTCATGTTTGATTATATCACATTTACCTAAGGGTTCGCCTTCTAAGGCGATAGCCGATCTATTCCTTTGTAGGAGGGTCAGTAGCTTGTCATTCATCTCTCCGTTTGCTGATGTTGTGATTTGGTTGGGGTGGATAGGGGTGAGGGTTTGTGGTGGTCTTACAGTGTTGGTGTGTTGTGGGAGTGGTTCCTGGACTGGGGAATTATGGAGATGGAATGAACAAATGTTTGTGTTCTTCCTGATTTTGCGGTGTTGATCGGAGAGATTTGTTAACATAGCTAGGGTGTGTTTATTTTCTGATACTATATCCCAGGAGGACTCCAAGGTTATGTTATTTATTCTTGACGTATCTGGGTCAATTATGACATCCTGATGTTCTATTGCTCCGGGTATGTATAGTGGAACTGTTATTGAATGTCTAGGGGGTATGATGACTGTGTTAGACATCAGTGCTTTTGAGGTGACATAAGGTGGTGGACGGAATGAGTAGCTCTTAGTTAGAGAGGGTTTATTTAAGCTAGATAGATATGAAAGAGGTTGTGTGTCTGGGTCGGGTGTTTCAGGAAGTGTTGACTCATTACTTTCATCTCGGAAGGAGATTTTGTTGGTATCTAAGTTGATGATGGACTTCCAGTCTCGTAGGGACTTTAAACCTATTATACCTTGTTGGTCGAGACTCCATTCATCAGCTAAGTGGAAGGATGTGAAACCTACTTGGGAATTGTTTACCTCTATGTTTAAATCAATCATATCGTGAAGTGATATGGTAGATCCTTCTATCAATAGACCTTCCGTATTTGAATACTGGATTTGGGGTGGGTCATTTAGTGCTTCGTAGAGAGCTCTGGGGATGAGGTTCAGGTTTGTTCCTGTATCAACCATCATGTCAACAGTAATTTGATCTAATTTCACCTTTAGGGTGATATAGTTGTGTGGTGTGTCGGACGTTCCTATGGTGGTCTGGTGCGTGAGGCTGGTGCACGTTCCCCCAATCGGTGTTGAGTTGTATGTGTTGTGTGGGAGGAAGGTGTTTGTCGAGGTGCTGTAGCTTGGTTGTTTGTTCTCAGATGAGGTTGTGGTTGTGATTTTTGTTGAGAACATTCCTCGTTGGAGTGAGTTGTGGTTTTGTGTAGGTTGCAGTATTTGTCTGGCCGTGTTGGTTTTGACATGTTGGGGGGTCTAGGGGTGGGTGGGAGTTGTTTGGTTTGCTGTTGAGCTCTACATTGGGAATCAGTGTGGGAGGTAGTACCATGAATTGAGCAAGGGGTAGCGCGGTGTTGTACCAGTGGGTGTTGGTATTGTTGCGCTCTACACTGAGAATCCGTGTGGGAAGTAGTTCCATGAACTGAGCAAGGGGTAGCGCGGTGTTGTGCTTGCATTTGTTGTTTCTGTATGCAGTCTCTGGTGTTGTGACTTGTTGAAAGATGGTAGGAACACCAGTTAGATGGTTGCGCTGTATTGGAGCTAGGGGGCTGGTGTGACTGAAGGTTATTTAGTCTAGCAAAATGGTACTGGTCAGAGAGGGAGATGTTGCAAGCGTTGGTTATGTCTAATATGTATGTGTAAGCTAATGGGTTTCTAGTGTTTAAATCCCTTTTTGTGGCTTCTCTTTGACACTTTGGTGGGAGTTGGGAAAGATAAAGGCCTATCTCCATGAATGTGTAAAAGTTTTCTAGTGTCAATGCCTTTTTTCCTGTGGTGGTTGTATGCATCCAAGGGCTGTTATTTTCTAGATTTTCCCTAATTTCCTTAATTGCGTTAGCCACATTATCCTTTATGTTATTCTGTTTTTGAGTTCTAGTATTATTTAGAAATGTGAGGAGAAAGTTTATGTTGTTTGTTTGTTTGCTCTAAAAGACATTTAACAGATGTTGCTTATAATTGCTATATGTGATCCCTGTGGCTATCAGATTGTCTAGCATCCGAGCGGTAGATCGGTGCTCGTCTGATGCTTCTATT
>NC_134786.1:30030790-30035790 GCF_046742065.1 Oratosquilla oratoria | reverse complement strand
ATACATACATACATACACCAACATACATACATATCATACATACATACATACAGACACATACTTACATACACATACATACACACATACACACATACATACATACAGACATACATACATACCTACATAGACTATTACACACCACCTACATACAACACATAAATACATACACATTCATACATACATACAATACATACATACACATTCATACATACATACAGACATACACACCTACATCCATCCATACATACATTCACAACATACATACAACACCTACACATACACATACCTACAAAACATACAAAACATACACCCATACACACATACATACATACAGACATACATACATACCTACATACATACATACATACAGACATATATACATACATACAAACACATACACACATACATACATACATACATACACACATACATACACATATACATACATTACCTAAATACATACACATAATACATACACACATACATACATACATACATACACAAATACCAGACACCATACATACATACATACACATACATACAGACATACATACCCACTCACATACACCTACACACCTCCACACATACAGACAAACATACATACACAGTACATACATCCATACATATATACATACCTACAGACAGACATACCTACAGACCTACACACATACATACCTACATACATACAGACATACATACAGACATACACACATACATACATATACATACATACATAAATACATACAGACATACATACATACATACATACAGACATACCATACATACATACATACATACATACATACATACATATATACTTTTCAACATACATACATACCCACATACATACATACTTACACCTACATACATACATACATACATACCACATACCTTATACATACACATACATTCATACACAACCTACATACACACATAAGATACATCCATACATACATACCATACATACAGTACACACATACATACACACATACATACAGACATTACATAATACATACATATCACATACATACATACATACATACATACACACATACATACATACATACATCATACCAGACATACATACATTACCTACATACATACATACACCACCCCACACAGACATACATACATACATACATGAGACATACATACATACATACATACATACACACAATACATACATACATCACACATACATACATATAGTTACATACCACATACATAACACCAAATACATGTCATACATACTATACATACATACACCACACATACATACCATACATACATACATACATACATACATACATACATACATACCCCACACATGACATCCCTACATACACAATACACATACAGTACAACACACATACATACATACATTACATACCACATACATACATACATACATACCTACATACATACATACATACATACATACATACTTACAAACATACATATACATACATACATACATACATACATACATACATACATACATACATACACATTCAGACATACAGCCATACATACATACCATACATACATACATACATACATACATACAGACATACATACATAACATACATACATACAGATACCATACATACCAGACATACATACATACATACATACACATACATAACATTACATACATACACATACATACATACATACCTCATACATACCATACATACACATACAGTACATACATACATACATACATACATACATACATCATACCATACATACATACACACATACACATACATACACAGTCATACCATACATACAGACATACACCATACATACATACATACATACATACATACATTCAACATCCATACATCCATATACATACATACAGACATACATACTTAAATACATACAGACATACATACATACACATACACACCTACATAGATACATACATGCGCTCACATACATACATACATACATACATACATACATACATACATACATGCATACATACATACATACATACATACAGTACACACATACATACATACAGACATACACACGTACAGACATACATACATGCATACATACAGACATACATACAGACATACATACATACATACATACATACACACATACATACATACATACATACATACATACATACAGACATACATACATACCATACATTACACATACATACATACATACATACATACACACATACCTACATACATACATACACTCATACACCATACATACCATACATACAGACATACATGACATACATACATACATACAATACACATACATACACATACATACATACATACAGACATACATACATACATACATACAGACATTACAGTACATACATACATACAGACATACATACTTACATACATACATACATACAGACATACATACATACCATACATACATACATACATACATGACATACATACATACATCACACACATACATACATACATACATACATACATACATACATACATACATACATACATACATACACACATACATACATCATACATACATACATACACCCACATACATACATACAGACCTATACATACACACACACATACACAACATACATACAGACAGACATGACATACATACATACATACATACTTCCAGACATACATACAGACATACATACATACTCACACACATACATACATACATACATACATACATACATACACACATACATACATACATACATATATACATACATACTACATACATACATACATATACACATACAAACTTGCATGTATATACATACATACACACCTACATAAGAGAACATACATATATACACACACATACATACATAGATACATACTGTACATACACACACACAGATATGCATACATACATGCATACATACATACATACACTCATACAGGCATACACACACACATATATAAACACATACACACATACACACAGACATACATACATACATACATACATACATACATACATACATACATACATACATACATACATACATACATACATACATACACCACATACAGACATACATAACATACATACATACATGACATACATACATACATACATACATACATAACATACATACATACATACAGTACATACACATACATACATACATACATACCATTACATACACAATACATACATACACATTCCACACATCATACATACAATACATACATACATACATACACATACCATACATACACATACTGACATACATACATACACATACATACATACATACACATACAGCACCATACATACATACAGATATACATACACCCACATTACATACAAATATACACACACATATACATACACACATACATGCATACATACATAGATACATACACATACATACATACACACATACATATACACATACACACATGTACACATACACACACATACATACATACATACATACATACATACATACATACACAGACCATACATGACATACATACATACATACATACATACAACAACATACATACATACATACATACACACATACATCCAACATACATACATACCATACATACATACATACCATACATACATACATACATACATACATACATACATACATACATACATCCCATTCATACATACATACATAACAGACATACATACATACACACACCATACATACATACATACATACATACAACACATAAACACCTACATACATACATACATTCATACAGACATACATACAATACACAGTACATACATACATACATACAGACATACATACCACATACATACATACAGCCATACATACACACCATAAATACATACATACAGACATTCATACATACATATACATACATACATAAAATACACTACCCCATACATACACACATACACATACATACATACATACATACACATACATATACATACACATACATCCCACATACATACATACATAACATACATACATACATACATACATACATACATACATAACATACCATACATACATACAGTACATACATACACATACATACACATACATACATACAGACCAGTACATTCAGACATACATACATACATACATACATATACACCACATACATACATACATACCCATACATACATACATACACACATACACACATACATACAGTACATACAACATACATACCGACATCCCATACATACATACATACATATACATACATACACATACAACATACATACATACATACATACTTACATACATACATACATACATATAAAACACATACATACATACATAACATACAGATAATACAGACATACATACATACATGTACATACATACATACATCATACAGACATACATACATACAGTACATACATACATACCACACAATTCTTACATACATACATTACAGACATACATACACTCTTACAGTACATACAACATACATACCTACATACAGACATACATACATAACATACATACATACAGTACATACACACATACATACATACATACATCCATACATACAGACATACATATCGACACTTACCTCATACATACATATCCACATACATACAATACATACACATACATACATACATACATACATATATACATACAACATACATACAGATCATACATACATGACATACAGACACATACATACATACACACACATACATACAGTACATACATATATACATACATACATACATAACATACACATACATACATCCATATACATACATACACACATACCAGTACATACATACATACAGACCACATACATACACCACACATTTACATACATACCTATATACATACATACACACATACATACACACATACATCCAGACATACATACATACATACATACATACATACCACACATACATACATATATACGTACATACATACATAACATACATACATACATAACATACATACATTACGACATACATATCAGACATACATACATACATACAGTACACATACA
>NC_134786.1:30010790-30015790 GCF_046742065.1 Oratosquilla oratoria | reverse complement strand
ATACATTGCACACACATACATACAGACAAACATACCTATACCATACATACATACATAAAGAACATGACATATACATACACACAGACATCTCCATACACAAACAGACACACAAACATAATACATACTTACAGACATACATCCAAACACCACACACAGACACAGAAGACATACTACAGACAACACCAAAACATACATACAGACATACATACATACATACAGGACAGACAACACGATCCACAAATTCATACAGAGATGCATACAGACATAATACAGACAGACATACATACATAGCATACATAAACATACATACATGACATACATACATGACTGACATACATACAGACATCCAGACAGACCAACATCAGACAGACTAATTGTGACGATTCATACAAACATATCATACATACAGACTGACAGACTTACATACAGACATACAGACTCATACATGACATACATAAACAGACTAACAACATACCAAAACACAGCATACATACAGACAGACAGCCAGACAACATAAACAGACATACATACATACAGACATACATACAGAACAGACATAATTACACACATACAACAGAACATACACACAACCACAGATACAGAATACATACATACATACATACATACATACACACCACATACAGAAAGACAGAACAACAACACATATACATACATACATAAATACCATACAGACATATACATATACATACATACACGTACATAAGACATACATACTACTACATACAGTATACATACATACATACAGTAACATATTCCAGACAGCATAACATACAGACAGCATACACACGTACATACACAAGTACATACACACATAAAATACATGACCCCACAAACATACAGCATAAATACATACATACACATACAGATACATACATACATATAGCATACATACATACATGACAATACTAACACGAAAGACACATATCATATACATACATACATACATACATACATACAATACAGTACATACAGTAACATAACATACATACATACATACATATATACATACACACATATATATATACATACATACATACATAATACATACAGACATACAGTACATACCAGAATATAATATATACAACAATATAATTTTTAATATGAAAGTTGAAACCGAAGAAACGAGGAAATGCAATCCCCTAACAACTCAAACAAGTATTAACGGACGGTCATCTTATGCTTTCCCTGACAACATACCAAATCTATGTAAATAGCCTTCTCTATGGTTAATGTTGTTATTAGTGTTGATATATGCCTCAATTGTCTTCCTTAGTTTCTTGGATCCTTTATTAATACGGTTTGTTGTTCAAGTGGAAGTGACCCATGAAACATGATTACTGGAATTGTCCTATGGCTTTTCGTCATTTATGTTCATTATCCTTTTTAAGTCCGCGACCAGATTCACCAAAATATGAAGAGGGACAGCTTTACACGGGATTTTATAAACAACGCTGTTTTCGTTAGTGGGATTATTGTCGCTACGTGTTACAAATGTGCTACTTTACTACCTGACGTCCTGGCTATTTTGATGCCCGCTTTTAGGAGAAAAGTGTCTAGGTATGAATTGACATTAGAGTTTGGTACTGTGATATATCTGGTTTCATTATGATTTTCATTCTTATTTTTATTTTATCTTTACTTTTGTTAATTATTTCTTTGGCTTTCTTTTTTAACCTACATAAGAGACCTTTTGGATATTTGAGATTTATGAAAGTCTCAGTAATATGTTGTAATTCATGATCTAGAAATTCTTTACTGCATATACGAAATGCTCTGAGGAAGAAACCTATTATAATACCTGTTTTGGTTCTGTCATCATGTCCTGAGTAGAAGTGAATATAGTCTTCTTTATTGGTTGGTTTTCTGTATACTGAAAATTACACATTTTTATCTATTCTATGAATAATTGTGTCTAAGAAAGGTAATTTTCCGTTATTTTCATTTTCTGCAGTAAATTGTATATTTTCATTTACACTGTTTAATTCTCCTGAGTTTGTTGTTAATGTCTGTATCCTTTAGGTACAATTACGAGTATCTCATCAACATACCTAAACCATTTACTATTCCTACCCATTATAGTCATGTATTCTTCTGTTTCGAGTATTTCCATGTATAAATTTGCTAATACTGCAGAAAGGGGACTACCCATGGCGAGGCCAGAATGTTGCCTGTATTCGATATTATTAAAAGTGAAAGCGCCAAATCCTACACAAAGGGAGATTAATTCGAGGTAATCTTTTTTGGGGACGGGTAGATCTTCATTTTTCAAATTATTTACTACTCGTTCAACAGCATTTAGAGCGCCTTTTATTGATACTCGAGTATATAAAGAGGTGACATCGTAGCTGGCTAGTTTCTTGTTATTGAAATCTAAAACTTTTAATCTGTTAATTAGATCCGAAGAATTTCGTAGATGTGCATCACTAATAGTTCCTAAAGTATTGGATAATGGTTTAGCTAAACATTTGGCTAACTTATGAGGTGCACTATTGATTCCTGAAGTAATGGGGCGCATAGGAATTCCTGTTTTGTGGATCTTAGGCAAGCCGTGCATTTTTGGTGGTATAGGTGCTTCTTCAAGTAGGTTTAGTAGTTTTTTTCCTTTCTCTGATTTCTTTAATATTTTTCTCGCTTTTGTTGTGAATTTTTCGCCTTCAATTTTTGCGTAACCATTATGTTTTTTCTCGTAAGTTTCACTGTCACCGAGTAAATTTAACATTTTATTATTGTAGTCTTGTTGGTTCATTACTATTATGCCTCCTCCTTTATCTGCACTTGTGATTATAATATTTTTGTCTTTATTTAGGCAGATTAAAGCATTGAGAAATCTTTTTGGAATAACACATTTGTTCTTGTTTGCCAAGGCTTGATAGCATGTGGTAATACCTTGAATAAAACCTTTGTCTACATCATCCATTTTCCATATATAATTTTTTTTATATATTCATTAAATTTCTTTTTGTGAATTCCGACATCGAATTTCATACCTAACGATAGTGCTTGAGTTTCTGTATCTGACAGTTGTCTGTCTGAAAGGTTCGTTACTAATTCTGGATTACCTGCATTGTTCCAATCACTATTTTCACATAACTGTTTTAATTTTCGTTCTAATTTCTTACTGTGTTCTTCTCTTTGTTTATGAAGTCTATTCGAAAGCCATCGCGGTATCGGTATCTCACATGTTTCACTAGGTAATGTACTTACTTGGTCTTATAGATTCTCTATTGCTTCTTCTAAGTAAGCTCTGGCCGCATTTCCAAACGGGTGTTTTGTGTTTCTTAGTTGTTCCGGTGCTGATTTGGGGAGAACTTGCTCTTCTAGGCAATCTTTGAGGAATTGTCCGCGTAATGTATAACTTTCCATTTGTCGTCTTCTGTTGTATTCTCTCCATATTTCCTCTCTTCCATCACCTTTCGACATGTTGACTATATTATGACAAATAAGATTGAAAGTGAAAGAAGTTGATGAGGATATATGGGAGAATTTACGCCTTAACGTTTCGACCCGCAGGGTCTTGATCACAAAGCTAACAACTGAAACGTAACAGGATGTTTTATACACGGACAGGTCATCTTACGGGACGCTTCGGAGAGCTTGCTATTTTAATTTTATTTGCGTATTCTTTTGTTACTAATAAGCTTGTGGCTTTTGCTAAACATATAAAGCCTTCTCTATGGTTAATGTTGTTATTAGTGTTGATATAAGCTGCCTCAATTGTCTTCCTTAGTTTCTTGGATGATCCTTTGTTTAATATGGTTGCGTTGTTCCAGTCTGGAAGGTGACCATGTGTATCCACATGCATTACTATGGAGTTAGATGTCCTATGGGCTTTTACGTCATTTTTATGTTCATTTATCCTTTTATTAAGTCCGCGACCAGATTCACCAAAATATGAAGAGGGACAGCTTTTACACGGGATTTTATAAACAACGCTGTTTTCGTTAGTGGGATTATTGTCGCTACGTGTTATCAAATGTCCTACTTTACTACCTGACGTCCTGGCTATTTTGATGCCCGCTTTTAGGAGAAAAGTGTCTAGGTATGAATTGACATTAGAGTTTGGTACTGTGATATATCTGGTTTCATTCTTATTTTTATTTTTATCTTTACTTTTGTTAATTATTTCTTTGGCTTTCTTTTTTAACCTACATAAGAGACCTTTTGGATATTTGAGTTTTATGAAAGTCTCAGTAATATGTTGTAATTCATGATCTAGAAATTCTTTACTGCATATACGAAATGCTCTGAGGAAGAAACCTATTATAATACCTGTTTTGGTTCTGTCATCATGTCCTGAGTAGAAGTGAATATAGTCTTCTTTATTGGTGGGTTTTCGGTATACTAAAAAATTCTCATTTTTATATATTCTATGAATAATTGTGTCTAAGAAAGGTAATTTTCCGTTATTTTCATTTTCTGCAGTAAATTGTATATTTTCATTTACAATTGTTTAATCTCCTGAGTTTGTTGTTAATGTCTGTATCACCTCTTTATATACTCGAGTATCAATATAAGGTGCTCTAAATGCTGTTGAACGAGTAGTAAATAACTTGAAAAATGAAGATCTACCCGTCCCCAAAAAGATTACCTCGAATTAATCTCCCTTTGTGTAGGATTTGGCGCTTTCACTTTTAATAATATCGAATACAGACAACATTCTGGCCTCGCCATTGGTAGTCCCCTTTCTGCAGTATTAGCAAATTTATACATGGAAATACTCGAAACAGAAGAATACATGACTATAATGGGTAGGAATAGTAAATGGGTTAGGTATGTTGATGATATACTCGTAATTGTACCTAAAGATACAGACATTAACAACAAAATCAGGAGATTAAACAGTGTAAATGAAAATATACAATTTACTGCAGAAAATGAAAATAACGGAAAATTACCTTTCTTAGACACAATTATTCATAGAATAGATAAAAATGTGAAATTTTCAGTATACCGAAAACCCACCAATAAAGAAGACTATA
>NC_134786.1:29998155-30000655 GCF_046742065.1 Oratosquilla oratoria | reverse complement strand
AAAGGGAAGGTGCCGAAAGTAGTGAGCTTGTCAGTGGAAGACTTAATGATGTAGATCCTTCCTTGCCTTGTGAGGAGTCGGAAGTAGACTCCAGTCAAGTAGACCTCCCTGAGATTGGTTTAGGAGAGTTTTTTGAAGATCCCTCACCGGCAGAGAAAACTAAGAGTAGCTCTGATGATGATAGTGTCATGGCCCTGGCTAGTTTTAGTTCTTCGCCAGTCACTAGGAGTAAGCTCATACAGCTCCAGGCAGAGGATCCTGAACTAGCCAGCTTCCGTAGTAGGGCAGTTAGTGAGTCAGAAGCTGAACGAGAGGCCAGCTGCTACTACACCAGCTCAGGTGTATTGCTGCGGAAATTTCGTTCACCCGTCTCACCTGCCAACCACCCATGGACAGTTCACCATCAGATTGTAGTTCCCCGCCCCCTACGCCAGGATATTCTTAGTATCGCCCATGATGGCGTAGGCGGGCATTTAGGAGTCAGAAAGACCTACGCCAAAATTTTGTCTCATTTTTACTGGCCCAAGCTAAAGAGAGACGTCAGTACATATTGCCGTACATGCCGTCCCTGTCAGGTAGCTGGGAAACCTAATCCCACGGTTAAACCGTACCCACTACAGCCCATACCCGTAGTCAAAGAGCCCTTCAGTAAGATCATAATCGATTGTGTGGGACCTTTGCCCAAGACTCCCCGTGGTTTTCAGTTCTTGTTCACGATTGTAGATTGTGCGACACGCTATCCTGAAGCCATTCCCTTGCGCCGCATCACGGCGAAGAATGTAGTTCGAGCCCTGATTCATTTCTTTACCCAAGTGGGCCTTCCAACAGTGGTGCAGTCGGACCAGGGATCCAACTTTACCTCCCGCTTGTTCAATCAGGTGATGGAAAGCCTTGGTGTCAGGCAGTCGAGGTCCTCGGCCTATCACCCCCAGTCACAGGGAGTAGTTGAGAGATTTCATCAAACTCTCAAACGAGTCCTACGGACTTTCTGCATCGAGACTGGGCGGGATTGGGACGAGGGAGTAGATCTTCTTTTGTTCGCAATACTCGACAGCGTGCAAGAATCGCTAGGTTATTCCCCCTTCCAATTAATATACGGTCATGAAGTACGGGGACCTCTTAAGGTACTGAAGGAGAGCTGGATCTCTAACGAGGCAGAGACCCCGTTGGCCTCCTATGTACCTAAGTTTAGGGAGAAGTTGCAACTTGCTTTAAGTCTTGCTCATTCAAATTTAGATTTTGTACAGACAAAGATGAAACAACAGTTTGATAGGTCTCATAAAGCTGAAGACAGAGTCTTCGCGGTAGGAGATAAGGTTTTAGCTCTTCTGCCCTTGAATAATCTCCCTTTACAGTCTAAGTATAGTGGACCATATGTAGTCTTAGAGCGTCAAGGGCAGGCCAACTACGTGATACACACCCCAGATAGGCGAAAGAAAAGGCGCCTAGTGCATGTGAACCTCCTCAAGCCTTTCCACGATCGTGATGAGGCTGAGTGCAATAGGGCGGAGCCCGTGTGTATGGTAGTGCCGGAAGAAAGTGATGCGAGTGATGAGTGATTTTCGGTAACACACAGTGCGACAGGGCCTAAACTGGATAACTCGACTATCGTGCGAAACCCGAGTGATAAACTGGAACATCTCTCTGGTGCTCAAGTGGAGGACATCAAATCCTTGCTGACGGAGTTCGAGTGCATATTTGGAGATATCCCCCGCCCCTGTTCGACGCTGGAACACGACGTGGATACCGAGGGGGCTCTTCCAATCCGCCAACGCCCCTACCGCCTGAACGCCTTCAAGAGGGAGTACCTTAGGGCCGAGGTGCAGCGTCCCCAGGAGCTAGGCATTGTAGAACTCAGTCACAGCCCTTGGGCCTCCCCAGGGGTCCTGGTGCCCAAACCCGACGGCTCGATGCGTCTGTGTGTCGACTATCGCCGCGTCAACGCCGTGACGAAAGCTGATGGGTATCCCCTGCCGAGGATTGATGACGTCATCGACGACGTGGGTGCAGCGCGGTGGGTGACGAAGTTGGACCTGCTACAAGGCTACTACCAGGTTCGACTAACGGAGTGCTCGAGAGCCATCTCCGCTTTCGTCACGCCGGAGGGACTGTATCAGTTCACGGTCCTTCCCTTCGGCCTTAGGAACGCCCCTTCCACTTTCCAACGCCTGATGAACTTCATCACGACCGGGTTGGAGGGCGTCCGCTGCTACCTTGACGACATCGTTGTCTTCGGAGATACCTGGGAGGAGCACCTGGACCGGTTGAAGGCCCTATTCGCTGTGCTGGCGGCCAACAGCCTGACGGTGAACCTCGCCAAGAGTGAGTTCGGCCATGCTCAAATCACCTTCCTCGGACATGTGGTAGGGCGGAACGAGGTCCGGCCTGTCGCCGCCAAGATCGCAGCCATCCAACAGTATCCTGTGCCAACGGACAAGAAGGCTGTGATGCGTCTCCTCGGCCTGGTGGGTTATTATAGACGGTTCTGCCCAAACTTCTC
>NC_134786.1:29975655-29983155 GCF_046742065.1 Oratosquilla oratoria | reverse complement strand
TCCCTATACTCTTCTGGTTCATTAAAATTGATACATAGGGTATCACAACAGTTATCTTTGTAGAACTGCAACCTAACCTTCTTCATATCATCTAAATGGCCTAGCAATTCTTCTCTAGTTTTCAATGGTAAAAACTTATATTTATTTACACCTACAGAATCAATTACTTTATATGGACCTGAGTACCTTGGTGAAAGTTTATTATAGGGTGAATGTACTTTGTCCATGAATATATCTCCTATTTCTAATTCTAGTTTATGTGCTATTTTGTGTTGTTGCTTTTTCATCTCATGTGAATACTCCTGCATATGTTCCCTAACTCTTTGGTGAATGCTTTGAGAAGTATTTATCCTATTTGAGATATAATCATCTATGTTATACACAGGTTTCTGCTCTGCATTCAAAAATTTATATGGAAGAGTTTTGTCTTCCCCATAGATAATAAAATAAGGTGTTTCACCTGTTGCTATAATAATTTGGTTGTTCAGAGTACATTTAACACAAGGAATCCAAGTATCCCAAGTTGTATTATGAGGACTTATCATACTTCTAAGACATGTAATAATTCTATTATCTAACATCTCTACAACTCCATTACTTTGTGACTTTCTTGATCTTAAATAAACTACATAATATTTCCAAGATTTTTTTTTATCAAATTCAGTTCCATTATCTAAAACTAAGATCTCAGGTGTAGTGAAATTACAGATTATCTGGTCATAGATTACTGAAGCAATAGCTTCAGCTTTCTTATTTAGAATGAGTTGTAAAATACAAATCTTGAAAGATAATCAATGTGAACAAATACGTATTCATATCCATTCTCAGACATTGGTAACTTCAATGTATCTATGTGAACTCTTTTCCAAGGTTTCCGTGGAATAGGATAGGTAAGTATAGGAGCAGGTTTTGGTGTATTTCCTTTCACCTTAACACATTTCTTCATACCTGGCCAAAAGTATTTAAGTTGTGTTTGTCTATAAGTTTTATCCTTCCCTGCATGTGAGCTACAATCACTATCATGAAGTAACTTCAATATCTCTTTTACTGGACTTCTAGAAATATTTTTTCCCATTTACAACTGTTCTTCTATACAAAAGTCCATTAGTCAAATAAAAAAAACTCTATCTTATACCCCTTTGGTAGTTTTGGAGGATTTCCTATTGGGTTCATCAAGTACTTGGCTAATGAGTCATATGTCTTATCATCCCTCTGTTCTCTTCTTAGCATTTCCTCATCTAGCTCTTCCATACTGCAAACAAAATTAATCAATCCTATCGATGGTTGGCTAATGTTTCTAGAAAGTGCATCTGCCGCAACATTCTTTCTACCCAGAATATATTCAAATTTAACTTCATAGCACTGAAGTACCGCAAACCATATAGCGAGTCTGCCCCTAAGATTCTTATGCGTAAATAAGTTCTGAATAGCTGTATGATCAGTCCATACTCTGATTGGATATCCCAGTATCATATCTCTAAAACTTTCTAATGAACATATCACTGCTAATGTTTCTCTTTTTGTTATAGAGTAGTTTCTCTCTGCATTATTGCAAAGTCTTGAAGTGTAAGCTATTGGTTTCAAAGTTCCATTTCTCTCTTGCATAAGTATTCCCTTTAATCCTATGTCAGATGCATCAGTGCAAAGAATGAATTCTTTATCATGCATACATATACCAAAGGCTTTTTCCCCCTACACGGGGGGTAGCCAAAAAGAAAAAGGCATAGAAACCACTCCCTCCCATTCCATTACCCATACATTCCACTCCCCTCCACCCTCCTCCCTCCCACCCATCTCGGCACCTCCTGGATGACGAGTCATCCTTGCATTCTATCCACTGCCCTGGGTCAGAAGCAGTGTCGCAAGACACAGCACATCCACAGCAAGGCCGCTTTATAAATTTGGCGACCCCCCCTCTCCGTCTCCCCATGCACAAAATGAGAAGATGGGGAGAAATCCCTTCGGGCTGCGTACAATTTTTTCTCATACATACTTCCTCACCCCCCATCTCCCACCCACTACCCCTCATGCATCACATCATCTATGCACAAACACTCTCCATTCACCCCTATCTTCTGTCGTCTCCCGTCCTTCCTCCAAAAACATTTCTCTCTTTTGTAATGCCCCTTTCACCCCATCCATCCATCTCATCCTAGGACGCCCCTTCATATTCACTCCTTCAACCTCTGCCTTCCACACTTCTTTTACTAATCTTTCTTCACTCATTCTTTCCATGTGTCCAAACCATCCTAATACTCTTTCATCAACCCTATCTCCCAGCTCCCTTTCCACCTCTGTTCTCCTCCTCACCTCCTCATTTCTCACTCTATCTAGCCTAGTAACCCCTATCATACTTCTCAGACATTTCATCTCAAACACATTCAAACTCCCTCTCTCTTCCTCTCTCATGTTCCATGTTTCTACCCCGTATAATGCTGTTGCCACAATCACTCCTTCATATAACCTCCTCTTAGCATCCATTCCCAAATGTCTATTTCTCATTACACTTTTCAATTCACCAAGGCATTTACTCGCTTCTCTCAATCTACATTCTACCTCCACCCCCACTCCTCCCTTTCCTGTCACATTCGCACCCAAGTATCTAAAACTATCCACTTCCTCCGGTCTTTCACACTTAATGCTAACTTCCAGCCTGCTGTCACCTTCTCCCCTTGTACATCGCATCACCTTACTTTTGTCCACATTTATCTTCAGCTTCCTTCTTTCACACACCTTCTCAAACTCTGTCACTAACTTCCTCAATCCCTCCACTGATCCTGCTACAAGCGCAGTGTCGTCTGCAAACAACAACTGGCTCACCTCCCACTTTTCTCCATTTTCTTTAATCATCTCCAACTCCTGACCCACTACCCTTGCATTCACCTCTCGCACCACCCCCATCCATGTAAAGATTGAACAGCCAGGGCGACATAACGCACCCCTGACGAAGTCCCAACTTAACTCAAACCATTCACTCTCTCCATTTCTAATCCTAACACAAGCTCTACTACTCTCGTAAAAAATCTTGACTGCTCCTAACAGCTTTCCTCCTATCCCATATATCTGCAGTACCTCCCAGAGTGCCTTCCTGTCTACCTAGTCGTAAGCCTTTTCCAGATCCATAAAAGTCCAAAAAACATCCTTACCTTTTCCTATAGCTTTCTCACATATCTGTCTTACCACAAATATCTAATCTACACAACCCCTACCCGTCCTAAACCCACACTGTTCCTCACCAATTACTCCCTCTGTTCCTCTCTTAATCCTCTCAATCAAGACCCTCCCTTAAGCCTTCCCAACTACACTCAACAAGCTAATCCTTCTGAAACTACTACTCACACTTATCCCCCTTTTCCTTGTATAGCGGAACTATACAGACACTCCTCCAGTCCTCTGGCACTCTACCCTCTCTTAAGGGAGCGCTGGAGGTGCTTATAAGTGAGCGTGTCATAAAAGTTGTTCAATTTCTCTGGTGAATTTATGTATATTTACCCTTTACAATAGAGAATTATTGCATACTAAATTGTTTTAGTAATATGGATATGTTACGTGTAATTAATATATATATATTTTTTATGATAGTATTTGTGATCGTGGAAGATTAGTCTTGGGAACAACTTCCATAAAGCAAATTTCCTCTCAATCTCACTCTCTCTCTCTCTCTCTCTCTTTTTTTTATGTAAGTACTCAAAACTTTAGTGAAAATCTGCTTGGATAAATGAAACAAAAAAAAGTAAGTTACAGTTTCCTTTATTTTTGCTATGGGAATTAAAGAATGACTATTTCTCTTCATAAATTTGAAATAATGAATAAAATCGGACAAATATAAACAGAGATATGTCTATCTAAATAACAAAAAAGTTAACTTTTCAGGAGAGCCATTTAAAGTTTAAAGGGAATGCCTTAACATTAAATTACAGTTTCCTTTATTTATTTATTTATTTATTTTTTGCCAAATTAAAGAATAACTATTTCTCTTTACAAATTCGAAAGAATGAATAAAATGGGACAAAAAGAAACAGAGATAGGCTATCTAAATAACAAAAATATACTTGTTAGGAGAGGCATTTAAATGCCTCACGGACATTAAAGGGATGCACAGACATTAAGTTATATTTTCCTTTATTCTTTTTATTACCAAATTAAAGTTACTATTTCTCTTCACCCTTCCCACAGTTATTGTCGGTAGAGTAATGAATATCGGTTATTGGTTATTGGTTATTAGTAGAACAAATGAAAGATTGATTTGACGTGCAAGGGTGAGATACTCACCAGATGTCGCCAATAATTTATCTATTTCATTTTATATATAAGAACAGAAATTGAGATGTAATTTTTGGTCGAAGTGTTACCACTATTATAGAGAATCTTTTGACATGTTTATCTGTTGGAAGAATGAAAAAATATATATACAATCGCGTGCATGAATAGCATGACAATATGACGTCACCCTGCTTTTACACTTCGACAGGTACTAAAGTCTCCTTTTAGCATCGTTCTGTGGGTTTAGTCAAACTGACAGATACCTCCATATCAAGCTGCTAGATATCTCCATAGACATTAATTGCAGTAGAAAAAAAAACTGGCTATCGAAATTTTGACTTATTTCAAATGTTTTTTATGCAATGGGGTTGCCAGAGGTTGCCAGAGGTCGCCAAAAATTTATCTATTTTATTTCATATATAAGAAAAGAAACGGAACTGAGCTCTAATATTTTGTTTGAGTGTTACCATCATCATGGAGAACCTGTTGAAATGTTGACCTAAATTCGTTCCTTTTCCAGAATTTTTCGAGTTTTCGCGTCCATGGCTCCCTTAAACAAATATTAAGTAACCTCACCAGTCAGTCCACCATGACTGTACCTCCTTTCTTCAGACATTCTTTAACATAGTCTGGAAATATTAAAATTGGAGAACTCGTGAGTTTATCTTTCAACTTGTCAAAAGCTTGCTGTCGTGCAGGTCCCAACATGAACTATAAGTTCTTCCTCAACAAAGAACTTAATGGATTAGCAATGTCAGCATATCGTTGAATAAATTTTCTATAATATCCTGTCAATCCCAAAAAACTTCTTACTTTTTTTTTTACATTATTTGGAACTGGAAAATTCTTTACTGCTTCAACCTTTGAATTCACTGTACTAAGTCCCTGACTATCTATCTTATGTCCCAAATAAATAACACTGTCCTGCAAGAGCTTACATTTTTTCAAGTTTTACTTTCAATCCTGCTTCAACTAGTCTTGAAAATATAAAATCTAATTTCTTATAGTGCTCAACCGCTGTCTGGGAAAATATTAAAATGTCATCTAGGAATACATTGGCAGTGTTTCCTAACAAACCATCTAGATTTGTATTCATTGATCTCATGTAAGTTAATGGACTATTACATAACCCAAATGGCATTCGTTTGAACTCATAATGTCCCGTTGGAGTAGAAAATTCTGTAAGCTCTCGTGAGTCTTCATGCAGCTCTATTTGCCAAAAAGCAGATTTTATATCTATAGTGCTAAAATATCTATTCTCAGTTCCCAAACTTCTAAGAATGCCCCCTATTACTGGTAACAGTAACCTGTCACGTATGATGTGCTTACTTAATTCCTTATAATCAATAACTGGGCGCATAGTACCATCTGATTTTGGCACTAAAATCAAAAGAAAGTTCCACTCATTTTTACTATGTTCAATAATATCCTGCGATAACATTTCAGTGATCAGATTATCTGCTATTGCTAATTTATAGTAAGGAACTCTATGGGCTGGCATGTAAATAGGCTGTGTTCCTGGTTGTAATTTAATCTGATGTTTTAGAACAGTTGTTTTGACTAAGGCGTCCCCCGGGAAAGCAATTGCCTTATTGTGTTTCACAAGCAAAGCAACTAAATTTTCATCCAACTCAGGGCAATTAATAGGTTCTAATTGATTCTTGTATTTCTTTCCTAACTCTATTTCTTCCTGAACTGAACAGATTGATGAAATGGGTAATTCCACCTCCTCAGTACTCTCATTTAAAATCTTGATGGGTTTTGTACACACCTGAAAACATCCTATTTGTGTACCTTTCCTTAAAACTATATCTTTATTCAAAGTATTAATCATTGATATTTCTACTATGTTCATATTTGGAATATAATTCCCGGAGTCCAATTTCAAACATTTTAATCTAATTGATTCTGGAATGGTTAAAATTTCAGAGTCTACAGTGACTCCTTTCAACTGCACTTTGACCCTGTTAATTGCTCTGGAATGTAATAATGTCGACTTTATTACGCCATCATCCACAATTTGCAAGGCTTCATTTGTAGTTGATGTATTAGTAATTTCTGGGATTTCTTGAACATCTGAGTTGGGTTCACTATATATGGCTTTACTTTCTGTTGGTCTGGACCGCTCGGCCTCGTTATCTAAAATAATTTTTTTTTATCTTTCTTATCTATGTCTAGGGATTTATTGGTTCCTGTCACTGGTCTTAAAACTGGTTGATTTAAAAATGGGATTAAATGTGATTTCACTAAGATCTTTTAGTCAGTAGGACATATCACCATGTTGTCTTTTCTCATAGTTGCAAATCATATCAATAAATTTCCTGGAAAAACAGATTCTTCTACAACTTTCACTGGAATGTGCAAATGTTCATTTGTATATAAGATAACTTCTAGTTCAACCTTACCTAATGTTTTTAACTGATTTCCAGTTACTCCTTGTAATGAGTAATGAATTGGTTCCAAGGTTTTTACTCCTAGATTCAACTGGTTTAAATCTTTACTGGTATCAAATATTTGGATAGGCTTATTGAACACTCTACCAGCAATGAGAGGTCCTACAGAAGTCCTTATAATTTTAATTGTCAGTTTATGACTATCTTTGATGTTGGTGTTTTCTTTCGCCTTTCTATCACTCTTATACTTAATACAAATCTGTCTATTTGTATATATATGGGGAGTTCTAGAATATTGGTTTATTCTGTGTCTGGAGTTTTCCTTCTTGTTTCCTGGTGCATACAAATTTCTACATTCACGGGTTTTATGGCCTATTCTTTGGTGATACATACAGAAAGGTGCTTTTCTACACTGATACTCATCATGACCCTCATATTTGCAATTTCTACAAATAATTCCATAATAACAGTCTTGTGCTTTGTGTCCCCAAGTATTACAATTAAAACATGTAATTCTAGTATCCCTGGAAGGACTTTTAACTTTCTGTCTATGTCTTAATTCTGTTTTCTTAAACTCTCCTCTAGAGTGCTTCTGTTGCCTCACTGTCATCCCATATGGATTTATTATTCTAGTCTCACTGTACCCTTGCATTAGATAATCTACCCCCCCCCAAATTCATATCTGACCTGAGATCTTTATACAGCTTTTCTGCTGTTAATCCATCACTATTTCTATTCAACAATTCAAATGTGATCAATTTTATTACCTGAGAAATTTTCATTTTGTCACTAGATCTTTCTATCCAATCTGAATCTTTCAAGAAAGAATTTATGTATTTTGACT
>NC_134786.1:29958155-29970655 GCF_046742065.1 Oratosquilla oratoria | reverse complement strand
TGACGGTCAACTTGCATATTCAAATGAAGGAATGTGTAATATTCCAAGAAATTATTTTAGCTCGGTATTCGTAAACGAAACACCTCAAAATGAACTCCAAACTGAAACCTGTGAAAAGTCGAGGGTAAACTTACTCACTACGGTAAATATAACAAAAGAAAAAATCAAAAGGTGTATAGATAAACTCAAAGTTGATAAAACACCAGGGCCTGACGGTTGACATCCAAGAATCTTAAAGGAAATGAAAAATGAGATTGTTGTTCCATTAGAATTTTTTTTTCAAGAAATCCATCATATCCGGAGATGTCCCAAGAGAATGGAAGCTAGCTAACGTTACTCCCATATTCAAAAAAGGTGACACAAAGAAACCAAATAACTATAAGCCTATAAGTTTGACTTCAATCGTAGAAGAAA
The DNA here is from genome assembly GCF_046742065.1 of Oratosquilla oratoria. Classification (NCBI taxonomy): domain Eukaryota; kingdom Metazoa; phylum Arthropoda; class Malacostraca; order Stomatopoda; family Squillidae; genus Oratosquilla; species Oratosquilla oratoria. The sequence continues at coordinate 29,970,241 of NC_134786.1, read as the reverse complement.
TGATTGAAACTATCATCAGAGATACTATCGAACATCATTTAGAAAGTAACCATTTGATAAATGATAGCCAGCATGGTTTCAGACGGAAATGTTCATGCGTGACTAACTTACTCGAATTCTACAATACAGTTATCTCGAATTATGACAAAAGAAACAATATATATTTAATATATATAAACTTTGCAAAAAATTTTGATATCGTCCCCTACGAAAGACTACTTACTAAATTAGCTTCACACGGAATAAGTGGTAGCCTATTAAGTTGGACTAGTAATTGGTTGAATGATCGAAAACAGAGTTGTTTTAAATGGAAAACTTCTGGATGCAAAAATGTTACAAGTGGAGTTCATCAGGGTTCCGTTCTTGGGCCACTTCTATTCATAGTATATATAAATGATATAGACCATGGACTAAAATTTATTGTTTCCAAATTTGCTGGTGATACTAAACTGTGTGGAATGGCAAATGATCACTTAAACCAATTAGATATTCAAGAAGATTTAGATCAATTACAGCAATGGTCTGAGAAGTGGCTAATGAAATTAAACACAAGTAAATGCAAGGTAATGCACATAGGTAAAAATAACAGTAAGTACGATTACAAGCTATTTGGAAATTCGTTAACAAAAGGGAATAGTGAAAAAGATCTCGGCGTAATTATCAGTAACGATCTCAAATCATCCAAGCAGTGTATTTCAGCCTCTGAGAAAGCAAATAAGATTCTGGGACTGATTGCGCGATCTTTTGACTTCAAAAGTCCATCACACATTAACAAGCTACATAAATCGTTAGTTCGTCCACATTTGGAATATGCTGTTTCCGTATGGTCACCGAATCTCATTAAAGGCATTGACAGGCCGGAAAAAGTACAACGGCGAGCCACAAAACTGATTCCAAATATCAAAAATAAATCATACGAAAATCGACTAAAACATATGAATCTGTTTTCCCTGAAAAAGCGTAGACTCGGTGCTGACTTGATACAGGTCTTTGAAATTCTTAAGGTAATTGACAACACCAAAAGTGACAAAATTTTCACATTGAATGAGAATCAGACAAGAAACAATGGTCTCAAACTATCTGTAAATAGATTCAATTTGGAAGTGGGTAGAAACAGCTTTGCCAACCGTGTATTTAATGAATGGAATAAACTTCTTGCACAGGTGATGCAATGTAGTTCAATTCGAAGCTTTAAGAATCATTTAAGCAAGATGCTGTAATGATTATAAATTATTTCATATTATTTGTCTGTTTGATTCTCATGTTTTACTAGTTATATGTCAATTTTTTATTATTTACTATTTACCTGTTTGTTTATTATTTAACTATACCTATCCATTTATTTATGTATTTTCTTTGTTATTTACATCATTATATTTTTTATTTATTAACCTATTATTACTATAACTTTTTTCACATCCGACCTATATATGGACCAAAAGGTCTCCTGTTGGCATACTCCGCCTTTGTAATCCTTTGTATGTATGTATGTATGTATGTATGTATGTATGTATGTATGTATGTATGTATGTATGTATGTATGTATGTATGTATGTACGTATGTATGTATGCATGTATGCATGTATGCATGTATGTATGTATGTATGTATGTATGTATGTATGCATGTATGTATGTATGTATGTACGTATGTATGTATGTATGTATGTATGTATGTATGTATGTATGTATGAATGTATATGCTAGTGTAAATCTAATTACTTACCATGTTTTAATAAGCAAAGGTGGTATGAAATTGAAGTGCTGACCGGTAGATTTAAGTTTGTTATTTAACTAATGCATTATATTTAGTTACTCAAGGTTTAAAAAGAGTCTAGTGACGCAAGACAATATTTGCCCATTTCTATACTTTATAATTTTACTCTATTGTACAGATTTCTACTATATTTTAATGCTACACTCTTTCTATTAGTTCATATTACTATTCATTCTACTGTAGTTTCGGGAGTTGGTGAATGGGTTTATAATAGAAAATTGTTGCATTTCTTAATTTCCTTACAATATTCTATGGATTAGTGACGAAAAGTTATAAATACACTTGGTAAAACATAATGATATATATATGTATGTATGAAACTGAAGGTGGAAGAAGTAGACGAGAAATAATAGGAGAATTTTAATGCTTTAACGTTTCGACTCATAGGGTCTTGATCACAAAGCCAACAATGAAGTACAACATGGGCATTTTACGCACAAGCAGTTCATCTCTTGGGACGTCTAGGAGTGGTTGTTGTCATACTTATAACATTTGTATATTTATTACTTTAGCTATTAATAAACTTGGTCTTGTAGATTATCAATTGCTTCTTTTAAGTAAGCTCTAGTTGAATTTCCGAGAGAATGTTTTGTAACAATATTACGCAGTGATACAAAAGAAGTACTGTTACTCTGGTATCTGAATAGACTGCATATCCAAAGTAAAGAACATAACAAGAAATTGAACCGAAAGTTATAACAGTTCTGTGATAATAGTGATTGGAACAAAGTGGGTAATACTCAATTAGTGATGAATCTTTCAAATAGGCCACTTTCTAATACATAAATTCAAGCGATCTCGTTAGGTATGAAATTCAACGTTATAATTCACACAAAGAAATTTAATTATTATTAAAAAAAAAAAAAAAAACTATATGTGGACAATGGAAGATATTGACAAAGGATTTATTAAGAACATAAGAATGAAGGACTACAAGATACCATAAGGCCTACACTAGGCAGCTCCGTATCCATCACCACCTGTCATCCCCATCCATAAAGTTTCTTAAAACAATTTATAGTTTCAACGCTTGGTTATTGGTTACTAGGTTTATTCCATTCGTCGACCACCCTATTAGTAAACCAATTCTTGCCTATTTCCTTTTTAAATCTAAATTTGTCCAGTTTATAACCATTACTGCGAGCCCTGCCCTGTTGTTTTAATATGATGACCTTGTTTGTATCACCCTTATTAAAGCTTTTGATCCACTTAAACACCTCTATTAGATCTTTCCAGAGAGTGTAAATTAAGGTGCCTAAGCCACTCTTCGTAAGGTAAATTTCTGAGTCCATGTATCATTTTGATCTTTCTTCTCTGTACTGATTCTAGTGAATTGATGTCCATTCTGTAGGGCGGTGACCAAAACTGTACCGCATAGTCAAGGATGGGTCTAACTATCGCTAGATAGAGTTTAATAAATACCTCTGCACTTCTATTGGTTACCGTCCTAGCAATGAAACCTAATGCTCTGCTAGCTTTATTCCTGGCGCTACTGCACTGTTTCCTGGTTTTAGGGTCCGGACTCACTAGAACTCCCAAGTCTCTCTCGCGCTCAGTTTTTCCTAAAAACGTGTTATCTAAGCTGTATCTATTTTCGGGGTTGTGTAGCCCTACGTTTAACACGCTACACTTAGAGATATTGAAGTTCATTTTGCCATTTCACCGACCACGTGAACAATTTGTTAAGATCATCCTGCAGAATCTCTGCGTCGTCTCCTGACCTAATTAGGCGTCCTATTTTAGTGTCGTCCACAAACTTACTAACATCACTATTTATCCCGTCATCTAAGTCAAGGGACCCAAAACCGAGCCCTGGGGGATCCCACCTGTAATATTGCCCCACCTAGATTTTACTCAATTTATGGTGACCCACTGTTTTCTGTTACTAATCCAAGCTCTAATCCATTCTAACACTTTTCCTCCTATGCTATGGGCTTTGATTTTATTTAGTAGTCTCTGGTGTGGCAACTTATCGAACGCTTTGCTAAAGTCAAGGTAAATAATATCGTAATTATCATTATTATCTGACGCCTTATATACTTTAGTATAAAAGGATAGAAGATTAGTCACACTTGACTTACCCTTGGAAAAACTATACTGTTAATCACGAATTAAATTATGTGATTTGCCATTTCACCGACCATGTTAACAGCTATTTACTATTATTGATTCAAGCATTTTTCCTATAACCGATGTCAAATTGATTGGCCTGTAGTTGCATATAGACAATATATCTCCCTTCCTAAAATCAAGAACAGCGTTTGTTTGTCTCCAAGCAGTAGACACTAAACCAGTGTCTACTGATTTATTAAATATTTCAGTTAACTGGTCACAGATTTCAAATTTACACTCCTTTAGCATTCTTGGAAAAATTTCGTCTGGACCCGGGTATTTTGTAGCTTTAAGTCTTTCAATCTGCTTGACTACTTCTACTTTACTAATGCTGATATTAGATAGACTACTTTCTTCATCCCCTCTAAAGATCGGATCGCAGTCAGGTACTATATCTAACCTCATAAGTAAACATAAGAACATAAGAAATAAAGGAGACTGCAAAAGACCATAAGTCCTACACTAGGCAGCTCCGTATCCATCACCACCTGTCATCCCCATCCATAAAGTTGTCTAATCGTTTTTTAAAACAACTGATAGTTTCAGCGCTTACTACATGGTTACTAAGTTTATTCCATTCGTCGACCACCCTATTAGTAAACCAATTCTTGCCTATTTCCTTCTTAAATCTAAATTTGTCCAGTTTATACCCATTACTACGAGTCCTGCCCTGTTGTTTTATTATGATGACCGTGTTTGCATCACCCTTGTTATAGCCTTTGATCCACTTGAACACTTCTATTTGATCACCCCGCACTCTGCGTCTTTCCAGAGAGTGTAAGTTTAGGTGCCTAAGCCTCTCTTCGTAAGGCAAATTTCCGAGTCCATGTATCATTTTGGTCATTCTTCTCTGTACTGATTCTAGTGAATTTACGTCCATTCTGTAGGACGGAGACCAAAACTGTACCGCATAGTCAAGGATGGGTCTAACTATCGCTAGATAAAGTTTAATAATTACCTCTGCACTTCTATTGGTTACCGTCCTAGCAATGAAGCCTAATGATCTGTTAGCTTTATTTCTGGCGCTAATACACTGCTTCCTGGTTTTAAGGTCCGGACTCACCAGAACTTCCAAGTCCCTCTCGCACTCAGATTTTTTTAAAAACGTGTTATCTAAGTTGTATCTATTTTCGGGGTTGTGTAGCCTTACGTTTAACACGCTACACTTAGAGATATTGAAGTTCATTTGCCATTTCACCGACCATGTTAACAGCTTATTAAGGTCATCCTGCAGAATCTGGGCGTCGTCTCCTGACCTAATTAGGCGTCCTATTTTAGTGTCGTCCGCAAACTTACTAACATCACTATTTAACCCTTCGTCTAAGTCGTTTATATACATAATGAATAAGGGATCCAAAAGCGAGCCCTGGGGGACCCCGTTGGTAACATTGCCCCACCTAGATTTTATTCCATTTATGGTGACCCGCTGTTTTCTGTTACTAATCCAAGCTCTAATCCATTCTAACACTTTTCCTCCTATGCCATGGGCTTTGATTTTATTTAGTAGTCTCTGGTGTGGCACTTTGTCGAACGCTTTGCTAAAGTCAAGGTAAATAACATCGTAATTTTCATTGTTGTCTGACGCCTTATATACCTTAGTGTAAAAGGATAGAAGATTAGTCACACATGACTTACCCTTGGAGAAATCATGCTGTGAAACACGAATTAAATTATGCCCTTCAATGTGTTCTCTGAGTCTATTTACTATTATTGATTCAAGCATTTTTCCTATAACCGATGTCAAACTGATTGGCCTGTAGTTGCATATAGACGATCTATCTCCCTTCTTAAAAACAGGAACAACGTTTGCCTGCCTCCAAGCAGTTGGAACAGAACCAGTGTCTACCGATTTATTGAATATTTCAGTTAACTGGTCGCAGATTTCAAATTTACACTCTTTAAGCATTCTTGGAAAAATTTTCGTCTGGACCCGGAGATTTTGTAGCTTTAAGTCTGTCAATCTGCTTGACTACTTCTTCTTTACTAATGCTGATATTAGTTAGACTACTTTCTTCATCCCCTCTGAAAATTGGATCGCAGTCAGGTACTTTATCTAACCTCTCATTAGTAAACACCGATAGAAAATAATTGTTAAACTCCTCACTCATTTTTTCTTCCAATTCAATCATGACATTTTCATCGTTTTTAATTGGTCCTATTCTTTCTTTATTTTTTGTTCTATAGAGGTGAAAGAAACCCTTTGGGTTGAATTTTGCTTGACTGGCAACCTTGATTTCATAATTACGTTTCGCTGAACGTGTATTCCTTTTAACCAGCTTTGCCATTTCGTTATATCTTGATTTAAGGTGTGATTCCCCCGTTTTTCATTTTTACGTAAAGTCCTCTTTTCATTCCGATCTCATGTTTCAATCTGTCCGTCATCCATTTGGCAGTATTACTATTTTTCCGTATTGACTTTAGGGGGATAAATGTATTTTGTGCATTAATAATTAGATCAGTTAGATTGTTATACATTTCTTCTAAATTACTGACCTGACTGTTGGGCCCTCGCCCCCAATTGACCTGACCTAAGGTATGCGTATTACCCTCCTTGACCCAGACCTGACCTAAGGTATGCATATTACCCGCCATGACCCACACCTGACTACCAGCCCCGCAACGAGAATCAAGAATGTCTGAAACGTCAGCCTGGCTTTTCGTATTCAATTTCAAATAGGTTTTTATATTGTCAAAGTTTGCTTTCCTGAAGTCTGGTACTTGAACGTTATTCGTACTTTTTATTTTTTCCCAAATAACATTAAATCTTATTTCTTGATGATCGCTAAAGCCTAGACTATCTCCCACTATTACGCTGCTAATTTGGTGCTCATTATTTGTTAGAATTAAGTCCAGGGTATTTTGTCCCCTCGTAGGATCGGTAATCATTTGTTGTAGGAAATTATCCTGCACCACATCTAGGAATTTCTTCGCTTCATGATCTCCTATTAAAGTTTTCCAGTCAATGTTTCTATAGTTAAAATCTTCCATGATTACAACGTTTTTTGTACTGGGACGCTCTGTGAATTTCATGAATCAGGGAATCAGTCTGCTCAATGCTGAGGCTAGGAGGTCTATACAAGACGCCAATAATAACTTTCTTATTCTTGCCTATAATCTCTACCCAAATAGATTCCGTACAGTCCTCTTCCTTAATCGAATTGTTGATAATACAGTTTAATGTATTTTTAACGAAAAGTGCTACACCTCCCCCATTCCTGTCGACCCTATCCCTATGAAAAAAATTATATCCTTCTATTTCGATTTCCGGAAGGAAATGTTTATCAGCCATGTTGATCCAGGATTCAGTAATAGCTATAATATCGAAATTTTCTACGCATGCTTTACCTCGCAGCAAATCAATTTTGTTAATTATGCTCCTGCTATTTGTATAGTAAGCTTTAAGTTTATCTTCCCTCCACTTGCTTTGGTGATTTTTTACACATTCCTCTAAGTTGTTTCTATTGCCTAAACTATATTCCGATACTTCCCCCCCCCTACTCCCACATAATCTACTCGAAAAAACCCTGTAGGATGCCTACTTCTCGCTCAAGGGATTCAGCAAGGAGCCGAAATCCTCTGGGAGACAAGTGCACTCCGTCCCTTGTGTATAGGTGATTCTTACCATAAAAGCGGTCCCAGTTGTCGACAAATGCCCATCCATTGGCCTTACAATGTTTTGCCAGCCTGCAATTCATTGCAATAGCCCTGGAATGCCACATGCCTCCAACTCTACGCCTCGGAAGGATTCCACATACTACAGGAACACCTCCCCTATTTCTGATCTTGTCTAGCGCATCCCGGTACCGCGCAAATAATTCCTCACTCCCTAACTTACCTATATCATTTCCTCCGGCACTTAAGCAAACTACTGGGTCCTTACCTTCCCCTACTAGACACTCTTCAATCCTATCTCTAACATCTCCTATGCCCGCGCCAGGGAAACACACCTGCGTCCTATGTTTCCTATCTTTGTCGCAGAAAACCCTGTCTAAATACCTCACTTGACTGTCTCCTACTACCAAAATCTTACCTGTGGGCAGGGATCCAGCGTCTGCCCTTTCCTTCTTCTCTTGGATTTCATTAGTTCTTTCTTCCTGCAGATTCGCCAGCACTTGAAACGAGTTTTTGTATTTCAGTGGGGCTGGTGAGGACTTTTTTCCACTTTTTCGCATCTTATTTCTCACCGTATTCCATCCATGCTCATCGCTAATTTTGTCTTCCGTATTATGGGCCTTCGAGCGGAGAACTCGATTCTCCTCTTTAAGGCACTTAACAGCATCCTCCAAGGCTTCAATTCTACTAAGTAGAGATTGTATCTCTTCGGCGCTGAACACAGTGACACATTCACTCGCCATATCTGACACATTCACTTGCCATATGTTACACCGATAGAAAATAATTGTTAAACTCCTCACTCATTTTTTCCTCCGATTCAATCATGACATTTTCATCGTTTTTAATTGGTCCTATTCTTTTTTTATTTTTTGTTCTATAGAGATGAAAGAAACACTTTGGGTTGGATCTTGCTTGACTAGCAACCTTAATTTCATAATTACGTTTCGTTGTACGTGTATTCTTTTTAACCAGCTTTACCATTTCGTTATATCTTGATCTAAGGTGTGTTTCCCAGTTTTTTTATTTCTACGTAAAGTCCTCTTTTCATTCCGATATCATGTTTCTATCTATCCGTCATCCATTTGGGAGTATTACTATTCTTCCGTATTGACGTCAGGGGGATAAATGTATTTTGTGCATTAATAATTAAATCAGTTAGATTGCTATACATTTTATCCAAATCGCTGACCTGTCTGTTGAGCCCTCGCCCCCAAATGACCTAATCCAAGGTATGCATATTACCCTCCGTGACCCGACCTCTAGTCATGACCTGACCACCGGTCACACACTGAGACTCGACAATGTCCGAAACGTCTGCATGACATTACATATTAAATTTCAAATAGGTTTTTATATTGTCAAAATTTGCTCTCCTGAAGTCTGGTACTTGGACGTTATTCGTACTTTTTAATTCTTCCCAAATAATAGTAAATATTATTTCTTGATGATCGCTAGAGCCGAGACTATCTCCCACTTGTTTTCAAGCCCTAGCGAATGCTAACAAGTGTACAATTCTGTAAGAGGCTGGTATAGGTACACAAGGTAGATAGAGGGGTAGGTGGTGAGAACTTTTTTTTTTTTTTTTTTTTTTTTTTTTTTTTTTTTTTTTTTTTTGAGTTGGATGTTTGGTAAAGAATAGCCCCGAAAGAGTTGTATAATCTCGCTCTTCGTCTAAAATTTATGAACAATTGCTAGGGACCCGATTTCATTGCTGTATAATGTTGATGTCACAATATGTAAACTAAGCCAGTGAACGCATTGATTTCGAGATCGCTTGAGTAAGCAGTATTACTTAAGACGTTAGTAACTTTTTTTTTTTTTTTTTTTTTTGAGAAAGGGTGGAGAAGGAAATTTAATTGGTTCACGGGAGTAAAGTCACGCCCTTAGGGGGGCACTTCGATGTAGGAGTAAAGATCATTGGACTAAAAAAGTCGTGACGTCGGTGCAAACTGACTTGCTGATAAAACTGAGGATTCTAGTGGGAATTTCTCTGGTGTATCTAAGACAATAACGTTGTAGACGAATTAGTGATGAAAATCAATAAAATATCTCAATAATTTAAATTTTCCTATTCTAAGCATATACTAAGTGAAACTTGACTAAGTCGGATGATCTGAGGCATGGAGCCCACAGATGAAAACAAGTAATGGAATATGAGTGACTAATCTACATTAAGACAATGATGAAAAAAGTGAAAGTGAAAGGGGACCACGGATTGGAACACTAGACGTAGTAGTAAACACTGCTATACATCAAAGAGTTAAGGAACGCATGCAGGATTATATACACAAGAGATGAAAAAACACACAAAATAGCACATATATTTTGATGGCAACATCTACTGAAGGATAATATCTTGTGTAAGATATTTTTCAAGTATATATTCTAGCAAGCGTGTAAGAGGGTAGTAGAAAATGATTGGTCGAGACGACCAAGGGTAGCTGCCGGGACCTGTAAGAGGCTGGTAGATAAAGGTAGAGAAGTAAGGTAGATATAGGGGTAGGTGGCGAGAACTCAACTTTTATGAGTTGAATGTTTGGTAAACAATAGCCCCAGAAGAGTTGCATAATCTCGCTCCTCGTCTAAAGTTTATAAGCAACCGCTAGGGACCCGATTTCATTGTTGTATAATGCTGATGTAACAATATGTAAACTAAGCCAGTGACGCATTGATTTCAAGATTGCTTGAGTAAGCAGTATTACTTAAGACGTTTGTAACAGTTTTTCTGATTGGAGAAAGGGTGAAGGAGAAGAACATTAAATTGGTTCACGGGAGTAAAGCTACGTCCTTAGAGGAGGCATTTAGATGTAAGAGTAAAGATCATTGGACTAAAGAAGTCGTGACGTCGGTGCAGACTGACTTGGTTATCAAACTGAGGATTCCAGTGGGGATTCCTCTGGTGTATCTAAGACAATAACGTTGTAGAAGAATTAGTGAAGAAAATCAAGAAATATCCCAACAATTTAAATTCCCCTATTCTAAACATATACTTAGTGAAACATGACCAAGTCGGATGATCTGAGGTATGGGGCCTACAGATGAAAATAAGTAATGGAATATGAGTGACTAACCTACATGAAGACAATGATGAAAAGAAAGTGAAAGTGAAAGGGGACCATAAATTGAAACACTAGATGTACTAGTAAACTCTGTTAACGACAGTGGAAATAACAAAGGTAACAAATTCCTTAAAGGTTTGATTCAACTAAGCAAAGAACAACAAGGGAGGTGGTATGATAATGTTGAACCAGCCAGATTAGAATAATAAAATGTTAAATTTACTTAATGACAGCAAAACTTACCAGAAAAAGCACGTTGGATACGCAAAAAAGTGAGTGATAAATTCACAAAAAAGCTAGGCAAATATCTAAGAAATATGGCAAAAGGAAGAAATTATCAAATTAACTAGAAGCACCTATACCACCCAGAATGCATGGTTTACATAAAATCCACAAGGCAGGAATTCCCATGCGCCTCATTACTTCAGTGATCAATAGTACACCCCACAAACCTAGCCAAATGCTTAGCTAAACCCCTGCCCAGAACACTAGGATCCATTAGTCATGCTCACCTACGAAATTCTTCAGATCTAATTAACAAATTAAAATATTTAGACTTCAGCAACAAGAAATTTGCCAGCTATGGTGTTACCTCGCTATTCACCAGTTTCAATAAGTAGTGTTCTAAAAGCTGTAGACCGAGTAGTAAATAATCTAAACAGTGAATATTTACCAAAATAGATTACCTTGAACTAATTTCCCTCTGCGTAGGTTTTGGTGTTTTTACTTTTAATGATATTGAATACAGACAACATTTTGGCCTAGCCATGGGTAGTCCCCTTTCTGATGTATTAGCCAATTTATCTATGGAAATACTCGAAATAGGAGGTTATATGTCAGTAATTGGTAGAAGTAGCAATCCCACCAATAAGGAAGACTACATGAATTTTTATTCGGTACACAATAATAGAACCAAAACAGGTATAGTAATAGACTTCTTCCTCAGACTATTTTGCATATGTAGTAAAGAGTTTCTGGAAGATGAAATAAATCATATCACAGAAACCTTCAACAATCTAAAATATCAAAAAGGTCTCCTGTGTAAATTGAGAAAAAAACTGAATAAATAAGTAAGAAAAGCAAAGATAACAATATATGCAACAAAGAAGCCCGATATATCACAGTTTCAAACTCCAATATTAATTCACACCTAGACACATTCTTCTTAAAAGCAGGCAATATGATAGCTAGAACATCAGGTAGTAAAATGGGACATTTGGTCACACGTAGTAATGATAACCTAACTAATGAAATCAGTATTGTATAAAAGATACCATATTAAAGCTGCCAATCATCATATTTTGGAGAAACAGGTCGTGGACTTGATAAATGGTTATACGAACCCAAAAATTATGTAAAAACCTACAGATTTTTTAATTCCAGACTGGGAAAATACAATTTTAATACATATTCAACAAAAATATTGAGAAAGACAATAGAAGTAGCTTATATTAACACCAATAATAACATTAAACATAGGGAAGGTTTTATAAGCTTAGCAAAAGCCACAGGTTTATCAATAGTT
>NC_134786.1:29950655-29955655 GCF_046742065.1 Oratosquilla oratoria | reverse complement strand
TCTCGTGTTACCATAGTTGGTGACGAGTGTGAACATTACATTGTGGCTAATGTAATAATGATGAAGTTTTACAATTAAATATCATGACAACACTAATAACAAAGAAATTATTAATAGTAATTATAACAATAATAATGATAACAATAATGATAAAAATGACAATATTTAAATATATAATAATGACAATAATAAAGATGATGATGATAACGAAAATTTAGATATTAAAAGATTTAAATTTTCATTATCATCATCTTTATTAATATTATTTATTACTATTTATTTTCAACACTATTATCATTATTATCATCATCATTATTATTATTATTATTATTATTATTATTATTATTATTATTATTATTATTATTATTATTATTATTATTATTATTATTATTATTATTATTATTATTATTATTATTATTATTATTATTATCATTATTATCATTATCATCATTATTATTATTATTATTATTATTATTATCATTATTATTATTATTATTATTATTATTATTATTATTATTATTATTATTATTATTATTATTATTATTATTATTATTATTATTATTATTATTATTATTATTATTATTATTATCATTATCATTATTATTATTGTTACTATTATTATTATTATTATTATTATTATTATTATTATTATTATTATTATTATTATTATTATTATTATTATTATTATTATTATTATTATTATTATTATTATTATCATTATTATTATTACTTTTGTTATTATTATTGTTATTATTATTGTTGTTATTATTTTATTATTATTTTACTAGTATCATTATTATTGTTATTATATATTTTTATATTATTTATTATATATATATATATATATATGTCTCACCTTCTTCTCACCAGACGCCTGGTAGGCTAGTGCCTGTCAGCCACTGAGTCCCGATGAACGATTTTCCGCCATTCTTGTCGGTTCGCAAAGGTCTCTTCTCTCTCAATTTCAGTCAGGCTACTTCCCCTTGCCGCCAGTGCTTCCCCAACTCCTTCAACCCATCTCTTCCTTGGTCTTCCCACAGGTCTTCTTCCTTGAGGTCTATATTCCAGATATTTTCTCGGTAACTGGTTCTCGTTCATTCTTTGCACATGTCCATACCATCTTAGCTTGCTTCTCTCCACCATCTCCAAAATTGATACAACTCCCATTCTTCAACCTGTCTCTCCTAGTCACTCCTTTAATCATTCTCAGCACCCTCATCTCTGCAGCCTGTATCTTTGATCTTGTTCTGCTTGTCAATGTCCAGGCTTCTGATCCATATGTCAGTATAGGTCTTAATATGGTGTTGTATATTGTTGTTTTACATTTTCTGGGGATATTTTTGTCTTTCAGTAGTGGATATAGCATGCTTATATTTGAATTGTATTTACATATTCTATTGTTTAGTTCTATGTCCTGTCTATTTTCTTTTTCAAAACAAACTCCAAGATACTTAAAGTTGGTTACCTGCTTTAATCTCTCACTCCCCACCTCCACGTCCACTTCCACATTTCTTCTACCAACATACATAACTTCAGTTTTGTTTACATTTATTTTCATTTCCCTTGTTCTCAGCGTATTTTCCCATCTGTTCATTGCATTCTGTAGTTGTTGTTCATTGTCAGTGATAACTGCTATATCATCTGCATAAGCAAATGTGATTTCATTGTCGTCATCGCATATTTCTTTCATACATCTGTCCATATATATAATAAAGAGCAGCGGCGATATAACACCACCCTGCCTCACACCTGTTCTCACTTCGAACCATTCGCTCTCCATATCTCTTCCTCTAACTTTACTCATTGTCTCATGTAATATGCTTTTTATTGCCCTTTTTAGTTTACCAGGTATTCCATACTCTTCATGTCCCAATGCTTCCCACAGTTTCTTCCTAGGTACCCTGTCAAAAGCTTTCTCCATATCAATGAATACAGCATATTTATCCTTATTCCATTCCCAGTCTTTTTCCATAAGTAGTTTCATAGCAAATATTAGATCTACTGTTCCTTTTCCAGGCCTAAAGCCATGTTGCCACTTCCCAATTTTTTCCTCTATCAGTCCTCTGAGTCTCTGTTCCAGCACTCTTTCATAAATTTTTCCAGCGTGTGAAAGCAGAGATATACCTCTATAGTTTTCACATCTTGTTTTATCTCCCTTCTTATATATTGGGCACACTATAGCTCTCCTCCAGTCATCTGGGATCCTCCCCTCCTCCCACGCTATGTTGAAAATTCTCCTTAGCCATGTCACTCCCACATCATCCAGTGCTTTAAATATTTCACTTGGGATTCCATCTTCACCCGTTGCCTTTCCATTTTTCATTTTCTTAATTGCATTAATTACTTCCTCTCTCGTAATCTCATCCATTTCCCCATAATTTCCATTGTTTACCTCCTCCTCATGCACTAGATTTTCATCATTCTCCCTTATAAAATCCTCCACATTTAATAACCCTTCAAAATATTGCATCCATCTTTGACAAATATGTTCCGGCTCAGTAAGAAGCTCTTCCCCATTTGCACTTTTCAAGGCTCCTGTCATTGAATTCTCTCCTTTTCTATATTTTTTTGGCCATGCTATATAGGAGCTTTTTGACTCCACCGAAATCTTCCTCCAGTTGCTCCCCAACACGTTCCCATGCTTCTCTCTTAGCCTCTCTTTTAATCTGTTCTGCTGCATTTCTAGCATCTACATATAGTTTTCTGTCTTCTATTTGTCTCGTTTTCATCCACTTTCGGAAACACCTCATCTTCAGTCCAACTGCTTGTCTGACTTCTTCTGTCCACCATATTGTAGTTTTCTTTTTGGTATTACCATGTACTTTTACTTGGATTGTTTCCTTAGCTATGTCTTTTATCGTCGTCTTCATTTTTCCCCACTCAGTTTCCACATCCTCACACACACCATTTGGCAATTTCTCCTCCACCTTGTTTTTCAATTCTCTCAAGCATTCTTCATTTTTTAGATTTTCAAGGCAATATCTTTTCCCCTTTCTTCCTCTGTTCCTCTTTGGTGTCTTTAATTTGACTTTTCCGATCACCATTCTGTGATCAGAATCCATTGATACTGAGGGAATGGCCTTTACATCTAAAAATATGTTCTTGTTGTTGGTTACGATTAGATCAATCATCGACTTATTCGTATATTCTCCTCTTCCGCTATTCCACTGATACCATGTCCACTTGTGGGATTCCTGATGTTTGTAAAATGTATTCATAATTGATAAGTCATTTATCACACAGAAATCTAAAACTCTTTCCCCATCTAAGTTTCTATCTCCAATACCAAACTCCCCCAGGACTCCCCTCATTCCTTCTCTGTTTCTGCCAACATGTCCATTCATATCTCCCATTATTATTACTGTATTTCTCGTATCTGCAACCATATCATATAGATATTGGAGTCTTTCGTAAAATTCATCCTTCTCCTGATTTGGACGTCCCTGTTGTGGAGCGTACACCTGTATCAGCCTAAGTTCTGTTTCCTTTAATTTGATGATAACATCTATCATTCTTTCGCTCTCATAAGAAATCCCTACTATCCTATCTGACATTTCTGGGGTCAGTATAAAGGCCACACCGTACATCGAATCCTCTCTTCCCTTCCATATTAAATGATAGTTCTCGTGTAAAACCTTTCTTCCTTCATTTTTTATCCTCGTCTCGCAGCAACCCAGGATATCAAGATTTCTTTCCTTCATCAATGTAACCATTTCTTCCTCTTTGTCTTTGATGGTTGAGACATTTAGAGTGGCAATCCTGATCTTCCTATACCTTTTCCTCCTCCCATTTAGTCCAAGTTCGTGTCCAGGTCGTAGCCGAAAAGTCCGTCCATTCCGAGGCTCAGTTTGCGTATCGTGAGCTTTTCTTGTTTTAAATGCCGGCTTGCTAGGCCTGTCGCACAACCCTCCTCTTTTATCCGGGCTTGGGACCGGCATGTGGTTGGTTAGACATCCACATATATACATATATTTGATATTTAAATTTTCGGCGTTGTTTTGTCCCTTGCTCATGATGCCCCTCAGGCTGGTCACCCAGGTGGTGACAAAACTGTGGCTATGGCACGTAAGAAGTATTATTGGCCTAAAATGCGACTAGACATTACCTCTCATGTATCCCGGTGTAGTTGTTGTGCCCAGAACAAAGGTTCTACGCGCACTACTCCCATCTTAGAGTACCCTACTCCTTCTCGCCCTTTTCAGACTGTGACTATAGACCTTTTGCAACTGCCTCTTAGCACTCAAGGTTCTGTATGTGTCCTTGTGCGTGTGGACCACTTTAGTCGTTTTGTAATACTAGCTCCCTTACGTAACAAGTCTGCACCAGTTGTAGCCCATACTTTAGTTTCTCACCTTTTGTGTCCATACACCACTCCTTCGATGCTCCTAAGTGACAATGGTACTGAATTTAAGAACGAGGTTTTGGCAAGTATTTGTGAACGTTACGGCATCACACAAACATTCGTGACTACTTGCCATCCGGCGTCCAATGGTCTTGTGGAGAGGACGAATAGGAAAATTCTAGAGATACTCAGACACGTTGCGAGTAACATTCATGAATCCTGTGAAGATTGGCTTCCCCATGTCAGTACTTGTATTAATAGCTTGACAGCCCTGCTCGTCCCCTCTACAATTTTGATGACTACAGTCAACTCCAGAGTCACACGTTGCATGCCATTTATGACTCTGTGAAAGAAAAACTTGCTGTTTCCAAGTCCGAAATGTTGAAACAACAACATATTCGTGCAAAGCCTGTTACCATCGTTGTTGGTGATCATGTCTATAAGAGCATGCCTGACCGTCAATCGAAGTTAAACTATAAATTTAGTGACCCCTTTTTGGTTACTGAGAAGTTGCATCCCAACAAATTCAGGGTCTTTGATCCTTCACAGGGACTGAGTGAAGTGGTCCATGTGGACAGACTTAAGGTCACTCAGGTGCCCATACCGGCGTTTACCCGGCCTCCTCCAAGGCCCACTGTACAAACTATTCCTGTATCAG
>NC_134786.1:29935655-29940655 GCF_046742065.1 Oratosquilla oratoria | reverse complement strand
GATTGGAGATGGTTAAAGAAAATGGAGAAAAGTGGGAGGTGAGCCAGCTGTTGTTTGCGGACGATACTGCGCTTGTGGCAGGGTCAGAGGAGGGATTGAGGAAGCTGGTGGCAGAGTTTGGGAGAGTATGTGATAGAAGAAAGCTAAAGATAAAAGTGGGTAAAAGTAAGGTGATGAGATGTACAAGGGGTGAAAGTGGCAGTAGACTGGAAGTGAACATTAAGGGAGAGCGACTGGAGGAAGTGGATAGTTTTTAGATACTTGGTGCAAGTGTAGCAGGAAAAGGTGGAGTGAAGGTGGAGGTAGAATGTAGATTGAGAGAAGCGAGTAAATGCCTTGGTGGTTTAAAGAGTGTAATGAGAAATAGACATTTGGGAATGGATGCAAAGAGGAGACTGTATGAAGGAGTGATTGTGCCAACAGCACTGTATGGGGCAGAAACGTGGAACATAAGAGAAGAAGAGAGAAGGAGTTTGAATGTGTTTGAGATGAGGTGTCTGAGAAGTATGGTGGGGGTTACTAGGCTAGATAGAGTGAGAAATGAGGAGGTGAGGAGGAGAACAGGGGTGAAAAAGGATTTGGGAGATAGGGTTGATGAAAGAATATTAGGATGGTTTTGGACACATGGAAAGGATGAGTGAAGAAAAAATAGTAAAAGAGGTATGGAAGGCAGAATGTGGAGGGAGTGAACATGAGGGGAGGTGCTAGGATGTGTTGTATGGATGGGTTTATGGGGGCTTTGTGTAAGAGGGGAATGTCTGTTGAGGAAGGAAGGGAGAGGACGGAAGACAGAGGTGAGTGGAGAATGGTTGTATATGGATGATGTTGTGACTGCATGAGGAGAAATGGGCGGGGGGGTGGGGGGTGGGGTAGTATGTGTGAGTAAATTTTGACGCAGCCCGAAGGGATTTCTCCCCGTCCTCTCCTTATATGCAAAGGGGGACGGAGAGGGGGGGTCGCCAATTAAATGAAGCGGCCTTGCTGTGGATGTACTGTGTCTTGCGACACTGCTTCTGACCCAGGGCGGTGGGCGGGGTGCAGGGATGACCCGTCATCCAGGAGGTGCTCAGATGAGAGGAAGGGTGGGAGGGGTGTGGAGTGTATTTGGGGATGAAATGGGTGGGAGTGTTTTTATGCCTTTCCCTTTTTGGCTACCTCCCTTGGAAGGGGGAAAAAGCCTTGGTATATGTATGTATGTAATAATAATAATAATAATAATAGAAATTATAATAATAATAATAATAATAATAATAATAATAATAATAATAATAATAATAATAATAATAATAATAATAATAATAATAATAATAATAATAATAATAATAATAATAATAATAATGATAGTAATGATGATGATGATGATGATGATGATGATGATGATGATGATGATGATGATGATGATGATGATGATGATGATAATAATGATAATAATAATAACAATAATAATAATAATAATAATAAAAATATTAATACTAATAATAATAATAATAATAATAATAATAATAATGATGATGATGATGATGATGATGATGATGATGATGATGATGATGATGATGATGATGATGATGATGATAATAATAACAATAATAATAATAATAATAATAATAATAATAATAATAATAATAATAATAATAATAATAATAATAATAATAATAATAATAATAATAATAATAATAATAATTATAATAATAATAATAATAATAATAATAATAATAATAATAATAATGATAATAATAATAATAATAATAATAATAATAATAATTATAATAATAATAATAATAATACATATATATATATACATACATACATACATACATAATAATAATAATAGTACATACATACATACATATATACATACATATACCAAGGCTTTTCCCCCCTTACTATTTACCTGTTTGTTTGTTATTCAACTATACCAATGCATTTATTTATGTATTCTAATTGTTATTTACATTGTTATAGTTTTAATTTATTATTAATATGATTTTTTTTTTTTTTTTTTTTTTTTTTTTTTTTTTGCATCCGGCCTAGATATGGATCAAAAGGTCTCCTGTCGGCATGCTTTGCCTTTGTAATCCTTTGATAGCCAAAAAGGAAAAGGCATAAATTAATTTCCACCCACTCTATACAATAATAATAATAATAATAATAATAATAATAATAATAATAATAATAATAATAATAATAATAATAATAATAATAATAATAATAATAATAATAATAATAATAATAATAATAATAATAATAATAATAATAATAACAACAACAACAACAACAACAACAACAACAACAACAACAACAGCAACAACAACAACAACAATGATAATAATAATAATAATAATAATAATAATAATAATAATAATAATAATAATAATAATAATAATAATAATAATAATAATAATAATAATAATAATAATAATAATAAAATAATAATAATAATAATATAATAATAATGATAATATAATAATAATAATAATAATAATAATAATAATAATAATAATAATAATAATAATAATAATAATAATAATAATAATAATAATAATAATAATAATAATAATAATAATAATAATAATAATAACTAGCGGAACCCGTGTAAATTACACGAAAGAGAAGAGGGTAAATCATTGCATCAAGATGGCAAGAGAGGTAGGATATCCTCTCCCTCTGTTGTCCTTCAGGGTACACTATAATGTCACGCTGGACAGGAGGTGCTCCATCATCACCGACAAATATTGCTGCAATTTCATCATTTGTTGGATCATTATATCTCCTCGCATCAGGGCCGGCAATAAATTGCATGGTTATATTTCTGGGAGGGATATTTTGTAATGTAGCTCTCTGTTGCTCTTCAAGTTCGACAGTTCTCATGTTTTTATATGCCCCTACATAAGGATTATCGACCATTGCTTGAGATATTTTTTCGAAAACTGAATGTAAGCAATTAGAATTTTGATTAGCATTTGACCTCAGATTTAATGCTTCATTTGTTTCAATTATATAAAGCTGTCCATATTTTCTTTCTTCATTTTCATTTGGATGTAAATTTGTTGCATAATGATATATTTGTCCTTGCAATCGAAAACAATATGGACCATGTCCTGGAGGTGGCTTCACTTCAGCGCCGAAGGAAGCAAAGGCAAAGGAGGAGTTATAATTCCTAATGTTGTTTCTAAAGTTGCTAGAATCCCTGTCATTTCCTTCGAATAATTTCCTTAGAATGACCGGATATTCTTGGAGGGGCTCAAGTGATACTTATCCATTATGACAACAATTCAGAGGCTCTACCTGAAATCGGAGAGCCTGGCAGTGTTCACAAATAACATTCATTGGCCCAATATAGAATCTATCAGGATTTATAAATTGGACACCATCTGCTTTATTTCTCCGTATTTTATTTCTATTTCTCCTATTTTCAAGGTTCATCAGTCGTTCTTCTTCAGTCATGTTGTTTCTTCTAACTCTCATCTGTTGTCTGTTGATGCTTCGTTGCGATTGTCTTTCTTCTTCATCCATTGCATCTCTTCTTGCTCGCATCCGTTCTCTTACTTGGGTGTTATGCAGTTCTCTTTCTTCTTCATTCATTTGATTCATTCTTCCTTGCATTAGTTCTCTACTACGATTATTAAATGCATTTCTCTCCTCTTCGCTCATTTGATTCCTCGTTCTTCGCATTTGTTCTCTGTTTCTATTTTGTTGGGCTTGTCTTTCATTCTCTCTGAACTGCTCTCGTCTCCTTCTTTGTCGTCCCCTGCCTGCCTCTCTTCGCTGCCTTCTTCGTTCGTCCATACTGAAGGTAAACACATAAGGAACAATTAATAACCGTCAGACTTTTTTCCCAATTCGATCGATCAACTAATTCAGATTTCGACGACTATACCTTACTTTGTAAATGCTTTAGATTAAAATTGGGTCCAATTTATGAGTAGCATACAAAGTAATTGAACTTTTTAAACAAATATTCGGAAGGTCGTTGCGGAACTCGTGTAAATTACACGAAAGAGAAGAGGGATATTTTGTAATGTAGCTCTCTGTTGCTCTTCAAGTTCGACAGTTCTCATGTTTTTATATGCCCCTACATAAAGATTATCGACCATTGCTTGAGATATTTTTTTTCGAAAACTGAATATAAGCGATTAGAATTTTGATTAGTATTTGACCTCATATTTAATGCTTCATTTGTTTCAATTATATAGAGCTGTCCATATTTTCTTTCTTCATTTTCATTTGATCTTCGAGACCTTCCAGAAGTTCGAGACCTTCCAGAACTTCGAGACCTTCCAGAACTTCGAGACCTTCCAGACCTTCAAGAACTTCGGCACTTTCGAAAACTTCGGCACTTTCGAGAACTTCGGCACCTTCGAGAGCTTCGGCACCTTCGAGAACTTCGGCACCTTCGAGAGCTTCGGCACCTTCGAGAACTTCGGTACCTTCGAGAACTTCGGCACCTTCGAGAACTTCGGCGACTTCGAGAACTTCGGCGCCCTCGAGAACTTCGGCGCCTTCGCGAACTTCGGCCCCTTCGAGAACTTTGGCACCTTCGAGAATTTGGGCACCTTCGAGAACTTCGGCACCTTCGACAATTTCGGCACTTTCGAGAACTTCGAGAACCTCGACACCTTCGAGAACTTCGGCACGTTCGAGAACTTCGGCACCTTCGAGAACATTGGCACCTTCGACAATTTCGGCACTTTCGAGAACTTCGAGAACCTCGACACCTTCGAGAACTTCAGCACGTTCGAGAACTTCGGCACCTTCGAGAACATTGGCACCTTCGAGAACTTTGGCAGCTTCGAGAACTTCGACACCATGGAAGGTCGTTCCTTTTTATGTAAGAGTGACACACAAAATAACACACACGCTATCGTATAATAATAATAATAATAATAATAATAATAATAATAATAATAATAATAATAATAATAATAATAATAATAATAATAATAATAATAATATATAATAATAATAAAGTCTAAGGAACAAACACGCCTTATTTCAACCAT
>NC_134786.1:29923155-29925655 GCF_046742065.1 Oratosquilla oratoria | reverse complement strand
TCCACTTGCAACACTTTTCCATCCAGAAGTTTTTCCATTTAAAACAACTCTCTGTTTTCGACCCTTCAACCAATTACTAGTCCAACCTAATAGGCTACCACTTATTCCATGCAAAGCTAATTTATTAAGTAGTCTTTCGTGTGGGACGGTATCAAAAGCTTTTGCAAAGTCTAGATATACTAAATCTATATTGTTTCTTTTGTCATAATTCGAGATAACTGTGTTGTAGAATTCGAGTAAGTTAGTCACGCAAGAACGTTTCCGTCTGAAACCATGCTGACTATCATTTATCAAACGGTTACTTTCTAAATGATGTTCGATAGCATCTCTGATGATAGTTTCCATTATTTTTCCTACGATTGAAGTCAAACTTATAGGCCTATAGTTATTTGGTTTCTTTTTGTCACCTTTTTTGAATATGGGAGTAACGTTAGCTAGCTTCCATTCTCTTGGGACATCTCCGGATATGATGGATTTCTTGAAAATAATTTCTAATGGAACAACAATCTCATTTTTCATTTCCTTTAAGATTCCTGGATGCCAACCGTCAGGCCCTGGTGTTTTATTAACTTTGAGTTTGTCTATACACCTTTTATTTTTTTCTTTTGTTATATTTACCGTAGTGAGTAAGTTTACCCTAGACTTTTCACAGGTTTCAGTTTGGAATTCACCTTGAGGTGTTTCGTTTACGAATACCGAGCTAAAATAATTGTTTAAGATATTACACATTCCTTCATTTGAATATTCAAGTTGACCGTCAGCAGATAATAGTGGACCAATGTGATTCCTAACAACCTTTTTATCTCTAATGTAACTATAGAATTCTTTGGGATTCTCTTTGGATTTCTCAGCGATGTTCATTTCGTATTGTCGTTTTCTTTTTCTTATTGTCTTTTTTAAATCTCTCTGTATTGATACATAACTTTCATAATCATTAGATGCACCCGAGCACTTATATTTCTTATAAGCCTGTCTCTTTTTAGCAATACTTTTTTCAGTTTCTTTGTCGAGCCACTTTGGGCGAGCCTGATTTGGGGGACGTCTGTCCTTAAAAGGAATGTAAGTTTGAATCATCTTAGTGAGCGTATTTTGAAATATTTCGCACATCTGATCTACAGGTCTTTCGTTTAATTTTGCCTCCCAATCTGTAAGCTGAAGCCCCTGCCGTAGTTCTATGAACTGAGCTTTACTGAAATCGGGTATTTTAGAAACACAAGTATCTATTCTAAAATTATTTAGGAGTTTGAATCTAACTAGGTTGTGATCGCTATTTGCAACAGATTCACCGACTTCTACATCAGTTACCATGCTTTCGCGGCTAGTGATCAAAAGATCGAGTAAGTTTCCATATCTTGTGGGCTCTTTTACATGCTGAATTAAGTAATTGTCACCAAGAAAATCAATCAAGCGACTTCCTATATGGCCATGTTCAAGGGTCATCAAATCAATGTCAGTAAAATTGAAATCACCCATTATCAATAAATTCCGGTTGCAGAAACTAGACAGTTCTTGAAATAACAGTTTGTCGTCTGCTAATGATAATGTCTTTGGCCTATATATTTCACCTATATTCATTTTTTGTCCATTTGTTTGGGTTAACTCGACCCACAAACTATCATATGCATCCTGTTTCACTTTCTCTAAAACACAAGCATGAACATTGTTTTTAACGTACAATAGAACACCCCCACCTTTCTTGTGGTTTCTATCCTGATGAAAGTGTTTAAATCCCGCAATACTAAATTCAGCTTCCAACTCTGTACCATCTAACCATGTCTCAGTTATTCCTATCATATCGAGATTTTCGCTTTTGACATACGCCTGTATTTCTTGAAATTTGTTTCTAATACTACGAGCATTAAAGTACATGGTTTTAAGAAACTCGTGATTATTTCTTTTTGACACATTTTGAATTTCAATATCATGTCTTACATTATCATTTTGTTTTTCATTTATACCTTGCTCTATATTATTATTTGGTCCTTCATTGACGTTCAATGCCTCATTTACATTTCTCCTATCAAAATTAACATTTCCCCCATCACGGACATCTGGTCGATCACGGTCATCCGATCTCTTTTGTACATTTTGTCCCCCTACGTCACCGTGATTCACGCAGGCCTCCCGTCGTTCAGTGACATTATGTCCGGCATCCCTTTCTAAAATTATATTTTGTCCTCTAGTGACATTATATCCTACCGTGATATTTTTTCCACCACTATAATTACATCCCATCGTGATATTTTGTCTTCCACTGTCATTACATCCTATCATGATATTTTGGCCTTCATTGACATTCTGTCCGGTATCCCTTCCTAAAATTATATTTTGCCCTTCACTGATATTATATCCTACCGTGATATTTTCTCCTCCATTATCATTACATCCTATCGTGATATTTAGTTCTCCACTATCATTACTTCCCATCGTGATCTTTTGTCCTCCACTGTCATTACATCCCATTGTGACATTTTGTCCTATGACATTACATCCTAATGTG
>NC_134786.1:29910655-29913155 GCF_046742065.1 Oratosquilla oratoria | reverse complement strand
CCATAGGTCTATAATTTTTGGCAGCCGCTTTATCTCCACCTTTAAATATCGGTGTAACTAGACTTTGTTTTAGCACTCTCGGGACCTGACCTGCATCTAATGAAGTACGCCATAGTATGTACAACGGAGTGGAAAGAGTGTGTGAGCACTTTTTCAGGAGTATAGCTGGAACCATATCTGGTCCTGCAGCAGAGAATGTATTTATTGATGCAATGGCCTGCTCTATATCTTCTCTGTTGAATTCTATGTCTTCTAGTTGTGGGCCTTCTCTATTCTGTGATGGTTGGTATGTAGTTGTGTTACATAGTGGTTTGCTGTAAACTGAGTTATATTGTTCATCCAGGGCATCAGCAATCTCTTTGGGGTCCGTGATTTGCCTCCCTTGCCATGAAATGGGTCCCACAGAACTTCTTATTTCCGCCTTTGACCTAGCATAGGAGTAAAAATATTTTGGATTATTCTTTATGGCATCCACTGCTCTTCTTTCTTCTGTCTTCAATTCATTTTCGTGAGATTCAGCCAGTTTATTTTCAATAGTCTTGATTTTATTCTTTAGACTTCGGTGGTTATTTCTCGTGTTGGTTTTTAATTGTTTAACCAGTCTTGTCCTTTTTTTCATTAAGATTCTCCGATCACGGGGAATTGTTTTTTGTCGCCGTTTTATATTTTGAGGGATAAGTGTAGTGCATATGTCTTGTAATTTGGTGAGAATGTACTCAACCATCATTTTAATCAATTTATTCTCTAATTCTGAATTCCAGTTAATGTTTGCTATCTCCTTGTTCACTGCGTTCCAGTCGACTTTAGAGTGGAAGAAGTTTAATGCTGCAAAAGACTCTAGTTTTCTGGTATGATTTGCAGTCCCTATATCACCCAGCATCGTCTCCACTATCACTAATCTGTGGTCTGATAGTATAGTGTCTTCAATGTCAATCGTATTACCAATTCTTCGTTATTGGTGAATACCAGGTCGAGAATGTTCTCTCCTCTCGTAGGTTCGTTTATTAGTTGTTTCAGTAAAAATTCGTTTGCCAAGTTCACCAACGTTGTAGAGTGTAGTCTGTCTACGGCTGTTCCCCCATATATTGTCATGGTGTCCCATTTTATAATTGGCAGGTTGAAGTCCCCGTTTATAATTATTGTTGGCTCTGGTGGTCCCAATCTCCGTATCTCCTCCGTTATACAACTATTAAAATTGAGAAAACTCTGTTGTGAACATCCTGGCGGTCTGTATACAGTAATTATGATACTTTTCAGTCGCTCTATATACAGCACTACATATTCTGTTTCACCATCGGAACCTGCTACTAACATTTTTGTATGCCGAGACCAATCATCCCTCACATAAACTATTACTCCACCTTTTTTCTTTCCTGCTAGGCGGTCTCCTCGAAACTGTTGGAAACCACTAATTTTTATTTCCCCATCTTTTATATCTTGCCGTAAGTGTGATTCGGTAAAACACATTAATATTGCATTACATGTCCTAGCTATTTCAGCCAGCATATTTCTTTTATAATGTTTTTTCCTGGGAAAAATACCCTCTATGTTGCAACGTATTATTGATGATCTATTGAGTAATGGTGTGCTTAATTGGCAATCTGGGGGTGAGCAATTTTGCGAATCTGTTTGGTATGTAGAACTTTTTACCAGTAGACTTGGCTCTAATTTTAGTTTTTTGAATTTATATCCTCTTCACATGTCATTGTGCGTCGGATAACTCGGTTTTTGGCTTCTAAGAATGCTGGGCATTTTATATTAAATATTGAATGGTTTGTTTGTGGTCTATCGGCATCTGGACAGTGGCAACATTTCAAGTTATCTTTCGTGGTGCAATCATTTGACCTGTGTTCTCCGGCACAATATCCGCATCGGGGTTTCAGCTGGGTACACTTTTCAGTCTTATGACCATACTGTGAACAATTACCACACCTCAATGCCCAATAATGGTCATATGCATGACATCGTGACATATGCAGGTAGATGCATCCCCCATTTTTCATGACGGCATTTCTGATTCTTGGTGACACTCCTAGTATGACAGTTTTGAACCCTGGTGCACTTGGTTTACTAGTCAGAACTTTTATTTCATTCTCTTCATCTATGAGTTCAGTAATACTTGGGTTCTTATCCAATATTATTTGGTTTAAATCTGAATCCACAGTTGAGTCTGGTACGTATGTCAGGGCTAACTTAGGCTTCAATTTTTTCTGATGGGCGAGCTCATACTGGTTCGAGTTGGGCGTTTTTCCCAGGGCTTCTACGGCTTGGGTGGTTATGGTATTGTTTGGGAATACTAGCTTCACCGTGTCTTCTGTCACTTTTCTCATTGATACAGTAGGGACAGATTTCAGAGCTGTTACAATCTGATCGTTATCTTCTTTTGTTACTGTAGAACCACTTTTGCGTTTTATGAAAACAGCCTGTTGATTTGCTTCTAACATTCCTCTCGTTTTCTTATATTTTGCCAGCTGTTGGCTATCCTTGGTTGACTGTAATA
>NC_134786.1:29870655-29873155 GCF_046742065.1 Oratosquilla oratoria | reverse complement strand
AATGTTGTTCTCTCTAAAGCCATCCAACTGGGGATCCAGCCCCACCTAATAGCATGGCTGGCAGATTTCCTCACCGGACGACGGCAGGCGGTCAGGTACCAAGGGTCAACTTCCCCCCTCCTCCCTTTAACTTGTGGGGTCCCCCAGGGTACCAAAATGGGTCCCCTATGCTTCCTCATCCTTATCAACGACGCCCTCATGGACACTCCTCACAGATGGAAGTACGTGGATGACAGCACCGTAGGCATCCCCATCAACACCAGGCGGCCTGATTACGCACCACTACAAAACACCCTGAACAAGCTCATGATGTGGACGGAAAACAACAACGTCACAATCAACACCAACAAGACCGTAGTGATGCACTTCTGTACCTCCACCCAAGCAGTACCTCCTCCACAACTTTCATTGGGCCCTCACCCCCTCCAATTGGTGCAATCCAACAAGATCTTGGGCATCACACTCGATGCTCAATTAAATTGGAACCAACATATCACCAATATAGTCAGGACAGCGTCTTACAAACTGTATATGCTGAGTAGATTAAAATCACTAGGAACACCTACATCTGAGCTACAGGAGGTCTACAAAACTTTCATACTCCCCACCCTCATGTATGCCTCACCAGCCTGGTGCAGCTCACTTACCCTCACACAGAGACAAAAGCTGGAGAGGGTACAAAAGAGAGCGTGCAGGATCATCCTGGGCGTGGAGTACAGCAGCTACGACCATGCTCTTACCACCCTTACTCTATCTAGGGTGTCCCAGCTGCACGGGGAGGCACTAAGGAAATTTGGGGAAAGCCTGCTTTCCCACCCTAGACACCGTCACCTTCTCCCTCCTGATGCCCCACCAACTCGCCACGCCACTAGACACATAAATAGACTCATACCAATCAAAGCGCCAAGGACAGACCGCTACAAAAACAGTGCTATCCCATCTATTGTGCACATAATTAACTCATTGTAAAATTGCTCCATGTATATATTCCAAGTTTTATATCTTTAATCAACTTTTCCAATGTAATATTGTCAGTGTACCACTGTAATAGAAATAAACCTTTTATTATTATTATTATTATTATTATCATTACACACACACACACACACACACACACACACACACACACACACACACACACACACACACACACACAC
The DNA here is from genome assembly GCF_046742065.1 of Oratosquilla oratoria. Classification (NCBI taxonomy): domain Eukaryota; kingdom Metazoa; phylum Arthropoda; class Malacostraca; order Stomatopoda; family Squillidae; genus Oratosquilla; species Oratosquilla oratoria. The sequence goes on along the minus strand of NC_134786.1, from coordinate 29,871,998 downwards.
ATACACACACATACAGACACACACACACACACACACACACACACACACACACACACACACACACACACACACACACACACACACACACACACACACACACACACACACACACACACACACACACACACACACACACACACACACACACACACATACGCACATATACATACACACACAGACACACACACACACACATACACAATCACATACACACGCACACACAAGCACAAACACACACAAACACCCACACACACACACACACACACACACACACACACACACACACACACACACACACACACACACACACACACACACACACACACACACACACACACACACACACACACACACACACACACACACACACACACAGACACACACACACAGACATACACACACACACACACACAGACACACACACACGCACAGGGACACGCACCCGCACACGCAAACGCACACACACACACGAACACACACGAACACAGACACACACACACACACACACACACACGCACACACACACACACACACACACACACTTACAACCACACACATACACACACAAACATACACACACACACAAAGGATTACAAAGGATTACAAAGGCAAAGCATGCCGACAGGAGACCTTTTGATCCATATCTAGGTCGGATGAAAAAAAAAAAAAAAATCATATTAATAATAAATTAAAACTATAACTGTAAATAACAATTAAAATACATAAATAAATGCATTGGTATAGTTGAATAACAAACAAACAGGTAAATAGTAAATGATAATAAATTGACATATAACTAATAATAAATGAAAATCAGACAGACAAATTATAAAAAAACAAAAACAAATAATATAACATAAATTATAATAATTACAGCATCTTACTTAGGTATTTATCTAAATGATTCTTAAAGCTTCGAACTGAACTACATTGCACTACCTGTGCAGGAAGTTTATTCCATTCATTAACTACACGGTTGGCAAAGTTGTTTCTACCTACTTCCAAATTGAATCTATTTCCGGACAGTTTGAGACCATTGTTTCTTGTCTGATTCTCATTCAATGTGAAAATTTGGTCACTTTTGATGTTGTCAATTCCCTTTAAAATCTTAAAGACCTGTATCAAGTCATCTCTGAGTCTACGCTTTTTTAGGGAAAACAGATTCATGTGCTTAAGTCGATTTTCGTATGATTTATTTTTTATATTTGGAATCAGTTTTGTGGCTCGCCGTTGTACTTTTTCCAGTCTGTCAATGTCTTTAATGAGATTCGGTGACCATACGGAAACAGCATATTCCAAATGTGGACGAACTAACGATTTATATAGCTTGTTAATGAGTGATG
>NC_134786.1:29790655-29803155 GCF_046742065.1 Oratosquilla oratoria | reverse complement strand
TTTCAATGGTTTCATCATCTTATCAAAGATGATAGCAGTATCCGATAATTCATGCAAATGATAGTGAATAATACATAATACATGTAATCAAGCAGAATATTGCAAACATATTTGCAAAACTCACTACTTTAGAAGTGTTTCTTCTTGCATTTCAATGTTCATCATTATTATTTTAAACACACTTAACTTATTTTCCAAAAGAGTCTTAATGCTTCATAATTATCTGAATACTTATGTGAGAGGTCCTTAAGGTTTCAAGTCTGACCAATGTGGAACCAAGGTCTCCATGTATCTGCTTGACACCAAGTTCCAGTTGTTAGGTCTCCCATCCCAGGTACATACAAATGGTCAAAGCAATACTATTTGTAAAATACATCAAGATTAATATTTAACTCACAAAGAATATCATTATAATATTCCCTATACTCTTCAGGTTTCTCAACATTGATACACAAGGTATCACAACTGTCAATTTCAATTAAGTCACTGATCTGCAATTTCACTTTCTTTATGTCGTCTAAATGGCCTATCACTTCTTCCCTTGTTTCTAAATGTAGAAGTCTAAATTTATTCCCACCTGCAGAATCAACTACCCTATATGGACCAGTGTGCCTTGGTGAAAGTTTATTATAGGGTGAATGTAGTTTGACCATGACTAAATCTCCTAGTTTCAATTCTAGTTTATGTGCTACTTTGTGTTGTTGTTTCTTCATCTCTTGTGAATATTCCTGCATATCTTCCCTAACTCTTTGGTGAACATTTTGAAAAGTATTCATTCTTTTCAGTATATAATCATCCATATTATACACAGGTTTCGGGTCTACAGTCAAAATTTCATATCGAAGAATTTTGTCTTCCCCAAAAATTATAAGATGAGGTGTATCACCTGTTGCTACATTGATTTGATTACACAGAACAATTTTTTTTTTTTTTTACTGGAGATGTGTAAAGTGATTTAGACTAATTTGGGTACGCTGATTTAAAAAATCATAACCGTTTTGCTGTATCACGTCAGGATTTTCAGTGACAGAAATATTCCCATTGCCTAGAAGTCAGGATTTCAATTAAATTTACAAAAATACATTTATTCATTTATTTCATCATGAATGCTTCAAAATTATAGAAATTACAAAAAACTCCACTAGAATGTAATTAAAAATGCTTTAGGCATTTGGCTTTGCGTTTGTGCTGCTCTGTGTCAGTTTCACGATGCAGGAACCAGCAGAAGTCGCCCATCATGTTCGGGTTGTGCCGCCCTTGGTAACGCGTCTCCATGAGTGAAATCTCTTGGTAGAATCGCTCGCCGTGCTCGTCCGAGACAGCTCCCAAGTTGTCAGGGAAGAAGTTCAGGTGCTGGTGTAGGAAATGGATTTTCAGGGACATCCTGGAGCCAAGTTTCCTGAAGGACTCCAGCAGCTGCTGCACTATTTCTTCATAGTTGTCCGCGCGCTCGTTCCCCAAGAAGTTGTCCGTCACAGCTTTGAAGATCCTCCACGCTGCCAGCTCTTTTGGGGTTTAGAGTTGTCGGAAAAGTTTCGTCCTTCATAATCTGTCGGATTTGCGGTCCAACAAAGACACCAGCCTTGATCTTGGCCTCCGACAAGGTGTTGCCAAACTTCTCCTTGAGGTATAAAAACCCACGCCCATTCAGATCCATTGCCCGTACAAAACTTTTCATCAAGCCGAGCTTTATGTGGAGTGGTGGAAGGAAAATCTTGGCTGGGTCGACAAGGGCGACATGCTTCACGTTGTGTCGACCAGGTACATGCTCCTTTCGCTCTTCCCAATCTTTCTTCGTCCAGTGATTCTTGTCGTCTCTGCTATCCCAGAGACAAAGGAAGCACATGTATTTCGTGTAGCCTGACTGCAGCCCTAACAACAGCGCCACCACTTTCAAGTCTCCGCAGATGTGCCAGTTGAAGTCATTGTACTTGATGGAATCAAGCAGCTGCCGCATAGTCTCATAGGTCTCTGTCATGCCGAACGCGTGAGCCAGTGGGACTGATGGTTTCTCGTTGCCATTGTGGAGCAAAACAGCCTTCAAGCTGTTCTTCCCCGAGTCGATGAAGAGGCGCCAGTCTGCAGGATCGTGATCACACCCAAGTTCTTTCAACAGACCGTTGATGTCACTGCAGAATGTCATCGTGTCTTCCATCTCAAAGAACTCAGCCATGTCTCTGTGACGTGCTTTGAACAAGGATATCTTGGTGTTAGGTTCAAGTAGATTCCACTGCTGCAGCCTTGATCCAAGCAGCTCTGCCTTCGCCTTTGACAGCGAGAGATCTCTTACAAGATCATTTAACCCGCTAAGACCGACGGTCGAAAATTTAGCAATCTCCCAGTACCGCAATTATCATCAAAAAATCAACTCTTATGAATTACTCTGGAAAAAAATCTGCTGTTAGTAGACATGACAATGCATCATCCTACAAGTTGTTATTGCTCTACTCACCATAGTTGTCTCGGAATAATTACCGAGAGTTGGAGAAGATTGTGGTAGCGGCAACTCTCCGCCTCTCTGGCGGTGGGACGCAGTGCTGGGTGGACACGATTGGCTTCACAGAATCCCGCTTTGCCCGACCTCGTGCACTAACAACGGGTTGTTGATGCCGTTTTTGGCACGTTTATGGTCACCACCAGATGCATAGTTGTAAATAATAGTTTCGTAAATAAGTAAATACGTAAATACGTAAAAATTCTCGCCGTGAAACGATGCGCACGCCTCTCACAAAATTTTGCGGCACACTGGCTGGCGAGAGCAGTTTACTTCCTGCTAGCCTACAGTACTACCATAGGACTACGTCATGGCCAAATATAGCAGTGCTACCAATTTTAGCGCGGTTTTTATTAGCGCTGAAAGTAGCTGCCCCATTTAAGGCCTGTCGGACGTTTGCGATGCAGCCCTATTTAAGGCCTGTCGGTCTTAGCGGGTTAAGTCTCCCTGGTTCAGAAGGTGTGGTTCTTGAGTGTCGGGTTCAAAAGGTTCATCATCACCATCCTCTTCACCACTGCTTACAGCTATGTTCTGATCAGCTGGAGGTGTTGGAACGGGGTTCTCGTCATCATGAGGCACAGGTTTACGAGCAGAGACGCAGTCAGCGTACTTGATGTGGCCTTTATTCTTCTTGTTGAAGCCGGCGATGCTTGTGCAGCAGAAATAACAATCATCATGATGATTCTGCGGCTCACGCCATATCATGGGCACCGCAAATGGCATGCTCGCGCGCTTGCCCACCAACCACTGAGTCAAGGCTGTGTGGCAGCTTGTGCAGCAGATGTGTGGTGCCCAGCTCTGTTCTTGGTCCCCCACCTTACACCCGAAGTAGTGAAAGTAGGCGGCCTTCATTTTCACTGTTGTAGATATACTTCGCCGTTGATCTTTTTTGGTATACCGACCACAGACATAACAGAAGTTGTCAGGATGATTGGTACAGGAACGCCTACTCATCTTTATCTGAAAGAAAGAAATATAACACATGTTAACAACAATTATACGAAATAGACATGTTAAAGACATATGCAAATTTCATTGAAATCCTGACTTCTAGGCAATGGGAATTATTCTGTCACTGAAAATCCTGACGTGATACAGCAAAACGGTTATGATTTTTGAAATCAGCGTACCCAAATTAGTCTAAATCACTTTACACATCTCCAGTAATTTTTTTTTTTTTTTGAAATTTGTTGTTCAGTGTTATTCAAGGCACACTTAACACAAAGAATCCAAATGTCCCAAGTTATACTATGAGGACTTATCATGCCTCTAAGACATATAATTATTTTCTTATTTAACCTTTCTACTACACCATTACTTTGTGGATGATTCACTAAGATATTGAATCTTTTTTTTTTATCTTAAATAAACTACATAATTTTTTCCAAGATTTTGTTATTAAATTCAGTTCCATTATCTGAAATTAGAGGTGTAGTGAAATTACAGATTATCTGATCATAGATTACTGAACCAATAGTTTCAGCTCTCTTATTTGGAATGGGTTGTAAAATACAAAATCTTTAAAAATAATCAATAGCAACAAATACATATTTATATCCATTCTCAGACATAGGTAGCTCTAATGTGTCCAGGTGAATTCTTTCCCAAGGTTTTTGTGGAATGGGATAGGTAAGTATAGGAGCAGGTTTTGGTGTATTTTCTTTTACCATAACACAATTCAAGAAATTTTCTTTATAATCATATATAGATTTCTTCATACCTGGCCAAAAGTATTTAAGTTGTCCTTGACTATAAGTTTTATCCTTTCCTGGATGTGAGCTACAATCACTATCATGAAGTAACTTCAACATCTCATTTACAAGAGTTTGTGGTATTACCAACTGATTTACAGGCCCTCTAAAAATATCTTTCCCACTTACAACTGTTTTTCTATACAAAAGGTTATTAATCAATTGAAATTCCTCTATCTTATACCCCTTTGGTAGCTTTGGAGGATTTCCTCTTGGGTTCATCAAATAATTTATTAATAAATCACGTCTTATCCTCATCTAAAGTTACTAATTCCTCTATATTACAAACAAAATTAATCAACCCAGTCCCAGTCATTGGTTGACTAATGTTTCTAGATAATGCATCTGCAGCTACATTCTTTCTACACGGAATGTATTCAAATTGAACTTCATAGCACTGAAGTATTGCAAACCACCAAGCAAGTCGGCCCCTTAGATTCTTATGCTTAAATAAGTTCTGAATAGCTGTATGGTTAGTCCAAACTCTGATTGGATATCCTAATATCATATCCCGAAATGTTTCTAAAGAATGAATTACTGCTAAAGTTTCTCTTTCTGTTATAGAGTAGTTTCTCTCCGCACTATTACAAAGACTTGATGTGTAAGCGATCGGCTTTAAAGTTCTATTTCTCTCTTGCATCAGTATGCCTCCTAATCCTATGTCAGATGCATCAGTACAAAGAATGAATTCTTTTCCATAATCCGGAATTATTAGAATGGGTAAACTCGTGAGTTTATCTTTCAACTTGTCAAAAGTTTGCTGCTGTGCAGGTCCCCATATGAACTTTGAATCCTTCTTCAACAAAGAACTTAATAGATTAGCAATGTCAGCATATCGTTGAATGAATTTTCTATAATATCCTGTCAATCCCAAAAAGCTCCCAACCTTGTCTACATTGGTCGGAACTGGAAAGTTCTTGACAGCGTCAACTTTTGAATTCACGGTACTAAGTCCGTGTCTGTCTATCTTATGTCCTAAATAAATAACACTGTCTTGCAAAAACTTACATTTTTCAAGTTTTACTTTTAATCCTGCTTCTACTAGTCTTGAGAATATCAAATCTAATTTCTTAAAGTGCTCATTTTAAAAGTCTGAGAAACTATTAAAATGTCATCTAGAAATACACTGGCAGTGTTTCCTAACAATCCATCTAGAATAGTATTCATTAATCTCATGTAAGTTAATGGACTATTACATAACCCAAATGGCATTCTCTTGAACTCATAATGTCCCGTTAGAGTAGAAAATGCTGTGAACTCTCTTGAGTCTTCATACAACTCTATTTGCCAAAAAGCTGATTTGATATCTATAGTACTAAAATATCTATTCTCAGTTCCCAAACTTCTCAAAATGTCACCGATAATGGGTAATGGTAACCTGTCACGAATGGTGTGCTTATTCAATTCCCTATAATCAATAACTGGGCGCATAGTACCATCTGGCTTTGGCATCAAAATCAAAGGGAAGTTCCACTAACTATTACTATGTTCAATAATATCCTGTGATAACATTTCAGTGATCAGTTTATCTACTATTGCTAATTTAGAGTGAGGAACTCTGTAGGCGGGTATGTAAATAGGCTGTGTTCCTGGTTTTAATTTTATATGATGTTTTAAAACAGTTGTTTTACCTAAGGCGTCCCCCGGCAAAGCAAGTAAACTTTCACCCAACTCAGGGCAATTAGTTGATTTTAATAAATCTATATATCTATTTCTTAAATTTATTCCTTCTTGAACTGAACAGATTGATAAAATTGGTAACTCTATCTCCTCACTACTCTCATTTAAAATCTTAATGGGTTTTGTACACACCTGAAGAAAAAGAAAAAGGGTGAGTGTAAGAATTTATTAGTTATCAAATCTAATGAAGATGGTGGTAAAGCAGTGGCTATGAAAAAGGAAGTAGCAGAAGTTCTTTCGGGTGTGCAAATTAAAGACTCTAAATTCACACAAGGGGGCAATATTGTTGTGAACTTTGTAAATGAAGCAGAGAGAAAGGAAGCAGCTGATAAGCTCAAAGTAATCAATACGGTAAATACTAAGAGTGTGAAAAACTGATGCCTAAGTTTATGGTGTGCAACGTTCACAAGGAGGAAGATAAAGACGATCTGATTGACACTTTGATTGAAAGAAATGCATTCCTGCAGTCAATAGATAATACTAAAGATAAGATGAAGTTAGTGTTTGACAAGCCTGCTGCCGGGGGAACAATCCATTACATTATAAAATGTGACCCACAAGTTAGAGAACTCATTCATAGAAATGGTGATCAATTGAAACTGCGTTGGGGAATATACGGTGTGAGGGACAGATATCATGCTTTGCTGTGTTATCACTGTCTGAAGTTCGGTCATGTACGGTCTGACTGTCAGGCCAAACATAAGTGGGACGCACCTATCTGCTATAGATGTGCTGGTAATCACAAGGGAAAGGATTGTACAGAAGCAAACAAAAAATGTGTAAATTGTGCTAGGATAAATAAGCAAGAGGTCGACCACTGGGTAACCCATAATCTATGCCCTATTTTTGCCGCTGAACTGCTGAGGATTAAAGAAAATACTGATCATGGATACCACAATTAACTCCTCGAATGTTAAATGTGAACTTTTAAACGTTCAGTCAGTGAGGAATAAAACATTAAATATTCACGATACAATTAAGGATGAATACCTAGATATATTTGCTATAACTGAGACTTGGTTAACGGACTATGACAGTGCAGTTATTAAGGAAATGACACCGGTTTCACATACTTTTGTACACAGTGCGAGACAAAATAGGCGTGGGGGTGGTGTGGGTCTTTTTCTCACTAATTCCTTTAAGAAAATAAAGCGATGTAATGTTGCAAATCGTGAAACTTTCGAACTACTGCAAGTAGAGTGTGAGATTGGTGGCAGTAAGATAACCTTTGTGGTTGTGTACAGACCACCGATTACCAGTGTGAATCAGTTCATAGACGAATTCAGAGCATATTTGGAGACGATTGATATGGTGAGTGCTAATGTTATTGTCTGTGGTGATTTTAACTTGTGGGTTTAGGACATAGAAGAGCGACATATCCCGCAATTCATTGATATAATGGAAACTTTTAATCTTATTAATATGGTTGACAAACCTTCTTCGCTAAGAGGGCATATAATAGACTTGGTGTTTGCAGATAGGTCACGTGATCTTATTCATAATCTGAGAGTGGAGAGTGAGTGCAATCTTTCACCAGTACACAAGATAGTAACTTTTATGATGCCATACACAAAAATACAAAGACAGAAAAGAAAGATAAGATTTAGGTCAAAGAGGAACTTGGACACCACTGCTTTATTAGCTTCTATATTTGAAGATGTGACTTCGAAACGCAATGAAGCCTGTGTGCACAGATCTATAGAGAAGCGAGAATGTGTTACATGTTTTTATAAACTTTATAATACTATTACAAGTGAGAAATATGAAGAGATGTGTCCGATTGTTGAGAAAGAAATTATTATTAAAGACAATGCACCTTGGTATAATGGTGAAATACATCGAGCTAAAAGCGAGAAAAGGAAAAAAGAGGGACGTTGGCGCGGACACAGGTCTGATGAAACTAGAAGTGAATATATTGAAGCAAGGAACTACGTGAACAAACTGATTCGGAAAAGAAAGCGTGAATTTTATAGGGAGAAAACATTGCAAGCGGGGACTAACATTAATAAATTATACAAGGTGCTTGATAATTTAACTGGTAACAAGAAAATGAATAAGCTACCAGAAGGTTACTCTGATAGTGATTTAACAACCAAGTTTTTGGAATTTTTTGATAACAAGATTAGTGGAATAATTGAAAGTTTTTGTGACAATGATTTACATAATGTTGATGAAAATATACAAGAACCTGTGGTGAAACTGTCATCCTTTCATGCAGTGGACAAATCAGTAGTTAAGGGTGTCATGAAGCTAACCCACTGTGCTAATGATCCAATACCAATAAACTTGATAGTGTCAAGCAAGAACTATGACTTGATGCTTGATATTACAACTGACTTATTGAATAAAAGTATTGAGGAAGGTGTATTTCCGATTTCTGAGAAACAAGCGATTGTTAAGCCCATAGTGAAAGGGAAACTAGACCCGCAGAGTTTCAGTTCATTCCGCCCAGTATCTAATTTAACATTTCAATAAAAAATTCTAGAAAGTGTCATTTTGATACAGTTGAATGAACATTTACAGACAGTGGGAGCATTACCTGACAGTCAGTCGGCGTATCGGAGATATTATTCAACTGAAACAGCATTGTGTTCAATAGTGAGTGATATGCAGGGACTGTTGGATGATGGAAAGTGTGGAATTTTGGTACTGCTGGACTTAAGTGCCGCATTTGACAATGTCGTGCACAGTATTTTGTTGGAAGATTGTAAAAATATCGGAATTGAGGGGGCTGCTTTTGCATATATTGAAGGTTACTTGGAGGACAGAATGTATTGTGTACAAGTTGGAGAATGTTTCTCGGATATGAAATCGCTGAAAAGAGGAGTACCGCAGGGGAGTGTATTGGGGCCAATACTGTTCTGTATATATACTGCTGATTTGGCGAACGTACTGAGAAGACATGGGGTTACATTCAAACTATTTGCTGACGACACACAATTTTATATGTCTCTGAACAACGTGCGGAGTGTGGAGGCTAAGATATCAGATATTATGTTGGATATTGGTAAATGGATGAATTCACGACAATTGAAATTGAATACAAATAAAACAGAATGTTTGGTGGTTGGCAGAAAACTTGATTTTGAGAGACTAAATATTCACGACTTATGCATTAATGAAATAGAATTGCCAATGAGTGACAGTGTAAAGGATTTGGGAGTGTTACTGGACAGTGATTTATCCTTTAAAAGCCAAATTGAACAGACAGTGAGAATTGCGGGTTACCACTTACGGAATATTTCTTTTGTAAAGAAGTATCTTGATGAAAAGACAATGAAAATGCTTGTTCATAATCATGTCCTAAGCAAGCTGGACTATTGTAATTCATTATATTTTGACCTTCCAAATTATTTGATGAAAAAGCTACAATTGATAATGAATAGAGCTGCTAGGCTGATCACTGGACAATCATGGCGTGAAAGAATTACTCCAGCACTAATCAAATTGCACTGGTTACCGGTTAAGGCAAGAATTATTTATAAGCAATGTGTCATGGTATATCATGCATTGAAATTTGGTAAACCGCTATACATGAGTGACATGTTAAAGAAGTTTGAAGTTGACACAACAATGACCTTAAGACACAGTGTTGAAGTGCATAGACTTGATGAACTGCGGTACCAAAGAGAAGCTGGTCGTAGAGTTTTCAGTAGAAGTGCTCCACGGCTCTACAATCAACTCCCACAGAGGATTAAAATGGAACAAAATGTGGCTACATTTAAGAAGAAATTGAAAACTTTTCTTTTTACGGAGTGCTATGACTTGGATAATAAATTGGTGACTGCAGCTTACTCTCGTTGATTAAACATTAAGGAGGGAGCGAAGAGCGCTGTATCAACAGTGGAATTGCTCCCGAGATTTTCTTCAATCAAGCAAGCAAGCAAACCTGAAAACATCCTATTTGTGTACCTTTCCTTAAAACTATATCCCTATTCATAGTGTTAATTACTAGTAGTTCTACTCTGTTCTTATTTGACTTATAAATCCCTGAGTCCCACTTCAATCCTTTTATTTTAATTGTATCTGGGACTGTTCTTATTTCAGAGTCTACATTGACTCCTTTCAAACACACTTCAATCCCATTAATTGACGTGGGATGCAACAATGTCGACTTTGTTACACCACCATCTACAATTAGCAAAGCTTCAGTCGTTGAAAATTTAGTAATTTCTGGGATTTCTTGAACATCTGAGTTGGGTTCACAAGTTGCTTTACTTTCTGTTGGTCTGGACCGCTCGGCCTCGTTATCTAAGATAGAAATGTTATCAAGGGATTCATTGATTCCTGTCACTGGTCAATCCGGTTGATTAAAAAATGGGATTAACTGTGACTTCACTAAAATCCCTAAGTCAGCAGGACATATTACCATGTTTTCTTTTCTCATAGCTGCAAATCCTATCAATAAATCTCCTGGAAAAACAGATTCTTCTACCACTATCACTGGAATGTACAAATGTTAATTTGTATATAAGATAACTTCTAGTTCAACCTTACCTAATTTCTTTTAACTGATTTCCAGTTGCTCCTTGCAATGAGTAATGGATTGGTTCCAATATTTTCACTCCTGGGTTCAACTGGTTTAAAACTTTACTGGTAATTACATTGACTATAGACCCTGTGTCAATAAATATTTGAATAGACTTATTGTTCTAACTTCATTAATAATTTTTACCAAAGACCTGATAGGATCCTGGTCACACTTGGACATAAATGTTTAATGAAGGCTTTCTTATATATTTCATATTGGTTGATCTCTTCCACTTGCTGGAAATTAATGATAAACCTAGCCCTCCCATTCTCATGGTCTATATTCTCCTTTAGAATTTCTTTTTTTTTCTTTTTTCATCAGTAATGTTTTTACTCACAAATTAAGGTATTTGTTGACCCCATAGGTATTTGCCTCCCCCGTAAATTTCGGAATATTGATATTTGAGGTATGAACCTCATGCCTCAACACGTTCGAGTTCAGAATATTCATACCTTGCTTTAGCTTGGCCGCCTCCACGTATTGTTGCTTGCGATGTCAACTTCCTCTCGACGTCCTTCTTCAGCCTTGTCATTCGCCAGCGACGTCGTTCCTCAGCCTCATCACTCACTGCCTTGAAGATCGTCTTGTAGATGATCACCTTGAAGATCGCTTTGTTCCACTCGTAGTAGTTCCTCGTAGTGTTGTAGACCCCTCGTTCCTCGTCTTGTCGTCCCTTGAAACCAACACACGCTTGATTGTGGTTGCTGTACTCCCGTAGACTATATCGCACCACTTCACACACCAGTCTTGTCACTTCTCTTCGGAGGAAATTGAAGTTCCCCGAGCTGCCGCCACTGTCACCCCCGCTTCCATCGTCTCCTCTCATAGCGTTTCTATTCTCTCTAGAATTTGTTCTAAGGCCCCATGCCTTGGCCTTCTTGGGGGTGAATGAAATAGGGTGTAGTCGTTCTGATGCTTGTTGGTCTAAATCAGTTCACCTCGAGAATCCCACCTGGAACTTTCTACGTCCCGTCAAGCCACCTTCGTTCTGACATCACTCTTTCATTCATCCAATAGTCTTTTACTTCTCAAACAAGTGATACACCTTAAGGGCGTGACTTTCCTTTCTGCAGCAATGATTTTTGTCCTCCTCCACCTTTTTCTCCAAATGGAGGCTTGTCCGCTCAGAGTTCCAACAGTCAATTTTTTTTTACAACAGGCGACACTCTGCACTTTTAAATATATACAAGGCGCGATTCTGAATCAGCTATCCTTGGCGCCAGTCAGCCGTCGGCCGTTGCCTCACAAGTTTTCATAACAACTTACCCTGGATTAGCATTCATTCTCCATCTACCTTAAATGTCTACCTCTATCTACCGGCCTCTTACAGTGTGTGTGTGTGTGTGTGTGTGTGTGTGTGTGTATGTGTGTGTGTGTGTGTGTATGTGTATGTGTGTGTGTGTGTGTTTGTGTGTGTGTGTGTGTGTGTGTGTGTGTGAGTGTGTGTGTGTGTGTGTGTGTGTGTGTGTGTGTGTGTGTGTGTGTGTGTGTGTGTGTGTGTGTGTGTGTGTGTGTGTGTGTGTGTGTGTGTGTGTGTGTGTGTTGTCAGGACCACCCCTAACCTGAAATAATCAGTTAGTAAATAAAGGACTTAGGATGACAATAATGGATTTTGACTCACCCCTTAAAAGTGGGTGAAAAAGTATGATTTTCAGTTCTGTCATCTACAACAGTATTCAATTTCATTTTCTATCAAACACCATCAGTTCTACTTTTTATTTCAATATCTTATATCAGATCATGTATCATCATAAATTGGGATAGATAAGGATGCTAATTAACTATATCTATGTATTACGTAGAGGTATCAATTATATTTACTATTACATATCATCAGGCTGCATATTTTTATACATATGAGGTAAGTACTCATTAAAGGTTAGTCACCATTACTTACAACTGAAATTCTTTGTCTCCACATTCTCATGATCATAATGTTCTCAGTACAAGCTAAAAGCACAAACAGGATAAAATAGTTATTACCATTTGGTACCATGACAATGTATGTTGTGCCTAAATCAGTTTGGGTCCCTGAGTATCAGAA
>NC_134786.1:29773155-29783155 GCF_046742065.1 Oratosquilla oratoria | reverse complement strand
AATATGATTTTTTTTTCGCATCCGACCTAGATATGGATCAAAAGGTCTCCTGTCGGCATGCTCCGCCTTTGTAATCCTTTGTAATCCTTTGTAAGTAGTCCATGCATCTGGAGACGCTGACGTATTGATTGTGAAGACTGCTCTAGAACTGGCACAGACAGGAAAAACCATTTTGATAGCAGATGACACTGATCTATTGGTCCTTCTATGTTATTATGCCAATAGAGATGATGGTTACAACATCTACTTCACGCCACAACCAAAGGCTAGTGCAAAAAGTGTGAAAGTCTGGAACATCAAAGAGATGAGGAAATCTTTGGGAGATGTGGTCTGTTCCAACATTCTTTTCATTCTTTTCATCCATGTGATTCTACATCCAGTGTTCATGGAATTGGGAAGGCAGCGTCCCTTTGAAAGGTGATGAACAATAGAAACTTCCTCAAACTGGCAGAAGTGTTTGGCAAGGATAGCAGTGCAAAAGAGGTTATTGAAGCTGGGGAGAAGGCTTTAGTGTGCCTGTACAATGGTAATGATGGGGAAAACATCAATCATCTCCGACTGAGGCGCTTTAAGGAAACGGTTGCAAAAAGCTCAAAGTATGTTGAGGCCAAATCATTCCCACCAACAAGAGCAGCTACGAAATTCCACAGCCTTCGAGTTTACTTCCAAATTCAGGAATGGAAAGGTAGAAACCAGCTAAAACCTGACGAGTGGGGATGCAAACTTTCAGATGGTAAATTACAACCAATCAAGACTGACTTGCCAGCTGGTCCTGTAAATTTGTTGGCTATAATTAGGTGTAACTGTACTTCAGGGTGTACTACAGCAAGATGCAGTTGCAGGAAACATGGCATTCACTGTTCAAACTTGTGTGGTAATTGCAAAGGCCTCCACTGCACCAACTCAACATAGATCTTGATGATGATGAAGTTACCTTTGACTAGTTCTTGACAAGAAATGTTCTTTAGTCCGTTCATGAACTTGTTCTGTGGTGATTATGCAAGAGCCTTGATCCAGCATTCGAGCAACTGACCATTCCTTTATTGTAAATTGTATTTATTTTGTATCTATTTTCTATGAAATGTCAGGAATTAATGTGAAAATTGTTGCCTTGAAAAAGGCTACTTAGTCTGTTTTTGTACCTTTTATATTCATATTTGTATAAGAAAAAAAAAGCATGAAAACAATGGCAGGGGCTAGTCATTTTCTGGTGTTAGTTTATTATTAAGCATATAGCTACCTATCATTACAATTTAAAACACCAAGAAAATGTCAAGCTGGCTTGGGGTGGGCCCTGTGTGGGTTTTTATACAATTTTTTTTTTTTTTCTAATTTAATAAAGTTTTTTTTTTGGTCAGGAAAAACGTTTATTTTTGTCAGTAATTGTCAGGAATAATGGACATACTTGTCAGGAATTTTATGTCTCGAAATTTTAATATTGTTAAGTTGGATTTTAAAGATGGCGGCCGTTGACCCCTTTCCGCAAGGTTAATTTTGGTAAACTTTTTTGTATCTGAAAGAGAGGTTATTCATGCCCAATATGCAAGTTAAAAAGCTTTGTTAGCAATTTGTTTGAGGTTCAGCCACATTTTGACTGGACTACTGAGACAAGCGGGGTAAACGGCTAAAGTGGGCGGGAGGGGGGTCAGTTAAGAGGTGAAAAAAAGAGTTAGCGTCTGGCACTGATGTAAAGGAAGGGTTTTCGATTTAGATTCTGTTTTTCCTACAGAAAGCGGAGGTGGAAGTAGAACAAAACCTCAGCACTAAGTTGTTCACGTATTTGATATGATAGTTTTTGATATATGTATGATAGTTTTTGGTAGCAAAGAAACAATTCTGTCTTTCTCCCCCCCGTCTGTCTGTCTGTCTGTCTGTCTGTCTGTCTGTCTGTCTGTCTGTCTGTCTGTCTGTCTGTCTGTCTGTCTGTCTGTCTGTCTGTCTGTCTTTCTGTCTGTCTGTCTTCTTTTTTACACCAAAGGGTTCCATCAATTCCACAAACATTTCCAAGGTTTGGAAAAAATGCACTACGTTAATATAGTCTAATCTTATCTATTTGTACATGTGCGCCTGTGTGTATGTGCATGAGTGTGTGTCTGAGTTTGTGTGTGTGTGCGCGCGCGCGCGCGCGTGTGTGTGTGTGTGTGTGTGCATTTGATTGTGTATGTGTGTGTGTGTGTGTGTGTGTGTGTGTGTGTGTGTGTGTGTGTGTGTGTGTGTGTGTGTGTGTGTGTTTGTGTGTGTGTGTTGTTACAAACCTCTCTAAAGTACCAAAGGTTCACCGGCCTTGTGAATGTCAGAGGTTCGTAATATCAAGGGAACCCTTAGACCCTATGTCTATTACGGGGTTCAAACGGTCAAGAGAACTGAATAAGGTCTCCACCCGGTCGGACACCGGGGAAAGAAATCAAACTAACTTAACTTAAAGAAATATAATTGGATAAATTTATAAGTATGAAAGTTAATACAAGTAAAATGACACGAAAATAATATAACAAAGACACACGATTACAATTAAACAAACATGATTTTACATAATACATCTGACTTCTGATCATACATTTAACATTACACAAAAGACTAGTTCAAAGGTTTTAACGGGATTGAACAGACGTAAGACCGGGTCACAGATCACCAAACAGTTTTGAAATATAAGCTTATCCTAAACCCCAATGCTACACACTCCGCGCTTACTTATATGGGGCACTTCAAAGCTAAGTCCTAGTGAATCTGGCTCACTGCTATACCAAAGGAAAAGGGTACTAACCTCAAGGCAGTCATTTTGAATCTGACCCGTGTAATAGGTCTAAGCAGGGTCTGGACAATCGTATAGACTCGTTCACCGTTGCGTGACGAGGCAATACGCTCGTAGCTCATTGGATACTATAAGGGGGGCGGGATTTACCTAGCCTGACGAGCCTACATTGTTTATGCAGGAAATATAAATGAAATATTTTTACGTCACGGCCTGTGACGTAGCAGAGACGCATGCGCAATGGATACTTGAACAATCAACATATTACAAAAACAATCAATATTATTATAAACTAATACCATAGTTACATTGATAAATACATACAATACATAGTAAAGGAAATACCTTACGGTGACACATATTTGGTCATAATCAAAGCAGCACAATACGAACACACGTAACATGACAACATTTCCTCGAAACAACCATAACAATTACATACTTGGCAAGTATACATCGCAGATGTAACACCTCCCCACCAAAAGAAAAAAAAATCTTGAAAAGAATTTTTTTCTTTACTTTCGGCAGATACGTGCTATGATCTAGAAAGACAGTCAGCTATCACATTGTCCCTCCCGGAAATATGCTTTACATCTAGATTATATTCTTGTAAAATTAGACTCCACCTAGTTAAGCGGAGGTTCTTCTCCTTGAACTTCTGAATACATTTTAAGGGATGGCGGTCAATGAACACAGTTACATTTGCGCCAACAGGGATATATACATCAAAATGTTTCAAAGCCAAAATAATGAATAAAAATTCCTTTTCAATTGTGGAATACTTTTTCTGAGCCACATTCAGTTTTCTGCTGAAGTAACTCATAGGATGATCTACAGTGTCTTTAGCTTGTAATAGTACGGCACCAACACCAATGTTGCTGGCGTCACAATACAGAGAAAATGGTTTCAAGAAGTCTGGGGCCTGCAACACTGGAGCTGTACACAAAAGGCTCTTCGCTTGAACAAAAGCTGTGTTGCAAGACTCAGTCCACTGCAACTTGGCTCCTTTCTTTAGCAGGTCGGTTAAAGGAGCTGTTAAGGAAGAGAAACTATAGATGAATATTCTATAAAAGGCAATGGTTCCTACAAAACTACGAATCTCCTTCTTGGTTTGTGGTACTGGAATTCTGAGAATGGCTTCCACTTTGACCTGGGGCGGAGCCAATCCTCCTTGTCCGATCACATAACCAAGATAATGCACCTTGGCCTGAACAAATTCACACTTTGTTAGATTGAGCCCCAAATTGGCAGCCACTAACTAGTCAAAGAGAAAGGTTAGACAATCCAAATGATCCTGCCAAGTGCCACTGTACACTACGACATCATCGAGGTAGGTTACACAACCAGGTATGTCCTCGGTAATTTTATTCATTAACCGTTGGAACGTGGCAGGGGCGTTGGTCATACCAAAGGGCATAACCTTACATTGGTAAGTCTTTCCCAATGCGGCGAAATGGGAGATAGGCTGGGCACGGGATGTCATGGGCACTTGCCAATATCCACGGAGCAGATCTAATTTAGTTATGAAATGTGCCCCTCCTACTCTATCTATACACTCTTCTAACCTAGGTAAGGGGTACGAGTCCCTTTTGGTCACTGCATTCACGCGTCGGAAATCGACACAAAACCGATGAGTACCATCTGCTTTCGGAACTAAGATCACTGGCGAGCTCCACTCACTTTGTGCTGGCGTAATTAAACCGTGGGCCAGCATATAGTCTATTTCCTTCCTGATTATGGCTGCTCGTTGCGGGTTGACACGATAAGGTGCCTGCTTAATAGGTTTCGCGTCTCCTACATCAACATCATGCAGAATTAGGTCAGTTTTTCCAGGAGTATCTCGAAAGACCTCCTGATACTTACTTAATAAGGCAGTTAAGTCCTCCCGTTGTGTGGCCGTGAGGTGGTCCAGCTTATCCACTACCTGGGGCCACCCTCCTGTATTCTCCTTCCACGGCATCTCTAAGGTGAGGAAAATAGTGTCCTCGTCTACTTCATGCATGAGAGAAACCGTACAAACACTCGCGACAGTTTCACCCACCGGGTTCTGTTCCCTTTCTCGATACAACTTTAACATATTTATATGGCATAATTGTTGATTCCGTCTCCGATCTGGAGTGGCAACAATATAGTTTAGTTCCCCTACTCGTTTCACTACCTCATAGGGTCCACTGAACTTTGCCCTTAAGGGGTTACCTTGAAAAGGCAGCAGGGCCAACACACTATCACCGGGATTGAATTCCCGTATTTTGGCATTTCTGTCATAATGTCGTTTCATTCTTTCCTGAGCACTCATTAATTTTTCTCTGGTCATTTCCCAACACGCGGCCAACTCACCTTTCATGTCAGTCACCGACTTCGACATGTCCTTAGAGGCAGAACTATGCCCTTTCAATAAACATTCTTTCAGGACTTTAAGAGGTCCTCGAACCTCGTGCCCGAAAACTAATGCAAAAGGCGAGAGGCCCAACGATTTGTTAGGTACCTCACGTACTGCAAACAACAGGTATGGTAAGGCTTGGTCCCACCCCGTATAATTTTCTAAGCACCATTTCCTCAACATTGTTTTTAACGTTTGATGGTACCGTTCAAGGGCACCTTGACTCTGAGGATGGTAAGCACTTGACGTCACTTTCGTTATCCCCAGTGCTCCCAAGCTCTGCACAACCTCTCTAGATAAAAACACAGACCCCTGGTCTGTCTGTAACTCGCGAGGTAGTTCCCACTTCGTAAAGAAGCTAATCAGCTCATGCAACACCACTTTGGCGCGCACTTTACGTAGGGGTATCGCCTCGGGGTACCTAGAAAATATATCCATCAAGGTGAGAATATACTCATGTCCCGTAGCAGTCTTAGGCAACGGTCCCACTATATCCACGATAACATTAGCAAAGGGTTCCTCTCCTACAGGGATTGGTTTCAAAGGGGCTACAGGTACAGGTTGGTTTGATTTTCCTACCAACTGGCAAGTGTGACAAGTACGCCAGTGCTGTGCCACATCCCTTCTAATTCCTGGCAAATAGAAATGTTGCCAGATACGGTCTAAAGTTTTGCGTACACCCAAATGTCCAGAAAGGGGACTATCATGCCTTAGCCGCAAAACTTCTTTCCGGTAGACCCTCGACAACATCACTTGCCGTCTCTCGGACCACACTGCATCATCAGTGGGGCAGGTACTTTCCACCCATCGGCGGAATAGTACTCCCTTTTCCAAGTAATACTCCTCCGATAGTTCACTACCACTTCTACACTTTCATATAGTTCCCGTAAGTCGGGATCGACACTCTGCAAGTCACTGAGACATCTTGTGCCCACCTGTTTCTTTTCCATAAACAAGCGAGTCAAGTCATACACATCGGTTTCACTTACTTGTTCCTCCTGGAACAGAGGCTTCCTCACTTGGGAGTTCTTCCTCGGGGTTCATACTGTCCTCACATTTAGGTTTTCCACAGTTTTCCCCACTCGAGACCCTTACTGGTCTCACCTGGAACTTAGACCACTCCCTCTGTGCTGCCATCGCCCTCGCAAAAGCGCAAACCGGAAATAACCCCGGGTGCTGTCGCTCAAGTTGCTCGGTCTCTTCCGAAACAACCGGTACCTCCAAAACTATGGGTGTGGGACACATCTTCCCACCAACCAAATCATTTCCTAATATAACATCCACACATACAACTGGTAACTCATCTACCATCCCCACCATAGCCTGTCCCTCGTAGGGAGGCGACTGTAGGTCTATGGATACTAGAGGTACCTTGGCTAGGCCCCCTAGGGTACTTACCGTTACACTCCCTCCAACCACTGGACTTTTCACCAGACTACTCAGTATTAGAGACTGGAGGGCTCCCGAGTCCCGTAGGATGGTGACTTGTTTCCGGTCTCCTCCTATGGATATCCAGCCTTGGAATAAAAATGGCTGATATCCCTTTAAGTGAAGTTTAAGTTTACCCTCCAATTCATCTACTTTACCCCCATCCATCTCTGATGGGCTGTTACCTATATAACTCATCAATGCCACTGTTTTGGCTATACTCTCTCCCTGGGCCTTGCCCTTAGTGGAGGTACTCTCAACTTTATTTGTTAAAGATACGGGCTTGACACCTTCCATCTCTCTTCGTCTCTTCCAACAATCTCTCATTTGGTAGACTACCCTTCCGCAGTAGAAACATGACTTAAACATTGATGACTTACTACAGTCATCTTTCTTGACTTCTATGGATTTGGTAGGTGACCCACCTGATGAGAGCGAGATTCTCTGCCTATTTTTGCCAGGTCTCCTTTTCCCTTGTGAGTAACCGAGAACTTCCCTGCAGGTCTTATCAATTCATACTTATCTGCTAAGACTGCGGCCTCCTCCAATTTGGTGACTTCTTTTTCCTGAAGATACAATGATACCTCTTTAGGGATAGATCTCAGATACTCCTCTACCAGTAGCAGTTCAGCCAGTCTATCAAAATCTTTATTAACCTTGTGAGATCTTAACCACTGGTCCCACAATAAACGCTTTTCTCCACTAAACTCTACGTGCGAGATGTTAGGCTGTTTCCTTAGGTTCCTAAACTTTATCCTATATAACTCGGGAACGAGTTCACATGCCCTAAGGATGGCCGTCTTGACCATGTCATAGTTCTTCGCCTGTGCATCCTCTAGGGCGCCATAAACTCTCAAGGGCTTCCCTCTTAGGTTAGTCCGCAACAGCGCAGGCCAAAACTTCTTTGGCCATGAATAATCCTTAGCCGTCCTTTAAATTTTTTTAAAGTACTGGTCCACATTGGATTCATCGAACTCAAGAAGCAACCTCGCATTCTGCACTACATCAAACTCAGTTCTCCCATTCACGGTTTGAGAAATTGGTAGCACTTGTTCATTCTCTTGCAATTCAGATTTAAGTTTAAGACACTGAATTTCTAATCTAGCGCTCTCAGTTTCTTCCCTTCTAGATTGGGCTTCTAATTTAGCTCTTTTGGTTTCTTCCTTTCTAGATTGGGCTTCTAATTTAGCTATTTCTGATTTTAACTGCAACTCGCTTAATCGAGATTCGGTGTGCCGGGATTCACCATCAGCGTCACTACCTTCCCGATCATCTAAATTCGCTGAGCCGGCAGAAGCTTGTTCTGTCGCTCTCTCTTCATCTCTCGGCGACACACTTTCGTCTCGATCATGCAACATTTCCACTACCATGTGTACTAACCTCCCTTTATTTAAACCGTGGGTCGAACTAGCTCCAAAATAATGTGCTATAAATTTCAACTCGGTTATGGTGAGACCTTGTATTTCCTTATCTGTGGGTTTTCCTTGTACAAATTCATCTACCTCGGTTTTGTTGGTTAACCGCATCTTTCTACCTTAATAAACCTATTATCACTGATCCACGTCGAACGTCTTTCCAATTTACCGTTAAATCCTGGCAAAGTCGCCAATAAATGTTACAAACCTCTCTAAAGTACCAAAGGTTTCCCCGCCTTGTGAATGTCATAGGTTCGTAACATCAAGGGAACCCTTAGACCCTATGTCTATTACGGGGTTCAAACGGTCAAGAGAACTGAATAAAGTCTCCACCCGGTCGGACACCGGGGAAAGAAATCAAACTAATTGTATACACACGGTAAAGGAAACATGGACTGGAGGTGAAGCTTTTATTCCTGACGTTTCGTCTATCGACTTTCTCAAAGGAATGAGCATACTAGATACATACAGAGTTTATATACACGCCTTACGGCTCAAGGGGGTATGCGCGCGTATAACGCTGTGTTCTGATTGGCCCGCTGAGACCGCCAATCACGAAGCGCTACATTCGCTGAGGATTTGGCCCAGGTGAAGCTCCCAGCCTTATTGTTGATATTCGGACGAGTGGTGATGTACGCAGCTTCTATAGATTTTCTGGTCTTCTTATCCATACCTTCGTGTAGAATCTCGGCTCGGTTCCATTGTGGGAGGTGCCCAGATTCGTCAACATGCACCACCATTGCGTTGGTGAGTCTATGGTGACGGAGGTCGGCCTTATGCTCCCTGATTCTAGTGTCAAGCCCCCTCTTAGTCTCTCCATAGTATGCTTTATCGCATGATGTGCATGGGATCTTATATACGACGCTGTCTTTACTCCCCCTCATCTTAGTCCCGCTTTTTATTATGTCACCGATCTTCGTTCCCGATGTTACGGCTGCTTTTACTTCCGTGCTCCTGAGCATTCTAATAATGTCTCCTACCTTCTCAGAGTTAGGAAGCGCCATGTACGATGTTTTTGTGGTGGCGTTGCCTTCTCTTAACCTGCTTGTGTGGATTATTTCTTCCGCTCTTCGTCTTAGGCTCAGGACTAAGCCCTTAGGGTAGCCAAGTTTCAATAAGGCGGCGATGATGTATTGGATACCCTCCTCCAGGAATTCCTCGCTGCATATCCTGTAGGCACGCAGAAAGAAGCCCATGACTACCCCCTTTTTCGTCCTCTCATTATGTGCCGACAGGTAGTGTATGAAGTCGTCACGGCTCGTAGGCTTTCTGTAAACCCTGAATAGGAGGCCCTCAGTTGTCTTTATTAACAGGGTATCAAGAAACGGAAGCATTCCCTCTTCTTCCTCTTCTATATTGAATTGGATCTGCGGATTCACTCTATCTAATTGACTCCTGACGTCATCCAGGTCTGTCCTGTTCGGAGCGATTATAAGTACATCGTCCACGTACCTGAGCCATATTGCCCTCCTTCCTATGATATGAGAGTATCAACTCAGCGCTCGTAGAGGTCGGACGTCTCTTCAAACCAGCTCTCTCAACAAACTCCAAGGAATCTTCGCCGGCCGGTGGTGGCTAGGAGATATATCTCCTTCCTGCTGCCGGTCTGGCATGGCCGACCTCTACGTTGACGTCGGGAAGCGGGTTTACACCAAGACAAATACACACATTTCCCAAGTCACGTAAATCTGTTTTCAGAGTAGTGCTTGGAAGAAAAGAGGCACACGCACACTTTCTCGCTGGCAAAGCAGAGTCCCAAACCGTCTCACTCAGAACGCTCAATCTAATCGCGGGCTGGTCGACGGAGAAACTTTGGACACCTCTCTGTCCAACCGGCCCGCAATCTGATCGCAGGCTGGTCGACGGAGAGACTTTGGACACCTCTCTGTCCAACCGGCCCGCAACCTAACGCTGGCCTCTTCGCTGACGCTGGTGAGCGAGTTTACATTTCTGACATTTACACACAATTCCCAATCGCGTAATTCTCTGTTTTCAGAGTTGTGATTGGAAGGAAAGAGACCATAC
>NC_134786.1:29763155-29768155 GCF_046742065.1 Oratosquilla oratoria | reverse complement strand
TAGTGGAAGACCTTAATGCTAGGGTAGGATATGAACCAATAGACGGAGTGATTGAAAAGTATGGAGTTCCAGGAAAAAAACCGTAGTGGAGAGTTGATGGTGGAAATGTGTCTCGAAGGAGTTGATGAGAGCAAATACAGTGTTTAGGAAGAAAGTCAAGCATAAGTACACATGGAATAGGTTGGTGGATGGAAGGGTGGTAGATCGAGCGTTAATGGACTATATTGTGGTAACCAGGAGTATAGTAGGAAGAGTTAAGGATGTACATGTTCCAAGGGGAGAAAGTGGGGGAATATCAGGTAATTTTTTGTTGTATGGTAAGTTGAGGTGGAGAATAGGTGGAGAAGGAGGAAAAAGGGCAGAAGGTAGGGAGGTACCACTCCACCAGTTGGCAAGGGGTAAGGATCAGAATAAACCCCGCATGCGACTGTCATAGAAATTATCGGATTGATGTCGCTGTTACTAGCGAATTTCTCTCATAGTTACAATGGCGAAAAGCGTGAAAGGGATTTGTTCCGATCCTTACCCCTTGCCAACTGCTTGACTTGGGCCTTGTGTAAAACAGGTATTGGAGTCGCAGATCAGTGATCTTTCCTATCCCCGGGAATCAGTTCGATTCCAGGTTTCAAGGCTTTAAGTCTCTGTTGATGTAGTGGGCTAAGGCTCTGTGAAGGTGATCTTACGGGTGGCCGAAAGCAGTGGGTTTGAATCCTGCATGCGACTGTCATAAAAATTATCGGATATATATATATTTATATATATATATATGTATGTATATATATATGTATATATATGTGCGTGTGTGTGTGTGTTTGTATGTGTGTATGTATATATATATATATATATATATATATATATATATATATATATATATATATATATACACGTGGAGTTATAAACGACAGTATTGTAGTTATTTAGTTTTTTCTTCGTATTCTTGATTTTCCTGATTAGAGTTAGGCCATTAACCGGATGAATTGAAACTAGATCACTGTATTCTTCCATTTCTTTTCATTATTTGAGCTCAACGTTTCGTGTTAATGAAGATATTTTCAAGAGTAAACTCAAATAACAAAATAACAAAATTGCATAATTATAGTAATAGTGATTTTTTTTAACCAAAATTACATAATTACAGTAATGGTGACAATTGTGTAAATATATACAAGAACAATACTGGTAAAATATATGGGGATACAATATCAATGCCTATAGATACAATGACAATGGTACAAGAATATAAAATTCAACAGAAGAGAGTGACAAGGAAGCGATTAATTACATTTAAAGGGAGGTGAGAAAAAATGACAAGTTAGGAATGTACGGTATATATACGCATGGGTAAGGTGGTCGGACAATGCGACTTCAGAGGTTGGGTGTGGTTACCGTAGGGGAGAAGAGGAGGGGGAAGGGAAGAGAAGGAAGGTGGGTGGAGGTGGAAGGGGAGGATGGGGAGACAAAAATGAGAGGGGGTGGAGTGGGGATTTTTTTGTTTCTATACTTAGAAGAAAATAAAGGTACACTGGATTTAATATTAAATTAAATGTTAATGATTAGAGCTTTGTCTCTAATATGAAAGGCTTCGAACAATTGTAGCCTCCTAGGGTCATCACTCGTTCCAATAATTTTGGTGGAATTAATCGATTCATCCCCGTCTGGGGTATTGTCTCCCCGTCTGGGGTATTGGCTCCATGTTATTGTGGCAAAGTAGCATGCAGTTACATTAGGGTCTATATGGGGCGCTCCTACGGACTGAAACCACACATCATTTTGTCTTGGATAGAGGAAAACCCTGTTCATAGAGAAATGACGACACTTTTATACTACGACTGTCCCTCCATCATGCTATTCCCCAAACCCTTGGTACTGTCCTGTATCATTTCTCTGAATATTCATTTCTTTTTTTCGCCTACCCTGTGGGGGGGGGGGAATACTACTACCACCAATTACTCCCACTTCAGTCGTAAAAGGAAAAAAACAAAAAAAACGGGACGGGGGATGGGATTAGGGGTCCTGCTACCTGTAGCCCAAAGAAGTCATTCCTAAAAGAAAGTAAAGGCATGTGAAGGTCTGGGAGTTTCCCAACCAGTACCCTAAGGTTTGAGTCTTTTAATGTACGTGGATGTGGTACAGAGGAGAGTTAAAGGGAAGGGATAGACAGTACGTTTGTGAGAAGAAAGATGGATGTGCTTGAGTGATATTATAATGAAAGGGAGGGGCGAGTGTGAGTTTAGGACGGTAGCTGGGAGGTTTTCAGGAGTGAAAAGAGGACGAGGGAGAGAAGGGGTGGCTATACTAGTAAGTGAAGAGATAGGTAAGCGTGTAGTGGAGTGGAAGGAGGTTTCTTTGCATCTAGTAAAACCGATGTAAGTATGGTTATGAGGCTTACAATCCTCTGAAGAACAAGTATATTGGTATACTACATAGGTTCTAGATGTGATGTCTGATCACCTAGAAGAGCTGTTCGTCATGATCAGAGAGGAAGTTCTGGGATTTTTATAGTAAATGAGAACTCTGATTTTGTTGTTCTCGCTTGTAGGGAGGCAATTCCTTTGGGTGATAGCTTTAATTACTTTTTCATCTTTTTTTGTAATTATTAGTAAAGGTGTTCCGGTAATATAAGTTGATGTAGTTATGATTTTGTACTTTTTGAAAGTGTGATATGATTCTAGTATCTTATTGATAATGGAATCAAAGTCGGTGTTAGAGTACTCATTGTTTGTGAGCATTTGTCTAATGTGTTGAAGCTCACTGTGTAATGCTTGCCACGAGGAATACACCGATATGGATCTCTTGACATAAGCTCTTATGACACCTTTCTTGTAGTTGTCAGTGCACTCGCTTTTGCTATTCATGCATTTATCTATGTTGGTGGGTTTTCGATACACACTTGTAATAAAGTTGTCAGATTTAGAATCGACCAGCACATCCAGGAAGGGGAGTAGACCGTTATTATTCATTTCTGTGAAGAAAATTACGTCTGAAATTTCCTGAAGGTGGCACCGTAAATTCTCTAATAAAACAGAAGAAGGGGTACTAACAAAGATGTCATCCACGTATCTACAGTAGATAGATGGTTTTAACTCTCCGTCATAGAAGATTGATCTTTCTACAACAGACACCCAATGGTGACCCCATCGCTACGCCGTCTTGCTGAACGTATAGGTTTCCTTCTGGACACCTGAATGGAACTTCTGTGGTGCAAGTGACAAGTAATTCTTTTAAAGTTGACTCAGGGACAACTTCCTAGTCGTCCTCCTGATGGCTGCCTCACGATGGAGTCCGAGGGAGTGGTCGAGGGCCTCATCTAGACGATTTCTCAGGTCATTTCTAGTGCTGTAGATTAGCTTCTTTTTGCCACAAGCTTATTAATAATAAAAGAATACGCAGATAAAATAACAAGCTCTCCGAAGCGTCCCATAAGATGACCCGTCCGTGTATAAAATATCCGGTTACGTTTGAGTTGTTAGCTTTGTGATCAAGACCCTGCGGGTCGAAACGTTAAGGCGTAAAATTCTCCCATTTCTCCTCGTCAACTTCTTTCACCTTCAATCTTATTTGTCATAATATAGTCAATATATATATATATATATATATATATATATATATATATATATATATATATGTGTGTGTGTGTGTGTGTGTGTGTGTGTATAAATACATACATACATACATATACCAAAAACTTTCTTCCCCCTTACACTGGAGGTAGCCAAAAAACAAAGGCATAGAAACCACTCCTTTCCATTTCATCCCTTACATACTCCACTCCTCTTTACCCTCTTCCCTCCCTCTTATCTTGGCATCTCCTGGATGACGAGTCATCCCTGCACCTTATCCACTGCCCTGGGTTAGAAGTAGTGTCGCAACACACACACACACACACACACACACACACACACACACACACACACACACACACACACACACACACACACACACACACACACACACACACACACACACACACACTTATTGATTACTTGATTGAAGAATATCTCGGGAGCAATTCCACTGATGATACAGCACTCTTCGCTCCCTCCTTAATGTTTCATCAACGAGAGTAAGCTGCAGTCACCAATTGATTATCCAAGTCATAGCAGTCCGTAAAGAGAAAAGTCTTCAATTTCTTCTTAGATATAGCCACATTTTGTTCCATTGTAATCCTCTGTGGGAGTTGATTGTAGAGCCGTGGAGCACTTCTACTGAAAGCTCTACGACCAGCTTTTCTTTGGTACCGCAGTACATCAAGTCTATGCACTTCAACACTGTGTCTTAAGGTAATTGTTGTATCAACTTCAAACTTCTTCAACATGTCACTCATGTATAGCGGTTTACCAAATTTCAATGCATGATATACCATGACACATTACTTATAAATTATTCTAGCCTTGACCGGTAACCAGTGCAATTTTATCAGTGCTGGAGTAATTCTTTCACGCCATGATTGTCCAGTAATCAGTCTAGCAGCTCTATTCATTATCAATTGTAGCTTTTTTTTTAGCAAATAGTTCGGAAGGCCAAAATATAATGAATTACAATAGTCCAGCTTGCTTAGGACATGATTATGAACAAGCATTTTTATTGTCTTTTCATCAAGATACTTCTTTACAAAAGAAATATTCCGTAAGTGGTAACCCGCAATTCTCACTGTCTGTTCAATTTGGCTTTTAAAGGATAAATCACTGTCCAATGACACTCCCAAATACTTTACACTGTCACTCATTGGCAATTCTATTTCAATAATGCATAAGTCGCGAATATTTAGTCTCTCAAAATCAAGTTTTCTGCCAACCACCAAACATTCTGTTTTATTTGTATTCGATTTCGATTGCCGTGAACTCATCCATTTACCAATATCCAACATAATATCTGATATCTTTGCCTCTACACTCTACACATTGTTCAGAGACATATAAAATTGAGTGTCGTCTACAAATAGTTTGAATGTAACCCCATGTCTTCTCAGTACGTTCGCCAAATCAGCAGTATATATACAG
>NC_134786.1:29750655-29753155 GCF_046742065.1 Oratosquilla oratoria | reverse complement strand
AGTGGTGAAGCAGATACGTATCCTTGATAGACTTTCCGAGGTCGAAGAATTTCATAGTCTCAGTAGCGTGGTATGTAGAAGCATAGACTTGCTAACATACAAGTCCTGGGTTCGAGTCCGGGGACAACTGTCGGAATTATTTGATTGACATCGTAATCATTGGCGATTTTGTTCAGGTATTACAACGACGAAAGTCTATCTAGGATACGTACCTGCTTCACCACTACCTACAGGTTGGCTTGGTGTGTGTGTACACACACACACACGCACACACACACACACACACACACACACACACACACACACACACACACACACACACACACACACACATATATATATATATATATATATATATGTATATATATATATGTATATATATATATGTATATATATATATATGTATATATATAAATATATATATATATATATATATATATTATTTCAGACAAATGAGAGAGAAATGGGTGGGGAGGGGCAAACGAAGATGTGTTGGGAATAGAGTTTATTGCCCTAACGTTTCGACCAACTTGGTCTTCTTCAGAGGACATGTTGCATTACAATTAGACTACAAGTCTTATACTCGCAGCGAGAGGGAACCCGGTCAGCTGTGAGCGGATGTGTCAGGTCTTTTCTTTGGCTAATGATTTAATTATCAAGACAATTGCTGTTTTTGATAGGCCTTTAAATCCGTTTCTGTCATTGTTATTTTTCCTGGTGGCAATAAGTGCAGTTTCCACAGTTTTTCTCATTTTCTTTTCAAGTCCTTCGTGTAGAATTCCCACTTGGCTCCAATCAGGTAGGTTTCCCCATTTGTCCAGATGACGAACCAGGGAGTTAGATATCCTATGTGTCCTGAGGTCGTTTTTGTGTTCATTCAACCGTTTCTTGATCCCTCGACCTGATTCGCCGAAGTATGATGAAGGACAGCCGCTGCATGGAATGTGGTAAACGACACTGAGGTTATTATGAACATTAGCATTTTTTTTTTTTATATTTTTCCTATCTTATTGGAAAACACTTTAGCTATATTTACTCCACCTTTTAACTAATGATTATCAATAGCTCCGGTGTTCGTAGAATTAGGGACAGTTATAAAGTGTGGCTTATCTTTTTCCGGTGCCTGGACGTTTGAGCCATCCTAGATCTTCTCGGCTTTCCTCATTGTTTTGGTGATCAAACATCCGGGGTATTTCAGCTTCTTAAAGGTATTCTTGATGTATGCCAGTTCATCATCTTGGAGTCTTTTACTGCAGATACGAAAAGCTCTGAGAAAAAAATCTATTAGAACACCAGTTTTGACACGTCTGCTGTGTGCTGAAAAATAGTAGATAAAATCATCCCTATTAGTGGGCGTCCTATGTACTGAGAAACTTACCTGTTCAGAACCTCTATGTATCAGCGTGTCTAGAAACGGTAACCTACACTCTTTTCTAGCTCAACTGTGCATTGAATGTCTTTATTCACAGCGTTGAGTCTTCTTAGCTTATTCTCTACAATGGTTTCTTTTGGCATCACCACGATTATGTCATCCACTTACCTTGGCCAAGTGGTACCTCTTCCCATGATGTTGATGCATTTGTCCATTTCTAATACTTCTATGAAAAGACAAGCCATAACAGCAGATAACATATTCCCCATTACGAGACCTCTAATCTGTCTAAATTCACTGTTGTTAGACATAAAGTAACCAAACCTGACACACATGGAAACAAGTTTTAGATAATCAGATCTTGGAACTGAAAGGATGTCATCATCATTATATCTATAGTAACTTTCTTCACTGCCTCTAGGGCATCATTAATAGAACCATTGGTGAATAACGCTGTTACGTCATAGCTTGGCAACTTTTTATCACTAACATTCAGATTTTCAAGCCTATGGATCAGGTCGGAGGAATTTCTTAAATGGGCCCCGCTGATGGAACTGATGGTGTTGGATAGGGGTTCCATCAGCGGGGCCCATTTAAGAACACCGAATACTTTACTTTAAACACTAATCTTGAAATTATTTTCATTTCTATGAATGAGGCAATCAAAAGGAGCAACTTACTATTACTCTCTACTCAAATAGTAGAATTAATAGAAGGAACTAAATTATTCAGAGATTTAAAAATGTATTTAAATCCTCAGAGATGGGCCACAGGCAAAGAACATCGTCAACATATCTATACCAGATCGCATTTAGTGAGATGGATTTCACTGAGCTAATAATCAGTCTTGGACAATGAAATAAATGAAAGGATTGTAGCAGGAAAAAGATGATAGCCTACTATGCTCTCTCTAACATAATGAGAAACAGAAAGGTTATCAAGAAAACAAAAATGAGAACATACAACTTTGTAATTAGACCAACAGTGTTATATGGTTGTGAGACTTGGACATTGACCAAAGAAAAAGAAAACTTTAGGGAAATTAGAGAACAGACCGGACAACAAATGCTGCATACTGTCGCAAGTGGGAGAAGGGCAAGGGGGGCCGGTCGCTGAGCCAACAGGATG
>NC_134786.1:29710655-29730655 GCF_046742065.1 Oratosquilla oratoria | reverse complement strand
AGACCAAGACCAAGACCAAGACCAAGACCAAGACCAAGACCAAGACAAAGACAAAGTCAAAAGCAAAGACAAAGACGAACACACACGCATATGCACACACGCACGCACACGCAGATACTGAAAGACAACATTCTTGAGGTGAAAAATGCTGGATGTGACTGAGACTTACCTGGTTTCTGGAATAAAATGGGATAGAATAGAGAAAGAAAGTTTGAAAAATGTATAAATATTACTCGTATAACCAACTGGAGGAAACGAGACTATCTATACAGAACCATCTCTTCATGTACTTCGAAAAAAGTAACAGATATCAATTATGGTACACCATATAAATTAGGATGAAGTTTATTTTGTATTTTCTAATACGTAAAGAAGATTTATCATAACTAAAGAGAGCAGAAGATTTTTTCAAGAAGAGACTGGGTTCATATAAGATATCAATAAATGGTATAAGCGGTCAATGCAGAAGGGTTCTTCATGTAATTTCATAAGACATGAAAAGATGCATGCCAATAACCAATGAGGCCCCAACGAGGACGATGAATTGGTTTAATACCAAGTGCTAGAAGGTGAAATATGTGAAGAATACTAGATGGAAGAGATAATATAAACATTAGAGTGGTCAGTTAAATCTAAGACTAAAAACAGGAAAATGTATATATTTGATGGTAAGAGGAAAGGAAGGAATAAACTATGAAAAATGTGTGAAAAAAGACATACTATAAATATAAGAAAAGATGCAAAAACATAAGCCATAAAAGGTGAATGAAATACTAGAAGAATCACAGTGGACGAGACAGCATAGGATAAGGGAAGAAGAAATATTGGAAATTTTTAACCATAAATTTTACGAAGCCTTCACCCAGAACAGAGAAATGGAGACAGTCTCCCCAGGGGAGGGTGCAGACAGGGATATAAAAGTGGGGGAGATAACACTCTCAGGGGTACAAGTTAGGAACAAGCTCCTCGAACGGGAGGTAAAACCACGAACTCAGGCAGTTTCAAATTGGGTAATAAAGGAATGTACAAAAGGAATTGAATGATCAATTCTCAGAGAATTTCCAAAAGAATAATGTCGACATGGCAGAAATTGGTGTACATAGTACTTCTTTTGAAAAGGATTAGCAAAGGTTCTATAAGCCAATTTCGCTCTCATGCATTGAGTATAAAACATCAGAGCAACTGATCAAACAAAGATGGATGAAACACTATAATGACATATTGATATAGAAACTGCTATTTAGCTTCAGAGCAGAAAAATATGTGTACTAAATATTTTAAGCTCTTATGATGTAATCACCGATATTGTACAAAAGATAACTCAACGAATTATGCATTTCTGGGTTTCAAAAAAGCCTTCGACAAAATACCTCATAGAAGCTTGCTGTGGAAAATAGAAATCAAAAGGTGCATCAAAGAAAACTGCTGGGCAGGGCAGTTAACTTATTGCGTGGGAGAAAGACGAGAATGCAAATTTAAAGAATTTTGTCAGGATGGAAAGGAGTGGCGACTGGAGTGTTACAGGGATCAGTGGAGGCATGACTGATGATTTTGTTGTACATGAATGACTTAGCTGATGGAAAAAGCGTCTACACAGACAGGTTTACAGACGAATCCAACATAACAAAACGAGTTTTGTGAGATTTTTATGAAGATTTGGACTAATTCTATGCTTGTAGTGTTACAGGAATAATTTCTGACAGTCGTCATGGTTCTGTTGTACATAAATGACTTAGCTGAAAGAAAAGGCGTCTACATAAGCTCAGATAAGAAAACGGATGAAAAATAAATATCTTTTGAGACTCTTCATAAAGGTTTGGATTAATAGTACATAGAATTCAACGCTACAAATGTTTTATACTTGAAATAGAAGTAGGAAAAGTATATAGAGAACACAACATTAAAGAACTAATGGAATAATATCCATAGCTAGACTTTCAAGAGTTGATACTGAGGTGTAAGTTTGATCCTGAGTATAGAATAGTTTCCAATTTTAAGAGAATATATAAATTCGAGTTACCCTCAAAAATACCTCAGAACAGATGGAATATTCTGTCCACAGAGGTGGCTTGGCCGATGACTCTTCTTGAGTTCACGGCCAACTGTGGTCAACTGACAAGCACACGCTTAGAGAAGAGATCTAAATATAGATTACCCCGCCCCTCATCTTGTTCCTCCGTGATCCACCACCCTCCGAAGTAATCTAGGCTACAGGTTACATAAGGTGTTGTTTATATCTGAATATATTGAAAGGTGGTACTAAATATAAACTGTTCTGTAATGCACAACGAGGTAACCACTGCTTGGTCAACAAGTACACATAAAAATAGAGATTTACTCTTAGACACATAATCACACATGCTGAGTATCTACATATACATCTTTACACACTCACATACATGCATAAAACATGAAAAAGTATGATCGGAACATATATAATGAATCAAATATATGCGTGTACAAAAGGACAGCTATACATAGACATATAAGACTAAAAGGAGTAATATAACAAAATGAGAATTCACAGACCTACAAACTTTCACTAAACCAGAAAACTAGTGTCTATATGGCTTATAGCCTCGCATAGAATCAATTACTTTAATAAGGAATAGTGAAGGGCCTCTGAAAGTCCTGCAATTAGTGGCTACACAAGTCCTGTGAGGTGCGACTGGGCGTACAATGGAACCATCTCACAAATTATCAAGCCATTGTCTCCATGCAGACATCCACCCTCGTCTGTCCTTCCTACTCCACTTTCCCTATCAATATATCCCCTTCATAGTCCCTCTTTCTCTTCTTTATATTTTTTCTTTCGTTCTTCTACAAATATTTGTACACTCGTCTGTCCTTCCTCTTTCACCTTCCTTGTCAATATTCCTTTTTTCCTCACAGTCCCTCTTTATTTTCTTTATCCTTTTTTTATCGTTCTTCTATACATATTTGTTGACATATATAGTCCTTGTCTGTCCTTCCTATTCCACTTTCCCTGTCAATAGTCTTATTCCTTTCATAGTCCTTCTTTCTCTTCTTTATCCTTTTTTCCTTCATACTTCTACGCATATTTGTGAACATACTCGTATATAGTCCTCACCCGTCTTCACTATCTCATTTTCCATATCAATACTCCTATTCCTTTTATAGTTCGTTTCTCTATCCTTTTTTCGTGATCCTTCTACACATATTTGTGAACATATATACGTCAATATGTAATTTATCCCTCTATCGTTCGTCCTCCTTATTTCACTTTCCTTTTAAATATTCCTATTCCTTTTATTGTTGCTTTCTCTTTTTTTTATTCTGTTTTTTTTTTGTTCTTCTACACATATTTGTGAGCATATATAGTCCTATATCCCCCACCTTCTTTTGCTATATGTCTTATTCTTTACTATGATTAACAAAAAGAAAATTGCACAAAGCCAAGTCATCTCCTCTTCCGTGTCCAATAAGAAAATGAAAGGAAGCAAAAGAAGAGATTAGAGTACATGATACTCTTTTTCTGTTCTCTCTGGAAGCTTTCCATTTGTGAATCTTGGCTTCTGGTGGAAAAGCGCAGGGTTTGTACCGTCAGGACATGTGCATTGTCCTCCTGTTAAACCCACACTTTGGATCTTTGTATATTGACCAAAAATCCCCTTTATATTTCAATAAAACGAAGGAACCAGGACTCGGCGGAAAATTGATTATAAAATGTCTGTTTCCACCATTCGGCAAATCGTTTGAAGTGTTTTCATGCAAGTAATGGTAAAGCCAATCTTGTTCAAAATTATGAACGAGGAAGTTCAGCCACACTGCTATCACTTTCTCATAGAATATTCAAACATATTTAATCGCCTCTAATCATCTTTTTTTTGTGTGTTCTAAAAAACAGTAATACGGGAATGAGATGTAGAATAATAACGTACTATATATATATATATTTTTTTTTTTCAAATTTAGTTTTTGCTTTGCATTTTTCTTCCGGACGTTTGACTCGAATAAAATACTGACTACATAAAACAAGATCAAAATCCCCATACGGGGAGACAAAGGGAAGAGTAAAGAAGAAATGAAGAGAGAGAAAGATTGCAGTTATTGGAAACCAGGGAGGGCTTTTGATGGTGATGTATCCGGAGAAGGCGTGATCGGAGGACCCGTGACGTGGGATGTGACGTGGGCCATGACGAATGGCCTCAGTGGGTGAGATAGGTGATTTACGGATACGTAGAGGATGTAATGTATGTGAAGTGACATGGAATATAGAAGAAAAATAACGAAGAGGAAGTATTTAAGTCATATAGTAGTGAACATGGCTTACGAGCAGAGGAATTTAGGAATTATGGAACAAGATGTACAAGGGCAAGACGTGAAATGTATTGAAATATGTGAGATACTAGCGCGAGACAAAAGTCAGATTGGAAACAAAACACAGAGGATGTGGATACAATCCACGAAGTGTGAAAAATACAGGAACAAATTTTTACATCTTAAGCTGATGGAAAATTGATACCTTTCCATATATATATATATTTTTTTAAGTTGGAGAAAAAAAAAACGAAGTTGAATGGGGCTAAATCGGGGTTGTAAGGGGGACATAGGATGATTTCCTATCAAAATTCACTTAACACAGCTCTTGTCTGCCGAGTACCATGAGCGCGTGCATTGTCGGGGTGAAGAGGACGCGTTGATGCAGATTTCCAGGGCATTTTTCCGAGACTTTTTTGGACAGTTTTCTCAAAACGCATTCATAATAAGTAGATGTAATTGTTTTCTTGTTCTCGTGGAAGTCAACCAGAAAAATCTCCTCTGCAACCCAGAAGACAGTGACCATGACCTTTCCTCTTGAACACTCAGATTTTGCTTTGACTGGTCCACTTCCATCCCGAGGCAGCCACCGCTTTGATAGAATTTTGACCTCAATATCGTACTGGTAGAGCCATGTTTCATCCCCTGTCACAGAAAAGCTTCAGAATCTTCATCCCACTTGATCAAAATTTCCATTGAAAGATCAGCCTTTGTTTGTTGCTTATCTGGGCGCAACAACCTAGGGACCCATCGAGCGAAAAGCTTGCTTAGCCCCAAACTCTCTACCAGAATTGTGTGTGCAGAACCCACGGAGATGGTGAGTGTATCTGCTACTGATTCAGTGGTTATTCGTCTATTCTTTTCAATCATGTCGCGGACAGCAGGAATGTTTTTTCTCACAAACTGACGTTGATGGCCTGCCACTGCGGGGATCATCTTCAATTTCGTTTCTTCCACTTTTGAACAGACTTATCCATTTGTAGGTTTTTTTTTTTGGGGGGGGGGGCATTGTCACCATGAACTTGTTTCAGAGGGTCAATGATTTGCATATTCTCCCAACCGACTTTCACCATGAATCTAATGTTTGTCCTGGCCTCTATTTTGGTGGATTCCATGTTGCTTAAATGGTGTCAGATTTCCAACTGGCGGCGATGCGTCATTATCTGCATTTATGGGTTAATGTTTGAACTTGTTATAACACATTGGTACATGAATGTCCAGGTGCGATAAAATCAAATTCCTTCCATATGAGTTTTAGTTATGGACTTTTTCCCAAAAAACTTTTTGAAGCTCCCTCGTAGAATGTTGTTGAGAGTGTAAAGATATTATTGAAGAACCATATAAAGAGCAATAGTATTGAGTCAATATATTGTGTCGATAATAGAGATGAGAATTCGAGACAGGTGAAATGATTGGCTGAGACTTTGATTAAGAGAGGAGGTACTACCTAATATATATTTTTTCTACTTAAAAACACCGCCCAATGCTAAGAACGTAACTATGTTTTTCGTTAATAAGAGTATTTTTTTAAGTAGCTCGAGCATTTGAATTGCATTGCATTGATTAATGAATACTTGAGTATATTTAACCAAAGCAGTACAATGCGCGAGTGTAAGTGGATGGCATCAGATTCAGATGGATGTACTGGGTTGTGTGGGGGTCTAGTCTATTTAGTGTGACATGAGGAATGACACGCAGGTAGTTTGTTCCATGACACAAGGGGAGGTCCGTGACACATGAGCGCTTGGCATTTCATTTGCCACGGCCAAAACTCACAATAGTTTCGACCAGTGATAAACTCTTTGACCATTGGCCAGCTTCTTTCCTTGAGCTTCTAATCTTCCGCCTCGGGATGCCTTCCAATTCTTGAAGGAAATTTCACTGCACATCAGTGATACGTTAAGACCTCTGCTTGATTGTAATATATATATATATGTATATATATATATATATATATATATATATATAATGTATATATATATATATATATATATATACTGTATATATATATATATATATATACTGTATATATATATATATATATATTTATATATATATATATATTTGTGTAGGTTGGAGATCCACAGGAATTGATTTGCTGTATACTAGGTATCAAGTTAAAGCCACTGTATGACTGTAAATAAAATTTTCATTAGTACCATGTCTCCAAGATTCAATTTTTCTTAACGACTTTACTACATTTTGGATACCAATTTAAATTTTCTACTTGATTTTTGGGTAGTTTTTCACTGGTACTAGATTTTCAAAAATTAAATTCTATTGACAATTTTTATTTCGTCTCGAGTATTGTTACGCCCACAGCTTGAAGGTCCTAAGCAGTGTTAGACATAAAGACAATCTATATGGAAAATCAGGTTCAACTAGTAATGTAGGGTCTTTGGAGTAAAATTAAAACACGCATAGTGTTTTAGCAAAATATTTACTACACAAAATATGAAAGTATAACTCCTCCTTCTTCTGCTAAATAAATGCAACCATAGCATGAATAAAATTCATCAAGCGTGTCGCGAAAAAATGTGTCAAACAAATGAATAAATTGGTCTGTATGTGTGGCTCCGAGATAGTGGAACTTGTCAATACAATACAATAGGGGGATAGGTAGTATGAAGGAAGGTGGGGTGGAAGGTGAGGGGGATAGGTAGTATGAAGGAAGGTGGGGTGGAAGGTGAGGGGGGTAGGTGAAGGAGTCAGAGTAGAAAATGTAGGAAGATAAGTGCTATGGAGTGGGGCAGACCCACTTGTATGTTTTCATTACTAGTATGGTTAGTAGGACATTGAGTGGTTATTAAGGGAGTGAAATAGGATGTGATATTGTTTTTTTTTTCAATATGTACGTTTTATAATTTGCCTTTATGTAGGTGTTGAATTTCTAGGGATTTGTGGTTTATCCACTTGTATGGGGCGCAGGGTTACTAAGCTTGTACATGGATATTGTTATGAAGGAAGATGGGGTGGAAGGTGAGGGGGGTAGGTGAAGGAGTCAGAGTAGAAAATGTAGGAAGATAAGTGCTATGGAGTGGGGCAGACCCACTTGTATGTTTTCATTACTAGTATGGTTAGTAGGACATTGAGTGGTTATTAAGGGAGTGAAATAGGATGTGATATTGTTTTTTTTTCAATATGTATGTTTTATAATTTGCCTTTATGTAGGTGTTGAATTTCTAGGGATTTGTGGTTTATCCACTTGTATGGGGCGCAGGGTTACTAAGCTTGTACATGGATATTGTTATGATACTAAAGGCCATTTGTATTGGGCCCCTCTGGAAGCTTGCGATGTTATTATTACTTTCATTTATTTACTAATGGATTATGTAGTGGTAAATAGGATTATGATAGGAAGAGTTAAGGATGTACATGTGCTAAGGGGAGAGGGTGGGGGAATATCAGATCATTTTTTGGTGGAAGGTAAGTTGAGAGTGGAGGATAGATGGAGAAAGAGGAAAGGGACAAAAGGTAGGGAGGTTCTTAGAGTGAACTCTTTGAATGAAAAGGAAAAGGAGAAGGAGTACGAAAAGAAGCTGAAGGAGGAGTGGGAGGGAGTGAAGGATAGAGTAGAGCTAGGTGTGGAGGAGGAATGGGGATGGTTCAAGGAGGGAGTCATAAAGTGTGCAAGGATGGTGTGTGGAACAAGAATGACAGGAGGAAATAGAAGGAAGGGTAGTGAATGGTGGGATGAGGAAATGAAGAAGGTTGTAGAAGAGAAGAAGCGAGCTTACACAGATTGGTTACAAAATAGGACGAGGGAATCATATGAGACGTACAAAGAAAAGAAAAAAAAAGTAAAACAAAAGGTAAAGGAGACAAAGAGGAGAGCAGATGTGAAATGGGGTAAGAGTATGACAGAAAATTTTGAAAGTAATAAAAAGATGTTTTGGAAAGAAATTAAGAGAGGAAGAGGAGGCGAATCAAGTAGAGAAGTAAGGTAAAAGGTGCAGATGGAGAGATGATAATAGAAGAGAAGGCAGTAAGGGGAAGATGGGCAGAATATTTTAGGGAGTTGCTAGATGTGAAGGAGGATAGGGAGGGAAAGATAGCTGCAGTGGGAAATGCGAAGAAAATGAGAGTGATGAGTGAGGAGAATGGAGGAGAAATAAGGAAGGATGAGGTGAAGGCAGTTGTTAAGATGATGAAAGCAAGTAAGGCACCTGGTCTGGATGGATGCCATACAGAATGTCTAAAAAAGTGAGGTACAGTGATGGTGGACTGGCTGGTGAGGTTATTTAATGTTTGCTGGAGAGAGGGTAGAGTGCCGGAGGACTGGAGGAGTGCCTGTATAGTTCCTCTTTACAAGGGAAAAGGGGACAAGTGTAAATGTAGTAGCTTGTTAAGTGTAGTTGGGAAGGCTTATGGGAGGATCTTGATTGAGAGGATTAGGAGAGGAACAGGGGGAGTAATTGGTGAGGAACAGTGTGGATTTAGGACAGGTAGAGGTTGTGTAGATCAGATCTTTGTGGTAAGACAGATATGTGAGAAAGCTATAGGAAAGGGGAAGGATGTTTTTTTTTTTTTTTTTTTTTTTTTTTTTGTCTTTTATGGATCTGGAAAAGGTTTATGATAGGGTAGACAGAAAGGCACTGTGGGAGGTTCTGCAGATATACGGGATAGGAGGAAAGCTTCTGGGAGCTGTCGAGAGTTTTTATGAGAGTAGTAGAGCTTGTGTCAGGATTAGAAATGGAGAGAGTGAGTGGTTCGAGGTAAAGGTGGGACTTCGTCAAGGATGCGTTATGTCGCCCTGGCTGTTCAACTTATACATGGATGGGGTGGTGAGAGAGGTAAATGCAAGGGTAGTGGGAAAGGGATTGGAGATGGTTAAAGAAAATGGAGAAAAGTGGGAGGTGAGCCAGCTGTTGTTTGCGGACGACACTGCGCTTGTGGCAGGATCGGAAGAGGGATTGAGGAAGTTGGTGGCAGAGTTTGGGAGAGTATGTGGTAGAAGAAAGCTGAAGATAAATGTGGGTAAAAGTAAGGTGATGAGATGTACAAGGGGTGAAAGTGGCAGTAGACTGGAAGTGAGCA
Organism: Oratosquilla oratoria; assembly: GCF_046742065.1. Classification (NCBI taxonomy): domain Eukaryota; kingdom Metazoa; phylum Arthropoda; class Malacostraca; order Stomatopoda; family Squillidae; genus Oratosquilla; species Oratosquilla oratoria. The sequence goes on along the minus strand of NC_134786.1, from coordinate 29,721,337 downwards.
TTAAGGGAGAGCGACTGGAGGAAGTGGATAGTTTTAGATACTTGTGTGCAAATGTGGCAGGAAAAGGTGGAGTGATGGTGGAGGTAGAATGTAGATTGAAAGAAGCGAGTACATGCCTTGGTGGATTAAAGAGTGTAATGAGGAATAGACATTTAGGAATGGATGCGAAGAGGAGACTGTATGAAGGAGTGATTGTGCTAACAGCACTGTATGGGGCAGAAACATGGAACATAAGAGAAGAAGAGTTTGAATGTGTTTGAGATGAGGTGTCTGAGAAGTATGATGGGGGTTACTAGGCTAGATAGAGTGAGAAATGAGGAGGTGAGGAGGAGAACAGGGGTGGAAAAGGAGCTGGGAGATAGGGTTGATGAAAGAATATTAGAATGGTTTGGACACATGGAAAGAATGAGTGAAGAAAGACTAGTAAAAGAGGTTTGGAAGGCAGATGTGGAAGGAGTGAACATGTGGGGACGTCCTAGGATGAGGTGGATGGATGGGGTGAAGGGAGCTTTGAGGAAGAGGGGAATGTCTGTTGAGAAAGGACGGGAGAGGACAGAAGACAGGGGTGAATGGAGAATGGTTGTATATGGATGATGTTGTGATTGCATGAGGTGGAATGGGCGGGGAGATGGGGGGTGAGATAGTATGTGTGAGCAAAATTTGACGCAGCCCGAAGGGATTTCTCTCCGTCTTCTCCTTTTATGCAATGGGGGGACGGAGAGGGGGGTCGCCAATTTAATGAAGCGGCCTTGCTGTGGATGTGCTGTGTCTTGCGACACTGCTTCTGACCCAGGGCAGTGGACAAGGTGCAGGGATGACCCGTCATCCAGGAGGTGCTAAGATAAGAGGGAGGGTGGAGGGGTGTGGAGTGTATTCAGGGATGGAATGGGTGGAAATGATTTTATGCCTTTTCCTTTTTGGCTACCTCCCTTGTAAGGGGGAAAAAGCCTTGGTATATGTATGTATGTATGTATGTATTCATTTACTTTTATTATTATATTGCTCCTCTTGTGTTCTCCTTTGTGTTACTTTTTTTTGTGACAGTGAATTGATTAATTAGATCGCACGAGTTATCTATTTTTTGCATACCCATATGTACATATAATACATGCATACACATATCATACATACATACATACATGCATACATACATAGATACATACATACATACATACATACATACATACATACATACATACATACATACATACATACATACATACATACATACATACATACATATATACATACATACAAACATACATACATACATAGATACATGCATGCATGCATACATACATACATACATACATACATACATACATACATACATACATACATACATACATACATACATACATACACAGAAATCGTCGCAGAGGAGAAGGACCTCCAACGTTTGACCATTTTGGAGGCTGTAATCATAAAAGATTTACAACCAATTATTAATGTACAATCAAATGATTTCTCCCTCCTCCCCAGCATGAAACCAACACGTAGGAGACATTTGTTCACCAAAATACAACCACCAGATCAGAGAACACCCATAAAGGTCCAAAATATCCCCGCAGAGGATAAAATGTCATGCCTTAGGCGATCGGCTAGGCTTAGGAACCAACCAAACAGCGCCAGCCAAACAGAGGAGAGTCATTAAGTGACCTCTCCAAGTTTTGCCTTTATACATATTTATACTCGTCTTGGTCACACTTCCCTTCATTCCAACTGAAGATGCAGAACGATCTGCGAAACGTCTTGGGTTTATTATACAGTGTTTTGTTTATTTTCATTTATTTTGTATATAACATAGACTTCTGTGTTAATATAAGTTACCAATGTCAATTGGAAATTTGCTTCTTCCCCTCTCATTTCCCCAGAAATCTACTTTCCGAAAGCTAGAAAGCTTAAGAAAGAAATTAATTTCTAATGAATTTGCTGTCGTTTTCAACAGAACATACATACATACATACATACGTACATACATGGTGATAATATGTACAATTTTTTAGTTCTAATATAGGTGTTGAATCCTAGTTATGATCGGTTGTAGTTAAAGGTGAAGAGGAAGGGTGAATTGAGGCAAAATATGTCGTACATATTAGTTGAGCGACGACACGTGTGTGAACACGTGTTCTCACTATTTGAATACTGATATAATAAATATACATACTCTGGTTTAAATTGAAGTTTATTGTGGTTTGATCTTGTTGTGATTCCTGGGTATATGTGTAGGGTGTATTCAGTTGTAATAGGGTGTAGGTGGATTATTTTTGAGTCTAGGTATGTTGACTATGTTGTTGCATTGTGTTATAAAGTCTGGGTTGATATTTTTAATGTTGTTCCATTTTTTGTTGCCTAGCCTGTGGCATCTGGTGTTAAGTGGTTCTATTTTGTTTCGTTTGTGTATGTATTACACTGTTGTTAGGCAAGGGTGTGTGTGTTTATGGCTGAGTGTTTCTTTATGGCTCTGTTTTGTATAGCTTGTAATTTTTTGTATGCGGTTTTGTTTAGTGTGGTATCGAGCATTGGTGGATATTCTAGTTATGGTCTTGTTAGTGTCTTGTATAATCTTAGTTGGATTTTTATGTTTAGGTTTTTAAATCTGTATATTATTTCTGTTATTTGCTGTCCTTATACGTGTGTTCGTGTGTATTTGTATACCTTGTGTTCCTATGCATGCTCCTAGTATGGTATGTTGTTTCCTGCAATTGTGATTGGTGTTGTGTGGAGTGTGAATATGGGTAGTATTTGGAATTTTGTTTTGTTTGTAGCAATTTTCCGTTTCTTTTCATAGGTGTCTATTGTTAGTATTTCTGTTTTTGTCTTTTTGGCTAACAAGTTTCTACTTTTGTCTTTGGGGTAAGTGATAATTTGTATAAGGTCGCCTGCGTATTGTATTTGGAAGCAGCGTGTTGAGGGTTTTGGTGTGTCATTAGTGTAAAAGTTGAATACTGTCGGTTATAGGACGCTTCCTTGTGGTACTCCGCTGTGTATTTGGAATGTTGGACCTGCTTGCTGTTCTATTATCTTAGAAGTTGCATATAAATTTGGTCATGGAGACTGGTAATCAGTCTATTGTATTTTGTATTTGAGTCCTTCGTGTCATACTTTCTCAAATGCTTTTGAAATGTCTCTTGAAATTATAGTGCATCCTTGTCTTTTTTTTCTGTTGGCGATGTGTTTATATAGTACTGCGGGTGCTGTGTGTGTACCTCGTCCTGGGATGAATCCGTGTTGGTGTGGGTTTATTTGGTTGTTGTTTACTAGGTGTGTGTGTGTGTGTTTAGAGTCTGTGATGATTCTTTCTGATATTTTGGATGGTACTTCTAGGAGTGAAATTGGTCTGTAGTTTGTTACGTTCGTTAGCTTTGTAATTACACGAAAGCGCTCTGCTTCGTTAGTTTATTTTTCCTAGTGGTTATTTACGCATTTGTGAACACACGCCTGTAGTGTTTTTATTGCATATATATATATATATATATATATATATATATATATATATATATATATATATATATATAGATAGATAGATAGATAGAATAAGATAGATAGATAGATAAATAGGTAAATGGATAACTAAATAAATTTATATATATATAAATAAATAAACGAATAAATAGATAAAAAGATATGTAGATATATAGACAAAGAGAAAAAATAATAAGAACAATAGATAAACATGTGAACATTAAACATATAAATAGAAAAACATATAAATAAATATGTAGATAAATAGATAAAAGATAAATGGATAAGTAGATAAATAGATAAATAGATAAATAGATAAATAGATAAATAGATAAATAGATGAATAGATAAATAGATAAATAGATAAATAGATAAACAGATAAATGGATGAATGGATAAATGGATAAATAGATAAATAGATAAATAGTTAAATAGTTAAATAGATAAATAGATAAATAGATAAATAGATAAATAGATAAATAGATAAATAGATAAACAGGTATATAGATAAATAGGTAAATGGATAAATAGATAAATAGATAAATAGATGAATATATAAATAGATAAATAGATAAATAGATAAATAGATAAATAGATAAATAGATAAATAGATAAATAGATAAATAGATAAATAGATAAATAGATAAATAGATAAATAGATAAATAGATAAATAGATAAATAGATAAATAGATTAATAGGTCAGTAGGTGAATAGATAAATAGATAAATAGATAAATAGGTAAATAGATAAATATAAATATAGATAAATAGATACAGAGATAAATAGATAAATAGATCAATAGATACACCGATAAATAGATAAATAGACAAATATATAAATAATTAATAGATAAAAACAGAAATCGATAAATAGGTAAATAGATAAGCAAATGAATAGATAAATTGATAAATAGTCATATAGATGAATAGATAAAAAGATGAATATATAAAAAGACAAATAGGTATATAGAAAATGAAAATTTGATAAATAGATAAATAGATAGATAGATAAATACATAAAAGATAAATATATGGTAGATGAAGAGATAAAAAGATAACTAGATAAATAGATAAATAGATATATAGATAAAATGATAAAAAGATAAATAGATAAATAGATAGATAGATAGATAGATAGCTAGATAGCTAAAATATATAAATTGATGAATGGATAAATGAATAAATAGGTGAATAGATAAATAGATATATGAATGAAGAGATAAGTGGATAAACAGCTAAATAGATATATAGATAAATAGATCAATAGGTCATTACATAAGTAGATATAGATAAATACATATAGATAAATAGATAAAAAGATAAATAGTTAATAGATGAATAGATAAGTAAATATATACAAATAGGTAAATAGATGAATAGATAAATAGATATATAGATATATAAAAAATCGAAAAATAAAAATAAAGAAAAATAGATAGATGGATTTTTAGATAAATATATGAAAGATAAATAGATAAATAGATCAATAGATACAAAGATAGATAGATAAACAGGAAAATAGGTAAACAGAAAATAGATAAATAGATGAATAGATCAAGAAAAAAATAGATAAATAGAGAACAAGATAAATATATAAATGGATAAAGAGATAAATGGAAAAATAGTAAATATATATAGATAAATAGATAACTAGACAACTAGATAACTAGATAACTAGATAAAACGATAAAACGATAAAACGATAAAACGATAAATAGATAAATAGATAAATAGATAAATAGATAAATAGATAAATAGATAAATAGATAAATAGATAAATAGATAAATAGATAAATAGATAAATAGATAAATAAATAATTAGGAAAATAGATAAATAGATACAGAGATCAATAGATAAATAGATACACTGATAAATAGAAAAATATAAAAATATATAGATAATTAATAGATAAATAAATAAATACAGAAATCGATAAATAGATAAAAAGATAAACAAATGAATAGATAAATAGATAAATAGGTAAATAGATAAATAGATAAAGAGATAGATATATAAAAAGACAAATAGATAAATAGAAAATAAAAAATACTATAAACAGATTAATAGATAGATAGATGAATAGATAAGAGATAAATAGATAATAGATATATAGATATATAGATAACTAGATAAATAGGTAAATAGATATGTAGATAAGAAGATAAATAAATAAATAGATAGATATATAGGTAAACATATAAATAGATGAATAGATAAATAAATAAATAGGTAGATAGATGAATTCATGAAGAGAGAAATGGATAAACAGCTAAATAGAATGTATAGATAAATAGATATAGATAAATAGGTAAATAGGTAATAGATAAATAGATAAATAGATATATACAAATGGTCTGGATGGATGCCATGCAGAATGTATGAAAAAGGGAGGTACAGTGATGGTGGACTGGTTGGTGAGGTTATTTAATGTTTGCTGGAGAGAGGGTAGAGTACCGGAGGACTGGAGGAGTGCCTGTATAGTTCCTCTTTACAAGGGAAAAGGGGACAAGTGTGAATGTAGTAGTTTCAGAGGGATTAGCTTGTTAAGTGTAGTTGGGAAGGCTTATGGGAGGATCTTGATTGAGAGGATCAGGAGAGGAACAGAGGGAGTAATTGGTGAGGAACAGTGTGGATTTAGGACAGGTAGAGGTTGTGTAGATCAGATCTTTGTGGTAAGACAGATATGTGAGAAAGCTATAGGAAAGGGGAAGGATGTTTTTTGGGCTTTTATGGATCTGGAAAAGGTTTATGATAGGGTAGACAGAAAGGCACTGTGGGAGGTTATGCAGATATACGGGATAGGAGGAAAGCTTCTGGGAGCTGTCAAGAGTTTTTATGAGAGTAGTAGGTAGAGCTTGTGTCAGGATTGTAAATGGAGAGAGTGAGTGGTTCGAGGTAAAGGTGGGACTTCGTCAAGGATGCGTTATGTCGCCCTGGCTGTTCAACTTATACATGGATGGGGTGGTGAGAGAGGTAAATGCAAGGGTAGTGGGCAAGGGATTGGAGATGGTTCAAGAAAATGGAGAAAAGTGGGAGGTGAGCCAGCTGTTGTTTGCTGACGACACTGCGCTTGTGGCAGGATCGGAGGAGGGATTGAGGAAGTTGGTGGCAGAGTTTGGGAGAGTATGTGATAGAAGAAAGCTAAAGATAAATGTGGGTAAAAGTAAGGTGATGAGATGTACAAGGGGTGAAAGTGGCAGCAGACTGGAAGTGAGCATTAAGGGAGAGCAACTGGAGGAAGTGGATAGTTTTAGATACTTGGGTGCAAATGTGGCAGGAAAAGGTGGAGTGAAGGTCGAGGTAGAATGTAGATTGAGAGAAGCAAGTAAATGTATTGGTGGATTAAAGAGTGTAATGAGGAATAGACATTTGGGAATGAATGCTAAGAGGAGACTGTATGAAGGAGTGATTGTGCCAACAGCACTGTATGGGGCAGAAACATGGAACATAAGAGAGGAAGAGAGAAGGAGTTTGAATGTGTTTGAGATGATGTATCTGAGAAGTATGATGGGGGTTACTAGGCTAGATAGAGTGAGAAATGAGGAGGTAAGGAGGAGAACAGGGGTGGAAAAGGATTTGGGAGATAGGGTTGATGAAAGAATATTAGGATGGTTTGGACACATGGAAAGAATGAGTGAAGAAAGACTAGTAAAAGAGGTATGGAAGGCAGATGTGGAGGGGGTGAACATGAGGGGACGTCCTAGGATGAGGTGGATGGATGGGGTGAAGGGGGCTTTGGGGAAGAGGGAAATGTCTGTTGAGGAAGGACGGGAGAGGGCAGAAGACAGGGGTGAATGGAGAATGGTTGTATATGGATGATGTTGTGATTGCATGAGGTGGAATGGGCGGGGGGGTGGGGGTGAGGTAGTATGTGTGAGCAAAATTTGACGCAGCCCGAAGGGATTTCTCCCCGTCCTTTCCTTTTATGCAATGGGGGGACGGAGAGGGGGGGGGGGGGGTTCGCCGATTTAATGAAGCGGCCTTGCTGTGGATGTGCTGTGTCTTGCGACACTGCTTCTGACCCAGGGCAGTGGACAAGGTGCAGGGATGACCCGTCATCCAGGAGGTGCTCAGATAAGAGGGAGGGTGGAGTGGTGCGGAGTGTATTCAGGGATGGAATGGGTGGAAATGATTTTATTCCATTCCCTTTTTGGCTACCTCCCTTGTAAGGGGGAAAAAGCCTTGGTATATGTATGTATGTACAAATAGGTAAATAGGTAAATAGATGAATAGATAATTAGATAGATGAGATAGATATATAGAGAAATAGGTAAATAGAGAAAAAGATGAATAAATAAATAATATAGATAAATGAATAAAATTATAAATGGAAAAGTAGGAAAATATTTTTATGAGACTTACACCTACTCAACCTTCGTTTATTAATTCAAAAAAAATCCCTTGGCATACTTGATCAAGTTGGTTCATTGTCCCCATTTTATAATTTGCCAAAGCCTTTAACAAAGGTCCTCATTTAACTAAAGAAAAAACCGTCAAAAAGGCCTCCAACCAAGCGAGTTAAGAAGGACTTTTCAAGCATCCGCCTGAATCTCCAATGACACGATGACTTTAGACAATTTTGTAACCCTCATATTCTATTTTGGATTCCTCTATCACTTACACCCAGAGACTCTTGGATTATTGGAAACGTCACCCCCCCCCCCTTTACTACCACGGGGAATTTTACCATTCTACGGATAGAGTTTCCGAAAATTCTGCGCACACAGAAAACGTGTCACCATTCTGGAACCCCCGATATCAACCTTTGTAATATCTTTTTTCAACCACAAATCACTTTTAATTCCATGCCATCGCAGTCGAGACTGAAGAATTGCTCGATGGAGGCATAGAGCGAAACCGGTCAGGAATAAACTCACTAACTCGGAACTAGACCCGTGACTTCTTTTTCCACCTTCATCATATATGTATATATATATATATATATATATATATATATATATATTAAAAGAGAACGAGTAATACAGCAGTGACTTTATATTTTATAATGTGAGTAGTGTGATGCGTCGCACATATGGTAGCTTATGCTGCGCGCGAGAATTTGACTCGTACTGAAGTGATTAATGAAGAAGCACGACATTTCTATTTATCCTTCCCATGTATTTTTTCTGTTTTCAGACTTATGCTCAACTTCTAAGAAAGATCATACCCAATTGCTTGTTGCCAATGACACTTATGCTTCCTTCCACCTTAGTAAAGGTGCAAAATTTTGTGATTCTCTGGTATATCCCTCTCGTGTTCAAATTATGGATTACCAGTTCTCTATTGTTCCTGATTGCACCACCATCTCTTCTGATATGCATCCAAAACATGAACCCACTCTTGTATCACTCTCCTGGTGTCACCGATGTCATTCAGCGTCACATTCCCCTTAGACCTCTGGTCGTCGGAGAGGATCTTTGGCACGAACTTGGCACAGATTTTGTGGAGCTTCAGATCTTCGATCAGAACTGTCTCTACTCTGCCAATACTAATACCAACCGCTTCAGATATCATCCTCATAGATATTCGACTGTCTTGCATCACTAACATCTGCACTTCCTCAATGTTTTCCTCCTTGCGTGCACTTTTCGGTGCTCCAGATCTGGGTTCATCCTCAACCTGTTCATTTCCTTCAGGAAATCTGTTAAACCACCGATAGAAACTTGCTTGGCTCATCTGTTCATCCCTATAGGCCTTCTTTAACATTCCATAAGTTTCTTGTTTGGTTTTCTTAAGTTTAACACAAAATTTGATGGCGTAACTTTGCTCCACGTTTCCCTGTATCTTGACAAGTGTTCACAGATCGGCAAACCGAATCAGACTGGTTACACCACGTTCACCGCTGCACTCAGACCTACAGATATAGAAAGTTGCCAGTTAGTAATTTTATAGAATATGTGTATGTGTTCTTCACCATGAAGTAGTATTTTGATCAAATTATATTTTAAGTCTCACCTGACGTTTTCTCATTACTTATTGAACATACGACATAGGCGTAGGGCTAGTACGAGTACGCATCTTCACCAAGCTCGCCGGACAAACGCATATCTGTGAATAGCTTTGATCCATATACAACAACTGTTACCATTCACATACGCGATTATCGTAAATTTGATTAATAAATGTTCACACTTCAATTGCATTCAAAGTAAGCGAGTATATATCAAATTAATTTTACATGTAGTTAATAACAATTCCTGTGATATATAGATACAGCCTTGGCCAAAAGTATTAGGCCACCCCAATATGATATATTTGATCATGTACACTAATTTTAATATCTGGTTGACCCTCCTCTAGCTATAGTTACTGCTTTTATACGGTTAAGCAGTGAATCAACCAGTTGTTTGTGTGTCATTTGCAATTTTACTCCATTATTCTCTAAGATTTGGTACAAATGTTCTTTCTTTTTTATTTTTGTGTTGTTAATAACATTACCAAGATTTCCCTATAAGTGTTCGATTGGGTTTGAATCAGGGCTTTGAGGTGGCCAGTGCATGGGAACAATACCCTGTGTCGCAAACCACTGACGGTTATTCTTTGCTCTATGGCATGGAGCGTTGTCCTGTTGAAAGATAACATTGTTTTTTGACATTCCTGAATGCAATTTAGAAATAGATGGCTCTAAAACATTCGATAACATGGAAACATAGGTAGCTGAGTTCATCTCTCCCTGATATAAAAACATTTCTCCAGGTCCTGTGGCAGACATGCAGGCCCATACCATGATAGAACCACCTCCACATTTTACAGTTGGCACCAGATATTTAGCCTTAAATGCTTCTTCAAGTCTGCGACGAACGAAAGTTGCTCCAGATGTGCCAAAAACATTAGTTGAAATATGAAAAATATTTTAGTTTTATAATGGATACTTTTTATATATTTTGGGTACCAGACCAATTACAATAAGTTTATATGTTGATTGAATATATACTGTATTTTACCTCATAGTTACTTTCATCGGACCACATGACTTTCGATAATTGTTCACTGGCCCAACTTGAGTGATTTTTGGCCCATTGAAGATGCTTTTTCATATTCGCTTCAGAAATCCATGTTTTTTTTCCTAGCTTTACAGCCTTTCAGGCTATATTCTACAAGTCTTCTCCTAACAGTTCTGGCTGATATTTGCGAAGAACTTGCCTCGTAAAAGTCCGCACACAGCTCCAAGGATGTTTTTCTCCTGTTTCTGAGGGAGTGGTGGATGATTGATGGG
>NC_134786.1:29688155-29705655 GCF_046742065.1 Oratosquilla oratoria | reverse complement strand
GTGCAGGAGCAGATCAAAGACAGAACCCTGAGGGACTTCTCTTGTAATTTATTTCCTGTCAAAAGTTTTGCCATGCAAAGCAATTTAGTGTTTACGATTGTTGAACCAATTAGCTTAACTTCGTGGATTATCTTTGCAAAGCATGTTAGTGTTTACGATTGTTCAACCAGTTGCTAATGTAATTAAGTGGATTATCTTTGTAAAGCAGTTATATTTATTAGTCACCTGTGTGGGATGGTATCACAAGCGTTGTTTAAGTCCAAATATATTAAACTTATGTTGCTTCTTTTGTCGAACATTGAGATAACTACGTTGAGGGAGTTTAAAAAGAGTAGCCGAGTAAGATCTTTTACGTTTGAAACTGTACTGATTGTTATTTAATAGATAATAGATTTCGTTTTGACCTCGGGATATTAAGTTGAGTTTTTAATTCTTTGCCCGTTTTTTATATTCCTTCTATATGAAAAATTTCTCTTGGATTATGATTCTATATTTAGCACTGGCGTTTACTCTTTATTAGACACCAGCGTGTCCAGCCCCGTTCCAACGCCCCGGCCTGCACGCCGCACCAGCGTGCCCAGCCCAGCCCCACCGACCAGGCGAGCTCCGCCCCACCTTCCCGGCTTGGTTTCCCAGCCCAGCCCAGCCCCACCGCCCAAGACAGCACACCGCACCAGCGTGCCCAGCCCCGCCCCGCCGTCTCGGCTTGGCTGCCCAGCCCAGCCCCACCACTCCGGCCTGCCCGCCGCACCAGCGTGCCAAGCGCCGCCCCTGTGTGCCCTGTCCCGCCGCCCCGGCAAGCCCAGACCCGCCATCCCGGCTTGGCTGCCCAGCCCAGTACCACCAACACGCCCTGCACGCCGCACCGGCATGCCCAGTCCCGCCCCAGCGAGCCCGGCCCCACCGTCCCTAGTTGTCCAGCCCGTTGACCCAGCCTGCCCAACCCCGCCACCCCGGACTGCTCTGGCCAACCCAGCTGCCCACGAACATCGCTGCATACTAATCACGTAAGCATAACGGACGATCAACAACATGAAGTAAGTGCATTCCGCGCACCCCCTTTTTCCAACCGCGACCCAACAATATGATTCACAATTCTCGAGTGAAACTTTAAGGCAAACCGCATTACCACCAGCCTAACGAAGTTTCCACATGCTTGTGGCCTCTACCATCTGACGTACTCCTCCAGGTTTCGGACACCATCTCCAAGACACCTACATCCGGTACCCCATATGAGGATCTGAAGCAAGCCGTTCTGGACCGCCTTGAGTCTTCCGAAGCTACACGCCTGCAGGAGCTCCTCTCTAAAGAAGAACTTGGAAATGAGAAACCGTCCGACCTGCTGCGACGCATAAAGCGATTGCTCGGAGACAAATACGCAGCATTCGACAAGTTCATCTTGCTCCACCTATTCTACCAGCGCCTGCCACCAACCATCCAAGGCAACGTCTTCAGTTCCAAGAACAAGCTCTCGCTCGAAGAGCTAGCAACGCTCGCTGATGACTTTATGGCTTCGGTACCAGTTGCGCGCCCTATCATCGCCAAGCTCGCCGACCAGTCCGCAACTCAGGCGTTAACCGAGCTAGTCTCCAAACTCACCCTCCAGGTCAGCGCCCTCCAAGAGCAGGTTGCCAATCTTCACAGACGACCACCGTCACCAAGATACCACCGCAACCGCTCCAGGTCTGCATCCAGAGGGAGACCCAAGCAAACATCAGGCGTCTGCTTCTACCATCGTCGCTTTGGACAAGATGCGAAGAAATGTGCACAGCCGTGCATCTTCTCACTGGCACCGTTAAACAAGATGGGCGAACGCTAACGGCGCACAGCGTTCGCCAACATACATCGAAACTTTTCTTCGTTTTTTATCCACTCTCAAACACCACATACCTCATCGATACCGGAGCTGAAGTCAGTGTCCTGCCTGCCACAGCAACCCAGCATTCACTCCCGCCGATGTTTTACCTCTACGCAGCCAACGGCACCAAGATACCCGTTTTCAAGAGGACGACACTTCAGCTAGAACTCAACCTTCGCCGATCCTTTGAGTGGACCTTCTACGTTGCAGCAGTTTCCCAACCAATTATTAGCGCCGATTTTTGTACTCACTTCGATCTCCCGATCGATATTAAAAATTGTAAGCTCTACGACTCCCCTTACATCGATGTCATCCAACGCCAGGTCAACAACCGGAGTAAGTAGTCAGCTTTCAACCATCAGTGCCGATAACAAGTTTGTTTCTCTCCTCAGGAACTTCCCTGCCTTGACACAACCTTACTCCACGACCACGACTGTGAAACACCACGTAGTGCACCACATAGAGACTACGGGACCTCCAGTCTACGCCAAAGCCCGTCGTCTGGCTCCGGAACACCTCAAACTAGCCAAGGCATAACTGGAAGCCCTCATGCGTCAAGGTATCATTCGTCCAAGCTCAAGCAACTGGTCATCAGCGCTCCACATCGTCCCCAAAAGCAACGGTGACATCAGACCATGCGGTAACTACCGCGCCCTCAACTCGCGAACTGTGATGGATAGGTACCCAGTTCCCAACATACAGGAGTTTTCCTCAAACCTTGCAGGAACACGCGTATATTCCCGTATCGACCTTGTCAAAGCCTTCCATCATATTCCAGTCAACCCGCCGGATATCCCCAAAACAGCTGTCACCACACCTTTTGGCTTGTTCGAATACGTTCGAATGCCCTTTGGCCTCAAGAACTCTGCCCAAACTTTCCAGAGATTCATGGACGAAGTCCTACGAGGTCTGCCTTTTTGCTTCACCTACATCGACGATGTGCTCATAGTCAGTCCGGACGAAGCCACGCACCAAGACCATCTGAAACAAGTCTTTACCCGACTACAAGACTACGGCATCCACATCAATCTCGACAAATCTGAGTTAGGTGTTTCAACCATCAACTTTCTAGGACACACGGTCACACCTTCAGGCGTCACCCCTGTCTCATCCCGCTACGACGCCATCCAGAGTTTTCCGAAACCTACAACACAGCGCCAACTCAAACAATTCCTTGGTATGTTAAACTTTTATAACCGTTTCATTCCAGGCTGCGCTCGACTGCTCTAACCGCTCTACTCCATGATCAAGCCATGCAAGAGGAGACGTTCCATCGTACTCAACTGGGACATCGAAACTGATGTAGCTTTCATGGCAGCTAAAGAAGCACTCGGGAATGCTACCGCCCTTAGTTTCCCTATTCCTGATGCCATCACTTTCATCTCGACAGATGCTTCAGACACAGGTGTCGGCGCAGTTCTGCAGCAATATATCAACGACGCCTGGAAACCCATCGCCTTCTTCTCAAAGAAACTCAAAAATGCCGAGAAGAAATACAGCGCCTTCGACAAGGAACTCCTAGCCATCTACAAGGCTGTCAACAGGTTCAGGTATTTCATCGAAGGGCGTCAATTCCACATATACACCACAAACCAATCACAACTACATTCATCCAGAACAAAACAACCTACTCCCCTAGACAACTACGACACATAGATTTCATCTCCCAATTCACCACAGATATTCGTTATGTTTGAGGTGAAGATAACTGCCCTGCCGACGCACTCTCGCGCAACATATCTGCAGTCTCTACCTCTCTCATCGACTACGCCGCCATCGCCGCAGACCAAGCTGGTGATACCGAGCTGCAGCAATTGATGGAAAACCCCGCGTTGCAGATGAAGAAGGTACAGCTCCCTGGAACCAACACTCAGCTCTACGCCGATGTATCCACGGACACCATCTGTCCCTACTTGCTTGAGAACCACAGGTATCCCTTGTTCCGCCATTTACATGACCTCTCCCGCCCAAGTATTCGAGCTTCGCAGCACGTGATGTCATCACGCTTTATTTGGAGTGGAATCGCCAAAGACGTTCGACACTGGACCCGCACCTGCGTCAAATGCCAAGCTTCTAAGGTCACACGCCACACCATCTCACCTCCAGGTACCTTCCGCCCAGTCTCTACTAGACTCGAGTACGTACACATCGACATCGTCGGACCGCTTCCCTTCTCCAACAGCTTCAGGTATATTCTTACTTGTGTAAACCGTTTTACACGCTGGCCCGAAGCAAATCCGCTTACAGACATAACCACAGACACAGTAGCCAAAGCTTTCATAACCACCTGGATTTCAAGATTCGGTACGCCACTCAGCATCACATCCGACCGTGGTAGTCAATTTGAATCCACTCTATGGAACAAAATTATGTCCTTGCTAGGTATCCGGCGTTTCAGAACAGCAAGCTACCATCCTCAATCCAACGGACTCGTCGAACGCTTCCACCGACAACTTAAGGCTTCACTTGCAGCAACAGCACGCGACTGCACCGACTGGTCTACGGTGCTTCCAATGGTCCTCCTCGGCATACGCACGTTCCTCAAGGAAGACCTTGGCCACTCTTCTGCAGAACTTCTTAATGGCACTCCACTCCGCCTGCCAGGTGAGTTTCTTGCATCTACCCCTATAACACAGCCCTGCAGCGTTCAAGATTATGCCACTAATCTTACAGATACAATGCAGAAACTCCAGCCAGTACCACCGCGTACCTCACCCACAAGAACGTTTGTGAGCCAGGACCTCGAAGACTGCTCACATGTTTTCGTTCGCGTGGAGGGAGTAAAGAAGCCTCTTCAACAACCATACGATGGACCATATAGAGTCGTCAAGAGGACAAGGAAGAACTTGACCATCGATCGCCGTGGAACCAGTGGCGTCATCTCCATGGACCGCGCCAAGCCTGCATACCTCCTCTCGGACAACACACAAGATCTCGTTGGTCTTCCGACACCTCCGGACACACGGGCTACAAACCACAAGCACACTACAAAGAAGAAACAGATATCGTTTCTCCTACCTCGTCACTAGGGAGAGAGTTCTGTAGTGTTCTGTAGCCAACACGTGTAGTTACCCCTATAAGACTCGTGACCGCCAAGCACAGGATAAAACTATGGTCACCCCTTAGAACATGCGTTCGATTAATTTTATTTAATATAAATAATAATATTCACTATAGCAACTTCATTCATTTTGTAAATAAAATAAAACATATCCCTCTGCATCCTGTAACAAGGATATATATGTTCTATAAAAATATTTTCAATGATTCCATACTTAAAACAAGGAGTCAAGAATTTCGTCACCATTTTTGTACATACTATCATCGACATTTTCAATAAACAGAGATCAGTCATGGGATTGACTTTAAATATCTTAGCTTCTTTAAGGAAGAGTAACAGCTGTTTGCACTGAACACGGAAGTGTTTATCCCAAGGGTGCATAAAGGTAAATACACCGCGGCCATCTTATGATCTTACGGGTACATTCCGATGAGAACACTACCAGCCGTCGGCACAGAGTACGGAAGTGCTCATTCCAAATGTGCCCAAGAGAACCATACCACGGCAAACTCAATGGTATGTTCTGACTCCCCTTTATGAAAAACTCCCGATACCTTGTCCCTACAACTCGTTTCAGGCTGGCTGCTTCCAACAAGAGCGACTAGTGGTGGAGCCAATATTGGTGACACTACAAGTGTACATAAGAGATCGGATGACCGTGAACGACCAGATGTCCATGATGTGGAAAATATTAATGAGGCATTGAATGTCAATGAAGGACCAAATAACAGTATAGAGCAAGGTGTCAATAAAGAACAAAATTATAATGTAGGACATGATATTGAAACTAAAAACTTGTGAAAAAGAAATAATCACCAGTTTTTTAAAACATGTAATTTAATGCTCGTAGTATTAGGAACAAATTCCAAGAAATACAGGCGTATGTTAAAAGAGAAAAATTCGGTATAATAGGAAGAACCGAGGCATGGTTAAATGGTGGAGAGTTTGAAGCTGAATTTAATATTGCGGGATTTAAAAACTTTCATAAGGATAGAAACCATAAGAAAGGTGGGGGGTGTTCTGTTGTACGTAAAAAACAATGTCAATGCTTGTGTTTTAGAGAAAGTGAAACAGGATGCATATGATAGTGTGTGGGTATAATTAACTCAAACAAATGGACAAAAAATTAATGTAGGTGTACTATATACGCCAAAGACATTATTATTAGCAGGCGTCAAACTATTGTTTCAAGAACTGTCTAGTTTCTGCAACCGGGACTTATTGATAATGGACGATTTCAATTTTACTGACATTGATTGGATGACACTACAAAATAGCCATATAGGTGGTCGCCTGATAGATTTTCTCAGCATATAAAAGAGCCCACAAGACATGGAAACTTACTCGATCTATTGATCACTAGCCGTGAAAGCATGATAACTGATGTAGAAGTCGGTGAAACTGTTGCAAATAGCGATCACAAATTAGATTCAAACTACTAAAAAAGAATTAGAATAAATACTTGTGTTTCTAAAATACCCGATTTCAGCAAAGCTCAGTTCATAGGACTACGTCAGGAGCTTCAGCTTACAGATTGGGAGGCAAGATTAAGCCAAAGACTTGTAGATCAGATCTGGGAAATATAAAAAAATACGCTTATTAAGATGATTTATACTTACATCCCATTTAAGGACAAACGTCCCCCAAATCACAATCGCCCAAAATGGCTTCACAAAGAAACTGAAAAAAGTATTGCTACAAAGAAACAGGTTTATAAGAAATACAAGTGCTTGGGATTTTAAAAAGACAATAAAAGCAAAAACGACAATATAAAATGAATATCGCTGATGAATGAAAAGAGAATCCTAAATAATTCTATAGTTACATTAGAGATAAAAAGGTTATTAGGAATCACATTGGTCCACTATTATCTGCTGACAGTCTAATTGAAAATTCAAATGAAGGAATGTGTGATTTTTTAAACAATTATTTTAGCTCAGTATTTGTAAACAAAACACCTTAAAGTGAACTCCAAACTGAAACCTGTAAAAAGTCTAGGGTACACTTACTACGGTAAATATAACAAAAGAAGAAATTAAAAGGTGTATAGAGAAACTCAAATTTGATAAAACACCAGGTCCTGACGGTTGGCATCCAAGAATCTTAAAGGAAATGAAAAATGAGATTGTTGTTCCATTAGAAATTATTTTCAAGAAGTCCATCATATCCGGAGATGTCCCAATAGAATGGAAGCTAGCTAACGTTACTTCCATATTCAAAAAAGTGAAAAAGAATTCTAATAACTACAGGCCTATAAGTTTGAATGCAATCGTAGGAAATTTTCTGGAAACTGTCATCAGAGATGGTATCAAACATTATTTAGAAAGTAACTGTTGGATAAATGATAGCTAGCATGGTTTAAGACGGAAACGTTCTTGCGTGACTAACTTACTCAAATTCTACAATACAGTTATCTCGAATTATGACAAAAGAAACAATATAGATTTAATATATCTAGACTTTGCAAAAGCTTATGATACTGTCTCCCACGAAAAACTACTTACTAAATTAGCTTCACACGGAATAAGTGGTAGACTATTAAGTTGGACTAGTAATTGGTTGAATGATCAAAAACAGAGAGTTGTTTTAAATGAAAAAAAAAACTTCTGGGTGGAAAAATGTTACGAGTGGACTTTCTCAGGGTTCCGTTCATTGGTCACTTCTATTCATAGTATATATAAATTATATAGATCAGGAACTAAAATCTACTGTTTCCAAATTTGCTGATGATACAAAACTGTGCAGAATGGCAAATGATCACTTAAACCAATTAAGTATTCAAGAAGATTTAGATAAATTACAGCAATGGTCTGAAAAGTGGTTAATGAAATTAAACACAAGTAAATGCAAGGTAATGCGGATAGGTAAAAATAATAGTAAGTATGATTACAAGTTTTTTTAGAATTTTTTTAACAAAAGTGGATAGTGAAAAGGATCTCGACGTAATTATCAGTAACGATCTCAAATCATCTAAACAGTGTATTTCAGCCTCTGAGAAAACAAACAAGATTCTAGGACTGATTGCACGATCTTTTAAATTCAAAAGTCCATCACTCATTAACAAGCTATATAAATCGTTAGTTCGTCCACATTTAGAATATGGTGTTTTTGATTGGTCACCAAATCTCATTAACGACATTGACAGATTAGAAAAAGTACAACGGCGAGCCACAAAGCTGATTCCAAATGTCAAAAATAAATCCATCACTCATTAACAAGCTATATAAATCGTTAGTTCGTCCACATTTGGAATATGCTGTTTCCGTATGGTCACCGAATCTCATTAACGACATTGACAGACTGGAAAAAGTACAACGGTGAGCCACTAAACTGATTCCAAATATCAAAAATAAATCATACGAAAATCGACTAAAAAATATGAATCTGTTTTCCCTAAAAAAGTGTAAACTCAGAGGTGACTTGACACAGGTCTTTAAGCTTCTAAAGGGAACTGACAATATCAAAGGTGACAAAATGTTCACATTGAATGAGAATCAGACAAGAAATAATGGTCTCAAACTGCCAGGAAATAGATTTAATTTGGAAGTGGGTAGAAACAACTTCGCCGACCGTGTAGCTAATGAATGATATAAACTTCCTGCAGAGTCAGTGCAATGTATTTCAGTTCGAAGCTTTAAGAATCATTTAGATAAGCACCTAAGCAAGATGCTGTAATGACTATCATTTATTTTATATTATTTATATGTTTTTTATCATTTGTCTGTTTATTATTATTTCCTTGATTTTCATTTATTATTAGCTATATGTCAATTTACTGTCATTTACTATTTACCTGTTTGTTTATTATTTAACTATACCTATGCATTTACTTATTTATTTTATTTATTATTGTTTACATTAATATAGGTTTTATTTATTCATTTATCTATTTATTTATTTTATCATTATTATAATTTTTCGCATCCGACCTAGATATGGACCAAAAGGTCTCCTGTCGGCATGCTCCGCCTTTGTAATCCTGTGTAATTCTTAGTGTAGGGCGCACAGGATCACTTGATTTTCTAACGTTTCGCCTAATTGAGTCTCTCTCAGGGCGCCAATCAGACGAAACGTTTAGGAAATCAGGTGTAGGCAAATTTTTAGATAAATAAAGTACACCTGTACACCCTTAAATTTCTTTGCACTATCAACCGTCTATTTATACTATATCGAAAGTTCCTCTTGTATAATGAATCAATGTGTAACTTATCATTAGCGTTCATTTTTAACACTTTTCTCTCTTATTACGTTTAGTTCAAAGACCCTTATACATTCTCATAAAAAAAAAATTATATTCTCGGCCTAACGTCATTGTGTACATTACAAGTTTGGCAGCCGTTTGTGAGCTTCAGCAAGTTTAATGGGTTTGGATGATTCAGAATGGTCATTTGCGGTCAAGCAAAGGAGGAGGACAAGGAGAACGGGGAGGACGAGGAAGAGAAGAAGGACAAGGAGAACAAGCAGAACAAGGAGAACAACAGGAGGACGAGGACGAGTACGAGGAAAGCGAAGAGGATGAAGAAAATGAGGAGAGCGACGACGAGGACGAGGTGGAAAACGAGGAAAACGAGGAGAACGAAAAGGACGAAAAGGACGAAAAGGACGAGAAGGACAAGAAGGACGAGAAGGACGAAAAGAACGAGAAGGGCGAAAAGGACGAGAAGGATGAAAAGGACGAGGACAAAGAGAATGATGAGGAAGAGGAGAACTAGGAGGAGGAAGAGAACAAGGAGAAAGAGGAGAACAAAGGTGGCGAGGATGAGGAGGACGAGTGAGGGAACGAGGAGGAGGAAGAGGAGAAATGAAAGAACGAGTAGAACCAAGAGAATTAGGAGGACTTACATGGAGTTGCACGGACAAACGAACAACAACAGACCTACTGGTCCCCCCGAGGCTGTTTCGTTACTTAATCTAAGTCTATCTAGAAGTAAAATAATACTAGACGGGGATTTGTAGTTAAGTAAATGTCCATATAATCTATATACAATTAAAATATTTCTAGTTGGAGATTTGTAGTTTAGTATATGTCGAGACGTTTCTTGAATATATCTACAGTGGAACAATCAATGACGTTGGATGGTAGACCATTCCATATTTTAATAACGCAATTGAAAAAGAGTATTTGGTCAAATCTGTTTGAAAACGTTGGAGGTGTAAAATATAAAATATTTTCCCATATCCATGTTTTCAATTCTTTTGATAATTTTGAAGACCTCAATTAGGTCCCCTCTCATTCACCTTTTCAAGAAACTAAACAAATTAAGTTCCCTTAAGTTCTCTTCGTATGGCTTGTTCCTCAACCTTTGGGCTGAGCTTTGTTACTCTGCGTTGTACTTTTCTAACTTTTGTATATCCTTCTTGTAGTATGGAAACCAGCACTGTACACAGTATTCTAGGTTAGACCTGAGTCGAAAGCTCTACTTATTAATCCAATTAACTTGTTTGCAGTTCTAATAACATTTGAGTACTGTTTCTTTGGTTTGAAATAATTTGAGATCACGACACCAAGGTCTTTCTCTTGTTATACACTACCTAATTGTACACCATCATATAGTTAGTCTGGACATTACTATTACCAATATGAAGTATCTATATTGAAAAACATCTGGGAGTTTACCGCCCGTTCGCATAAAGTATTCAAATAGTTTTGTAATTCATCTTACATGCAATTTTGATGTCATCTGCGAATTAGGATAATCTGCATTTTATATTTTCATCTAGATTATTAATATACAGTATATATATATATATATATATATATATATATATATATATATATATTATATATATGAAAAAGTATAGGACCTAATACTGAGCTCTGAGGCATTCCACTTGATACACTACGCCAGTCTGAACTTTTTTTCCATTCAGAACAACACGTTGCTTACGATCAGACAGCTATTCTGAAATCCATCGGTGAATATGTCCTACTATACCATGGGATTCTAGTTTACTTAGTAACCTCCTATGTGGGACTTTATCGAAAGCTTTTTGGAAATCAAGATATATAAAATCAACTGCCCTCCCTTCTTCGTACATACCGTAAATATCGCACAGGAAGTTAAGAAGGTTCGCCAGACAAGAGCGATTATTACGAAATACATGTTGTGAATCTTTAATAGTGTTTTTCTCAAAGTATTATATTATTTTGTCTCTCAGGATAGACTCCATTAGTTTACAGACAGTTGATGTAAGGCTAATAAGCCAATAGTTACCAGGATTGGATTTGTCACCCTTTTTGAATAAGGGTACAACATTTGATAGTTTCCACTCTTGTATAACTCTTATAGATTTTAAAGATAAGTTGAAAATCGTACTAAAGGGTTTGCAAGTTTCTTGTATGACTTCCTTGAGTATTCTTGGGTAAATTTGTTCTGGTCCAAGTGATTTCTTAAGTTTGTCAATAACGGGCTTTACATCACATTCTTCAATAGTGAACACGGACGATGAGAAGGAGGACATGGAGGAGGGTTTGTGAACGCTAAGCGAACTCGTGAGAGTATGTGGAGGTGGTAAAGAAAGATTAGGAACTAGTAGTAATGCGATGAGGATAAGAGAGGATGAGCAGAGATAAAAAGACTTAATGAATGAAGTTCATTGGAAGAAGGGAGAGGTTAATATGATGAAGGTGAACAATAGTAGGACGGAGGCCATTATATATATATATATATATATATATATATATATATATATATATATATAGATATAAACATATATAAATATATATATGTATATATATATACATATATATATACAAGCCCACCGGCTTCGCCGGCCAGGCTTCGCCTGGGGGCATAGCCACGGGCTCCTCTTCTCTATTTGAAGGCTCCGCCACGGGCTCTTTTTCAACAACTATAGGTGTGGTTTCACTCTGAGAAGGTTCTACAGGCTTCGGGTTTTGTTGGCAGGCTCTTTTTATGGCGTACTTTTTCGCCTTGTCTAAGCGCTTTTGAGCCTCGAAACTCCTCTGCAAATATTGTTTCTGGTACTCTATGTGATCAGATTTTCCTCCATGCTTTGTGAAGCTTTTATATCCAGCAAAATAGTGCTTCACAAAACCTTCTATCCTTTCTTCAGGAATTTCTCCAACGTCGCTATAGACGCAGTCTTTCTTCTCCTTTAGCATCTTGTTAAACGTTAGTAGCTTTCGCTGAAACATCTTTATCGACTCCCTTACTTGTAACCCCTTGGTCTGTTCGTAAAGGTGAGGAAACGCCTTCTCATGTTCACTTTTTAGCGCTTGGTTCAATTTCCTATTCTTCATTAACTCTCCTTTACTGAACTTCTTTTCCTTCGTCACCCAACTTTGACGAATCCCCGGTCATCCTTCCCAACCACCACCTGTGTGTGACCGAATTACCACCGGACGGCGTAAGCAACCATTAATTTTTTTTATATTAGATATATATATATATATATATATATATATACATATATATATATATACATACATATATAAACTACAATACACTTTAATTCTAAGCCATCAACATCGGGAGACCCGCGGAGGCTAACACGCAGAAATTGAAAAGTGGTAGGCCAAGGACTCGAACCAGGCTATCACGTGACAAGGGCTTTAGTGACTTACCGATTGCGCAATCTAGGGCTGATTGCGTGATCTTTTGACTTCAAAAGTCCATCTCTTTATAAATCGTTAGTTCGTCCACATTTGGAATATGCTGTTCCCGCAGGGTCACCGAATCTCATTAAAGACATTGACTGATTGGAAAAAGTACAAAGGCGAGTCATAAAACTGATTCCAAATATCAAAAATAAATCGACTGAAATATATGAATTTTTCATGATGGCGCAATCGGTAAGTCACTAGAGCACTTGTCACGTGATAGCCTGGTTCAAGTCCTTGGCCGTACCACGTTGCAATTTCTGCATGTTAACCTAAGCTGGTCTTCCAATGTTGATGCCTTAGAATTAAAGTGTATTGTGGTTGATAAAGATGTATCTCTGTTCACTGGGTTCCATTCACTGTTGTATATATATATATATATATATATATATATATATATATATATATATATACATGTGTTACCACTACCTCTGTGAGCAGGAGACTCACAATGCACGCCCGCGAAGGAAGCATACGCAAACACATGACACAAACACACAACAAAACTCCAAGCAGACAAGATTTAGTCAACAACACAAAAATACTTAAACAATGTAACAACACCAAGAAACTACACATCTTAGAAAGAGTCTACATTACACAATACACTCCCATCATTAATATACAGACAGACACAATTAGTACCTTACAACTACACAGCGAGGCTGCGTGGCAACAAGGCCCAAACGTCCGGCTACCGTGGCCAGCTGTCCAGCGACGTCCTGTTGATACGAAGACCTCACCTCCGTCCAGTACCTGACTCCTAACTCTCCTAGTTCCCCCCTTTTTACTTGTATTTAAACTCCTGTTCTGTATATGTAATCTCACTTACCTGAAGATGGTTGGATGACTCAACCGAAAGCTTGTATTTATATTTTGTGTTACAATAACATCATGGATCTCGGAAGTATTGTGTTTGACCTCCCCTCAAGAATCAAACAAACGATTAGAAAAATTGAGAAAATCACTAAGAAGATAGTGGATATTGAATTAGCTCTGGTCTTCAATCGAACATGTCTACAAGAAAACTTACTGCCCATTTATACTAATATATATATATATATATATATATATATATATATATATATATATATATATATATATGTGTGTGTGTGTGTGTGTGTATGTATATATATATATATGTTTATATATGCATATATATATATATATATATGTATATATATATATATCAAGGACTACTATTACACAGGATGTGTACACCCAGATTCCTGGCTCCACTAGCGGAGGCCATTGCTTTCTTTGTAACCTACCATTTTATATTAAACAAATATATCAAAACTAGAAACCTAACATTGTCTATAGGACAAATATATCAACTGTTGACTTTTTCAATGTAGTATAAGTTAATATAAACTTTTTAGTGAAATAAGAAATTATTTTTAAGGCACTGTTATGCTTTGAAATACCAATTTTAGCCGGACTTAACATGTATTATTGTATTAGGTTTGTGGACACTTTAAAGAAACCCAAATTGCTGTTGTTTTACATTTTACAAAATGTATTATAGTTAAACCTTTGTGATTGCAAACAAATGAACATTCACACAAATAAACAGACATAGAAGCAAAAGCTTACCAGACTGCAGCGATTAATCAGCGAGCCAGGCCTTCTTTACAGAGGTCTGGAGAAGGACTGCATTCTTCTGCTGGTCTTTCTCTAGGTTGTGGAGTCCATTCAGAAGAACGTTTGCCAGAAGACAGAACATCTTGGGACAGTCAATGTCAATCCCACTGAAGCTGGCCAGTGTCGACAAGATCTCCATCAGTCTCTTCTGGCAGCAGGAATGGTGACGGGCTTCCTTGATGAAACAGAGCCCACATCTGTCAAGATCAAAAGTGCACACATGTGGAATTGTTAGGCAACCTCTGGAAACTGTCTCGATAAAGTCTTTAACGTCACTGGTCACTCTGGATCTCACGCAGCAGGACATAATAGAAGTCAACGTTTCTAAATAAGTAGCGGCAAACGGCAATCAGTGTCTGCATAGTCTGCACTAGTGCATTCTTGGTTTCATGGGTGAAACACTTGATTCGATTTGCTCCATGTCCTGAAGAAGCCTCTTGGAAAATCAACAGGAAAGTCTGCAGGTTGGTTGACTGGGGATCCTGAACAGCTCGATATGGATCGTTCATGCTCTGATCTTGCCCCTTCCCAGATACATTCTAAATTCCACTAGTTGAGGATGATTTGGATGAACTGCAGTGTCATGACATCCTCTGAGCTTCAATGAAGCCACAACCTTTTCATTGAAGACCTTCAAGACATGCTGCACATTTTGTAGTTGAATTCGTGAGGGGTTGACAGCCAATTTAGTGAGGGGAGTAGTCTTCAGAATACTGCCTTTCTCTGACTCGTACAGTTCCTTGACGTCAGCAAATGATGCTGTGAGCTGTGAGCTTGTGGACGGGTGTCACAGAACTCATAATACTAGGTCCTCTGTGCAGCGACCTAATCATAATACATAGCATAGAAGCGGCCTTGCAGTCTGGCTTGTTCACTGCCATGCCACTCAGAACCCCACCAGAAAATGCAACAGTTGGCCGAATCTGTACTTCATCTATCAAGAAATACATTCTTCTGCTGCAGTGTCTTCACTTTGGCAAATGTTTCCCTCATCACCTGACCCTTGTCAATAGATGAAGTGATGTACTGCAGCTTGCGTTTGCTTGGCAGCACCAAAAAGTCTCTGAGCTGTTCATAACTACACTTGGGGTATGATTCAAGAGCAAAACAATAGTCATTCATGGAAAACTGTTTCTGTGATAAAAGCTCCAACTGACGTGTCAAAAATACCAGCTTCTTCTCATTCTCGGTGTTCACACAGGCTGACGTGTGGGTTTGAAGAAGTGACAACAATCTCAATCATTTTGTCAAACGGGATGTCAAAGTTAATTGCTAAGCGCACAGCTTCGGAGAATTGACCATACGACCTTAAACCATTGTTGGGATGAAGTGTCTTACCTAGTGGTACACTAATGCCCTTCTTGAATGCACGGCATTAGGCTACACAAAGTGGGCGTGTTTTCGACAATCACAGACAGGCTGCACTCACTGAAATTTTCTGTCATGAACAAACACACTAACTTTTCTTCTGATCTTGAAATAAATTAATTAAGTTCTTGTACTGCTTCTGTAGGTCACATTTAGGTCTAAAAGCATCAAATAAAGTAATCGTATCTTTCCGAAGAAAATGCCTCAGTTGCTTGTCTTCGGCCTTCGCCGGGCGAAGTACAGGTTTTGAAGATGGCAGACATGAAGCAGGCAGATTGAAGACACTGGGGGGATCGCAGGTCGCATAGAACCACCAGGCAGTTTGATAGAAGGAGGGTTAGCACCCCAGTGTTTCTCACAAATGAAAAATCTGTCAGATTTAATAACAAAGTTCTTACGTGGTGGTAACATACCAAGCCACTTCTGTCTTTCATAACGGCCTTTTGGAAGTCAAAACACTCGGCACCTGTTATCCTTGTTATAATTACAGTTCCAGTTCACAACACCACATTTATTCGGTATTTTGAATACATAAAATCAGTAAGAAAGAACCTATGAAGAACCAAACAAACAAAATCAGCAAGAACCTATGTAAACAAAAACTATCAACTTCTAAATGCAGCCACGTGCGAAAGACAGAGCGACACAACCTTACACCTCCACTGCTCGTAGCACACTGGACTGGCTTCCGCTAGCGGAGCTAGGAATCCGGGTGTGCACGTCCTGTATAAAAGTAGTCCTTAGCATATATATATATATATATATATATATATATATATATATACATATATATATATAATGTATATATATATATATATATATATATATTAGTTCCACTGCTACTAACACTCCAGTTACCCTCAGTGAAATTGTAATTCACTTACATCTTTCTTTACTTTCTTTCTTTAATCGTACAGTAATATGGTAAGTCACTCGTCTCAAGACCCCATGCCACTCTCGTATTGTAAGTTTTTAGTCAAGTTTCAATATTCTCAAACTGTCCGGAAATAGATTCAATTTGGAAGTAGGTAGAAACAACTTTGCCAACCGTGTAGTTAATGAATGGAATAAACTTCCTGCACAGGTAGTGCAATGTAGTTCAGTTCGAAGCTTTAAGAATCATTTAGATAAATACCTAAGTAAGATGCTGTAATGATTATAATTTATGTTATATTATTTGTTTTTGTTTTGTTAGAATTTGTCTGTCTGATTTTCATTCATTATTAGTTATATGTCAATTTATAATCATTTACTATTTACCTGATTGTTTGTTATTCAACTATACCTATGCATTTATTTATGTATTTTATTTGTTATTTTTACATTATTATAGTTTTAATTTATTATTATGATTTTTTTTTTTTTGCATCCGACCTAGATATGGATCAAAAGGTCTCCTGTCGGCATGCTCCGCCTTTGTAATCCTTTGTAATAATGAAGGGGAATTAGATTATATTGATTTTTCTTGTCTTCTTTCTTCCTAGTAATACAAGTGGCTCAAATTACACCAAGGGACTCCCACCCGGGATTCTTTTTCATTCCACCAAGGCACTTCTGCTCCGACGTCACTATTTAATTCAACCAGTATCTTTTTACTTTTCAAATAAGTACCACCCTTTAAGGGCGTGACTTTACCTCCATGCACCAATAATTTTTCTCCTCCTCCACCTTATTCTCCAATCAGAAAGACTGTTACACTGTCTCAAGCGATATTGCTTACGTAAGCAGTTTGTCGCAGCAGAACGACTTCATGTTTACATTTCGTAACGTCAGCGCCTACCCTAACCAATGTTTATAATATAAGACGGTAACTCTGCAACTCTGCAAGGCTGCAACTCTGCAACTTGCAGTCGGCCATTGTATCATAACAACCGAATAAAATGACGATGAAATTTACATTCCTCTCCACCTACCTCTCTATCTACTTAAATGTCTACCTCTATCT
>NC_134786.1:29653155-29658155 GCF_046742065.1 Oratosquilla oratoria | reverse complement strand
GTGTGTGTGTGTGTGTGTGTGTGTGTGTGTGTGTGTGTGTGTGTGTGTAATAATAATTATAAATAATAATGATAATAATAGGTTTATTGAGATAGCAGTGATACACTGACAATAATACAATCCAGTACTTTTATGAGTAATGCAGTAATTATAAGATTGAAATGCCTAGTCTAAGTTTTATAATGAGTTTATTGTACGAACAATGGATGGAATAGCACTGTTCTTGTATCGGTCAGTCCTCGGTGCTCTGATGGGTTTGATCTTGTTAGAATGTCGTGTTGCGTGGCGGGTGGTTGTGGTGTCAGGTGGGAGGAAGTGACGGTGACGTGGGTGGAACATTAGGTCCTGTCCAAACTTACTCAGTGCCTTACTGTGCTTGTCGGACACTCTCTCTAATTTACTCCTCTGTGTGATGTTGAGTGATGATGACCAGGCCGGGGAGTACAAAGGTGGTGTAGTCTCCTATTAGATCTGGTGATGGGGTGCCAAGGGACCTCAATCTGCTCAGCATGTAGAGTTTGTATGAGGCTGTCCTGATGATGTTGTTGGTGTGCTGGTTCCAGTTAAGGTGGTCGTCTAATGTGATGCCAAGTAGCTTGGCGGACTGGACCACCTGAAGGGAGTGGGTTCCTAGTGATAGTTGAGGTGGTGCCACCGCCTGTTTGGATGTACATACGTGCATGACCACGGTCTTGCTGTGGTTAACTGTCACATTGCTGCTCTCGGTCCACGCTTTAAGGTTATTTAGGATGTTTTGCAGCGAAGAATAGTCAGGCTGCCTGGTGTTGATGGGAATGCCAACTGTGCAGTCATCGACGTATTTCCATCTATGTGGGGTGTCCATTAATGCATCATTTATGAGGATGAGGAAGCACGGTGGTCCCATCTTGGTCCCTTGAGGGACCCCACAGATCAGGGGGAGGAGGGAGGATGTCGATCCCTGGTACCTCATTGCCTGTTGACGTCCGGTCAGGAAGGCGGCCAGTCATGCTACCAGGTGCGGTTGGATCGCCAGTTCTATGGCTTTGGAGATGATGTTGTTATGGTCAACAAGGTCAAACGCTTTCTTGAAGTCAATAAAGGTCAAGGCTAGAGAAGTATTGCGCTTGTCTAAGTGGCTGTGCAAGAAGTCCAGTAGATTAACAAGATAGTGAGATGTGGAGGAGGATTTCATGTTCCCATACTGTTGGATATCAATTTGATCTTTAATTTTGTTGTATACTCAGTCAAACACAAAACCCTCACAAATAAGGCTTGGGATTGGGGTGATGGCAATAGGTCTAAGGTCGCTTAGTGACTGTGGGTTCGGACATTTGGGGATGGGAGTGATATATGAAATTTTCCAGTCACTGGGGCAGGAGTTTTGACTCAGTGAAGCATTAATTATGGAGGAAAGTGGGAGGGCAAGTTCTGGGGCAAATTCTTTGTAGATTTTGATAGGTAGATCAGAAGGTGTTGTAGATCTGTTATACTTTAATTTACTTAGTTTAGTGGCAACGTCAGCCTCCTGGACAGGGGCAGGGGGTGAGGGGGAGGGGAGGTAGGCAGGTAGGCCGGAGAGGTTAAGGGGGGGTAAGGTCTGGCAGATAGAGGCAAAGTGAGTATTAATCTCTTGAGCAGCTAAGTCAGGTGGTAAGTGTGAGGCGCAGGGCAGGTGAGAGGCCTGATTATTTTGTAGCCCGCAGAGAGCCTTGATCTTACTAAACCACTGACTGTTATTTTGTTGTTTGAGGTGTTCTACTTTATTAGGGTAGTACGAAGACTTGGCAATACTTATCTCCTTGATGACTTTATTTCTAAGGGACCTGAAGAGGGGTCGATCAGTGTAATATGCCCTGTTGCGTTGTTTAATGAGACGCTTAATATGGGGTGTCATCCATGGGACGTCTGATGGGTTCACGGAGAAGTCCTTGATCGGAAAAAAAATGAAAAGCTGTAGTGGTTGTCGAGTAGTTTCTCCACTTAGTTTTCACATCCTCGGCTTCCAGAACCTCCGTCCAGGGGTACTCCACTATCCACCTCCCAAACTCCCTCATGGCAGAGTCAGGCATGGGGCGGTGGTGTCGAGTGACCTCAGTTCTACGGTTGGCATTGCTGGGTGCTGGCGACCACTGGATGGTGATGTGGGTGCTCCTGCCGATGAGGGGGGGGAGAGGTCTGGGAGGGGAGTACTGCTTAGCCATGCCGGTCATGATAAGGTCGAGAGTTGTTTGCTTGTGGGTTGGGGAAGTTCACCACCTGAGTGAGACTTAATTGATGTAGAATCTCACTTGTGTCTAGCCGATTAAAGTCCCCACAAATAACCAGCTTTGCAGCGGGGTATTTCAAACGTAGGGAGTCAGCGGTCTCAATAATGTGATCGGTAATGAGAGCGGCGGTGTGTGCACGTGGAGGATGATAGATCACGCACATAATGATGGACGCGGTGTGGCGGGGGTGAAGGCGGGGGTTAAGCCTCACCCACAGAGCCTCAACTCACTCGGGAATATCAACCCTGAGGTGTGAGGGGTTGAGGTCCGCACGACAGAACAACGCCACTCCACCACCACCACGATTCACTCCGAGGTGGTGAAATAGCACAAAATTGTCAATATTACACATTTCAGGCACAATTTGCCACGCTTCAGTAATTGCCATCATGTCACATCCTGTAGAACGTACTGTTTCGATCACTTCCTCCATTTTGTTGGTTAAGGAGGTAACGTTAGACAGCAGGAGGGACGGTAGGCTGTACCAAACGCGTGGCACTTCACTGAGATTGCGAGATCTTGGCTCAACCTTTTTTCTGTTTTTTTTTTTTTTGCACTTGTTGTGGTTATGATCACAGGCACTGTTCGTGTAATTTTTCTACCACCTCGTCGGCCACGACTTCGGAAGAGTTTCATGTCTTTCAGGCGCTGAATCACTGAACTCGGAGGATAACCACACCCTCGTTTTAACGCATAAATTTCACTGGGTCGGTATCTCTGACGAGGGGAGTTGTATGGCAATACTGGTCCGTACATAACAGTTAACGCGCATAAACTAGGAGAAAATAAATAGCAGGAGAAGGGTCAACAAGCTGACCCAGGCAGCTACAGAGCGCCCCGTTGCACCTGAGACAGGAGGTGACAGACCTGTCTCGTTCGTCCACCACCACTGTCACCTCACAAGTGTGTGTGTGTGTGTGTGTGTGTGTGTGTGTGTGTGTGTGTGTGTGTGTGTGTGTGTGTGTGTGTGTGTGTGTGTGTGTGTGTGTGTGTGTGTGTGTGTGTGTGTGTGTGTGTGTGTGTGTGTGTGTGTGTGTGTGTGTGTGTGTGTATTTACCTAGTTGTATTTTTAAATTCATGTATTGTTTTTACACACACCACTTTCTCATCTAACTTGTTCCAACTTTCTATTATTCTGTAAGGAAAGCTGTTCTTTTTCAGATCTCTTCTATAGCTATCTTTCTTGATTTTCTTCCCATGCCCTCTTGTATTTCTGTAATCCCATTTTATCAGATTCTCTCTATCAATAATTTCTATGCCTTTCATGATTCTGTAAATAGCTATCAAATCTCCTCTCTCCCTTCTTTGTTCTAGTGTCTATAGTTCAAGTTTTGCTAGTCTCTCTTCATATGATAGTTTTGAGAGTGTTGGTGCCAATTTTGTAATTGCTCTTTGTATTCTTTCAAGTTTTTTATACATTTATTTGTACTTGGTGACCACATCGTTGCTGCATATTCCAATCTTGGTCTTATCAGAGTGGTTAGAATTTTCTTCACCATTTCTTCATCCAGGTATGTAAATGCCACTTTGATCGTTCTTATTAGATTATAAGTTTCTCCAAAAATCTTATTTATATGTTTCTCAGGTGACATATTATTCATAACAATGACTCCCAGGTCCTTCTCATTTTCTACTTTTTTTTTATTCCTTCTTCTCCCAATTTATATGATCCTGTTAATCTGTTTTTGCTTTTTACAAATTCCGTTATACTGTACTACACTTTTTAGTGTTGAACTCCATCTCCCACTTCCTACTCCATTCCCATACTTTATTTAGATCACTCTGTAGTGACTCACAATCTTCTTCCGTGTTCACTTTTTTTAATAGTTTTGCATGTGTGTGTGTGTGTGTGTGTGTGTGTGTGTGTGTGTGTGTGTGTGTGTGTGTGTGTGTGTGTATGTGTTTGTGTGTTTATGTGTATGTGTGTGTGCATGTTTGTGTGCATGTGCATTTGTGTGTGTGTGTGTGTGTGTGTATGTGTATGTGTGTGTGTGTGTGTGTGTGTGTGTGTGTGTGTGTGTGTGTGTGTGTGCGCGTGCTTGTGTGTGTGTGTGTGTGTGTGTGTGTGTGTGTGTGTGTGTGTGTGTGTGTGTGTGTGTGTGTGTGTGTGTGTGTGTGTGTGTGTGTGTGTGTGCGCGCTTCACCGTAGCCTTTAGATCACGTGTTGAATTCGTGATCGACAGCCACTTCCCTCCCGGAAGAGAGTTCAGAGCTCGTATATGACCGATCTGTGGTAATGCTGTAACCTTACACGCATACGCACACCCAACTCCCCGCTCACGAGAGTTGAAGTAACAACCCGTAACGCAGCGATATTGAAATTATTTCAGCCCTAGGCGGGATTCGAACCAGGACCTCCATAGTGGCAGCCGGGAGCTCTACCAACTGCGCCACGAATTGTGTACTGTGTAGTGTGGTGTGTGTGTGTGTGTGTGTGTGTGTGTGTGTGTGTGTGTGTGTGTGTGTGTGTGTGTGTGTGTGTGTGTGTGTGTGTGTGTAAGTATATTTGCTTATTTATATCTTACGGGAAGGGGAACTACGCTCGTGTGTCCCGTCTCTGTATTTTGCAGTATTAAGTTGTTCTTAAATTCTTGTATGGTTTTTGCATACACTATCGTTTCGTCCAGTTTGTTCCATACATCCACCACTCTATTGGGAAAGCTATTCTTTTACAGATTTCTTCTATAAATGTCCCTTTTTAAGTTCCTTTTTTATGTCCTCTTGTATTTCTCGTATCCCAATTAGTAAGTC
>NC_134786.1:29640655-29648155 GCF_046742065.1 Oratosquilla oratoria | reverse complement strand
TCTGCAACATGATTGATCTGTGTCGTGAGTCCCTCTCGACCGAAGAGGACTTAGTTCACTTTTACCAAGCCTTTTTCCGTCCCATTTTGTAATTGGATTTCACTACAAAGCTGTACTTATGTGAGTATCATTCCTATCAGCAAGGGACACTATTCTTTCATAAGATTTCGGTTACAAACTAAAGTTCAGAGGCAATCGTTAAACTCAGTATGGGGATAGGCCCGTCCTTGACTATACTTTACAGTTTTGGTCTCCGTCCTAGAATGGATATTAATGCACAACAATCAGTGCAGAGAAGAATGGTCAAAATGATAGAAGGGCTTAGAAATTTCATATACGATGACACCTCAACTTACACTTTCTGGAAAGACGAAGAGTGCAGGATGATATAACTGGAGTATTCAAATGGGCCAATGGCTTTAACAATATTGATGTAGGTAAGGTCATCATATTAAGACAGCAGGGCAGGATTCGTAGTAATGGAATTAAATTGGAGATATTTAAGCTTAAGAAGGAAATAGGAGAAAAACATGTTCTTTGAAAATTAACATTTTTATGTGTACACTGAATAATTGAGGTCTAAGAATTTAACAAGATATTCAAGTTATGTTTTCCTATAATCTACAAATAGCGTACGATTTCTATTGGTGATGTGTGTGTTGATGATTGTTGGAATGTAGTGATTGTCGACCATTTCGTGGAAGGCGGAGGGGTCCTCTCTCTCTCTGATCCAGTCGTAGTGATAACACTGCACTAACATTTATTGTCACGTTCCTTGTCTTGTGTTTTTAAGTATTTAGAATGTAAAACCTCACGATTGAGAAGTCTATTGTATCAGAGAATGAACACAAACATAAGGCATGTAAAAGCGAATTTTCTATTATTAAGTCAAGAAGTGAAGTGACAATTGCCCTACTGTATTATAACTTAATTGGTTATGTGCGTGCCTACCTTATTTTGCAGGTGTGTCATGCACAAATGAAATTCATGTTATTAGGAAATTATCATTCTAATGCCATTGAATTCTAAAAGATTATACATGTTGGATACACTGCATACATTCCATGGTATGCCTATCGTCAGCAGCTGCCGAACAGTATAAATTTGTTCGATCGCTCTTAGGAGATGAGCCAATATCGTGAAGACTGACAAATTTAGGAGGTGGATCTGTAACATAAATAGGGGACTATCCGGGATCTGAACGTCTCATCCAATGAGTGAATATCCAGTTCAGTGATTAATGGTACCGTCTGGTGGTTAGTAGCAGTCAAAGGAAAATTAAGGTATGTCACAAACTACTGAGGTTAGGTCGTGTGAAGTCAAAATGGCAAAGAAGGTAGAAAAATTCCTGCAAAGTATGGACATTCACTATTTGTATCAGTGTTTTCCTATGATCTACAAATAGCGTACGATTTCTATTGGTGACGTGTGTTGATGATTGTTGGAATGTAGTGATTGTCGACCATTTCGTGGAAGGCGGAGGGGTCCTCTCTCTCTCTGATGCAGTCGTGGTGATAACACTGCACTGACATTTATTGTCACGTTCCTTGTCTTGTGTTTTTAAGTATTTAGAATGTAAAACCTCACGATTGTGAAGTCCATTGTATCAGAGAATAAACACAAACATAAGGTATGTAAAAGCGAATTTTCTATTATTAAGTCAAGAAGTGAAGTGACAATTGCCTTAATGTATTATAACTTAATTGGTTATGTGCGTGCCTACCTTATATTGCAGGTGTGTCATGCACAAATGAAGTTCATGTTATTAGGAAATTATCATTCTAATGCCATTGAATTCTAAAAGATTATACATGTTGGATACATTGCATACATTCCATGGTATGCCTATCGTCAGCAGCTGCCGAACAGTATAAATTTGTTCGACCGCTCTTAGGAGATGAGCCAATATCGTGAAGACTGACAAATTTAGGAGGTGGATCTGTAACATAAATAGGGGACTATCCGGGATCTGAACGTCTCATCCAATGAGTGAATATCCAGTTCAGTGATTAATGGTACCGTCTGGTGGTTAGTAGCAGTCAAAGGAAAATTAAGGTATGTCACAAACTACTGAGGTTAGGTCGTGTGAAGTCAAAATGGCAAAGAAGGTAGAAAAATTCCTGCAAAGTATGGATATTCTCTATTTGTATCAGTGTTCAGTATATGAGCTACATCAATTAGCATCTGTGCATAAAATATCCTAAAAGTCTAGCAAAAAGGGAGATATGGAGAGGGAACTCATTCAGGCACTAGTTGAGATGCAAGTTCTCGAGGTGGTTGATGAAACCTCTAAGTTAGGAGAGGAGGTACAGTCAAGTGAGAGATTTCAAGCTGAAGAAGTTTTAAAAAGAACAGGAGTTAGAGAGAGAAAAGTTTCAGGCAAACAAGGAGGTGAGATTAAAGGATTTAGAGATTTAGGCTAGGACAGGAGTAAAAAGAATTAATAAAGGAAAAGATGACAGGGTTAATTAATTATATGAATCTATAGAAGAAGAAGCAGAAGACTTCTTCATCCAATTTGAAAAGATTGTCATGATTAAAAAGTGGAACAAGCAAGACTGGGCAATGTTGATAAAGACAGAATTCAGAAGAAAGGCGAGGGAGGCCTTTGCGTGTTTGACCGGGGGGGGGGGATCTGTGGATTATTATGTAGTAAAGGGAGCAGAACTCAAAACAATAGAATTAACTCCTGAAGTATACAGAAGGAGATTTAGAGACACAAAGAAAATAAATGGCCAAACTTACCTTGAATTGGCCAGGGAGTATGATATGAGATTTGACAGATGGTGTAATTTGGAGGAAGTAGAAACTTTTGAGGAAGTTAGACAGTTGGCCTTGTTGGAACACTTTACAGATATCGGACATCCTGATATCAAATATGAAATTTGCAGAAACCAAATTAAGAATTTGACAGAAACAGCTAGGTTGGTCGACCAATTAGCTGTGGCTTAGAGGATACTCAGATATCAAACAAGACCACTACAATTCTCGCAGAACATAGTTTAACTATACCCCACAGAATCAAGTTAGAAATAAACTCGATAATCCGTTTTGGAATAACCCTGTGAGGCATCAGGAGAATTCTACTAGTTAAGTGAATAAGCAGGAGAAATCACATGTGAAGTGTTATGGGTGTGGAGAAATGGGGCATGTCAAATATCAGTGTAGAAAGGTATCCAAATCTGCTGGTTTAACTGCTGCATGGGAGGAACCAGAAGAAAGTTTAGGTGTGAAAGACTCCAAGATAAAGGTAAAGAATCAGAGTATTGGAAGTTTCCAACCATTCATTACCAAAGGAACAATTTATTTACCCGGTGGATACAAGAAACAAATTAAAATCTTAAGGAACACCGGAGCAAATCAAAGTCTATTCCTCAGAGAGACACTGGAGTGGACCGAGAGTTCTTATA
The DNA here is from genome assembly GCF_046742065.1 of Oratosquilla oratoria. Lineage (NCBI taxonomy): Eukaryota > Metazoa > Arthropoda > Malacostraca > Stomatopoda > Squillidae > Oratosquilla > Oratosquilla oratoria. Next base: position 29,644,745 of record NC_134786.1, on the reverse strand, counting down.
CAGATGAGGAGCCTAGAGTAAGAGGTTTTGGTGCTAGATTAAATGTTTCATTGCACTACGTGAATATTGATACTGATTATGTTAGTGGCAATGTGAAAGCGGGGGTCAGTGAGGAACTTCCCATAAATAGTCTATAGGCGGAAGTGGAGTGAATGCAGTCAAAAAGAGTAGTATAGAAGTGACAGGTGATGGAAGCGTCCAAAAAATTTATCCAGTTTGTGTAATAACCAGAGCTACGACCAAAGGTAAAGAGGATTGTGATGAGGACATGGGCCTAAGTAATGTATTTGATGAGAGAGAGGAATCCAGGCTAATGAAGGATGAAAGTATAGAAAAGAGGTTGTAAATAGTCCCTGGCATTAATGTCAACAAAAGAGGACTTATTGACGCCCAATATAGTGATTCCACCTTAAAGAAATGTTTTGGAGAGGGGAGTAGAAATGGCGTGTATGATTATAGTTCTATTGAATTCTATTTTTATGATAATGTATTAATGAGGAAATGGAGACCTACAGGTGTACCCGCATCAGACCATTGGGAATTAAAACGACAAATAGTGGTACCTAAAAAATACAGGCATACATTGGTTGCCATATCCCATGAATCTACTCTGGCAGGACATTCAGGAGTTAGGAAAACCGCTGAGAGGATATTAGCTTATTTTTATTGGCCAAATCTAAAGAAGGATGTTGAAGAATTTTGCAAAACTTGTGATATATGTCAAAGAGAAGGTAAACCGAATCGGGCAATCCAGCAAACACCATTAAAGCCCATGCCAGTATTTTGTATATCATTCAGCAGAATTATTGTTACCTGTGTTGGACCCTCACCGAGGACTCGGAGGAAAAATTTATATATGTTGACAATAAATTGTGTTGCCTCTCGGTTCCCAAAGGCTATTCCACCCCGGGGTATTCATACTAAGAATACCGTGAGAAAGCTGGTGAAATTTTTTCTTGTGTAGGACTCCCGGAGGTAATCCAATCTGACCAGTGAAATAACTTTACTTCAGGTATGTTCAAGAATTTTTTAAAGGGCCTACACATTGAACAAAGTTTATCTAGTGCATATCATCCACAATCCCAAGTAGTCTGGAGAGGTTCCACCAAACTCTTAAGAATATCCCCAGGATGTTCTGTGAGGAACTCAAAGTCGATTGGAATGAAGGAGTACCATTGGCTTTGTTTGGAGTTAGGGATACAGTACAAGAATGAACAGGGTAGGCGAAAAAATGAAATGAATATTCAGAGAAATGGTACAGGACAGTAACAAGGGGTTGGGGGACAGCATACTGGAGGGACAATCGTAGAATAAAAGTGTCATCATATCTCTATGAACAGATTTTTCCTCTATCATAGATAAAATGATGTGTGACTCTGGTCCGTAGGGGCGCCCCATATTGACGCTAAAGCATCAACTGCATGCTACTTTGCCACAATAACATTCATATATATATATATATATATTATATATACATATATATATATACATATATATATGTACACACACACACACACCCACACACACACACACACACACACACACACACATATATATATATATATATATATATATATATATATATATATTGTTACGGGCCGGCTGGTTAGTGAAGAGACGTTATGTATAACGTATAAGTGCTTAAGAACCAGCTCACTTCTAGAAGCCACTGTAGGACTGAACTATCTGGTCAGGGCCTAGATAATTCGTAAGACTAGAAGTAAAGGTAACAAAGAAGATTCCAGGAAAGGAATATTAAACTAGCGATAAAACTAGTAAACGAAATTATTAATATGGAAAATATTTACAGGCAATCAACACAAAAGAGAATGGGCAGTAGGGTCAATGGGACCCTTACATGATTATAAGAATATGGAAATTATCGTTCAAATAAGAAACACAAGATACGTATACAATATGGTACTATCTAAGTACAAAGAGATCAGGAACATGCATCAGAATAAGTAATAAGTACAAATATAAGTATAAAGTAATGCAATGTATATCAGACACGTAATGTAGGCAAAAAGGGTGATCACTTCACACCAATCGTCTCATGAGTCTAAACTTCCAGTTTTTATCAAGAGATAAGATATGCGAGAAAATGACGAGGAGTGAGCGATTTCCACCGCTTATATACCATTGGACCGGAAGCGGGATACTTCCGGGTGAGCGAAAGAGGGGGAGGAGGGTAAGTGAACACACGTCAACATGGGTAGTTTTAAGACCCCGACTCGCTTGAACAATCTACTTATTTAGTAACTGTCAAATCTGTGCGCTCCGAACTATTCAGGATTTCGCTTGTCTGTTTGTTCTACAAGAGTGCGCACCTTTCTCCGCACGTAGGCAAGATTACATATAGTGGACGGGCGTTACTGCTTAACATTGTTACAATACATACATAGACAAGAAATATGAACATAGTTATGTAATACAAAGGAAACACAATTCTATAACATAATTACACATATGACGTAATATCTAATATTACGTTACACCTCCACCGTTTGGGAAAGCTTTTCACTTTCTGTTGAAAAGCTATGTTCTAGAAAGGACGTCGGCTAAAACATTAAAGACGCTTTTTATATGATGAATTGTTAGATTAAAGGGTTGGAGAAATAAACTCCAACGTGTAAGTCTCGGATTCTTGTTTTTCATAGTCTGTAGGAACTTTAAGGGATTGTGATCCGAATATACGTGAATGGTAGTTGAGGAACCCAGGTAGACTTCGAAGTGGATAAGGGCCTGGACCAAAGCGAGCGTCTCCTTCTCAATTGTTGAGTAGTTCTTCTGCGCAGGGGACAGCTTCTTGCTGTAGTAGGCGATAGCGTGAAGAACTTCATTGTGTTCTTGCAAGAGGGCGGCACCGATACCGGTGTCGCTGGCGTCGACTTGCAGAAGAAAGGGTCGTTGGAAATCGGGTGCCCTTAGAACTGGTGCGTTAGTGAGAAGGGACTTCAGGTTTTTGAAGGCCGTCTCACAGGTAGGTGTCCACACGAAGTCGTGGTCTTTTCTCAACAGGTCAGTCAATGGTTCTGCTACATCTTGTTTCTCAGATAAGTGTCCTACTTTTATCTGAAGATTTTGTAGTATCTGAGAGTTTTCCAAGGGAATCTCAGGAGGATTAGGCAGGTTATCAGGAGGCTCTTCCGATTCTATTGTGGTAGAGCTGCAAGCTGGAATTGGATCTCTGGAATGATAAGGTTTTAAGGTATTTATGTGACAGAGACGGGAACTCTTTCTTCTGTCTGGAGTTTTGATTATGTAGTTGAAATCACTGGCTCTGGACAAGACTTCATAGGGTCCTTTGTATTTAGCCTGCAATGGATCTCCTGGTATGGGAAGATAAAGTAACACTTGATCTCCTGGAGAGAAAGTTCTAAGTTTAGAATTTTTATCATACCGACCTTTCATTTCTCGTTGAGCATTCGCCAAGTTCTCTCTTGCCAACTTCCAAGCTTCTAACAACTTCTCGGTGACCTGGGACACGTATTTCAAAGAAGGAACAGGTGGTTCTTCTTTCATCCATTGTTCATGAAGTATCTTTAGGGGACCACGGACTTCATGACCGAAGACTAATTCTGACGGGCTGAATCCAAGGCTTTCTTGAATTGTTGTTCGGGTGGCGAACAACAAAAAGGGGAGTCCGTCTTCCCAATTTCGAGTGTTCTCAGCACAGAAGATTCTTAACATTGTCTTGAGCGTTTGGTGAAAGCGCTCTAGAGCACCTTGTGATTGAGGATGATAGGCGGAGGAAGTTACATGATTTATACCTAGTGTTACAAGAGTTTCTCTAAACTTGTTGGAAAGAAAATTACTTCCTTGATCACTTTGAATGTTCTTAGGAAATCCTACCATAGTGAAATATTTCAACATTTCTCTGATTATGTTTTGAGCTTTAATATTTTTCAAAGGAATTGCTTCTGGAAAACGAGTGCTCATACACATGATTGTGAGAATGTACTGATTTCCTTTACTTGAAGGAGGTAAAGGTCCTACACAGTCAATAAGAACTTTTTTAAATGGCTCTTCCATTACAGGAATGGGATGGAGTGGAGCTTCTACAATTTTCTGGTTGGGCTTACCTACA
>NC_134786.1:29618155-29635655 GCF_046742065.1 Oratosquilla oratoria | reverse complement strand
GTTGCAATGCCTGGACATTCTCTGAGTGCTTAGATTTCCTGTGGGTCCTCTGGCATGTAAGGTGTGGGAGGATAGCTAGCGTTTTGAATACCATGGGGGCGTAGGGAGATGAATTTATATATGCTCTTAATAGATCGGTCATCTCCTCTACTAGGCGTTTGGATGCATTGCATTTAGGTGGGGTGAAGAGGTTTCCTGGAGAAAAGGCAATTATCCTGTTTTAGGTGTCGTCCAGCCACTCTTTAGCCCTGGACTGCTGCCATGTCTGCCAGAATCTGCCTTCCTCTCTCTCACCCTGCCGCTCTAAATGAGGTGGGTTTGCGTCCTCCGGCCTTAAGTTCGTGGAATCTCTTCCCTCTTGTAATTCTCTCTCACTCCCAAGATCACTATCCATGTCCATCTCCATCACATCACTCCCATCCTCCTCACTCTCCACATTTCCCAGTTGATCACTCCCCACCTCCGGCGATTGTTGCTTCCCTTGATTTCTGCATTCTCCTCCTCTTCTACAGTTTGTGCATTTCTTTCCACTTTTGGCGCATGTGCATTGCCTGCAGTTTTGCTGTGCAGAGGCACAAACACAACATGTTTTGCCGACCATCTCGGGTGGGACTTCTGGTCCTTGGGTGACTTAGATGGACAGTGCTAGACTCCCCAGTCCTCACCTGTGCCTGCCCTAGATCACGGCCTCTGTGGTAGCTTAAATTTCTCTCAATTAACATTCTGTATTCATCCCCTGGCTTACCAGTGTCCAGCTCCCACATCATAGATCGCAGTTTCCCCTCGTGTTTGTCTGAGAGAATTCATGCAGGATTCTAGCCAACTTTGCAAAGACCGAACCGCAGGCGGCATATGCCGCATTCATATATGGTGTGAAACATAAGTGGAACTACATATTAAGGACGGTACCGAACATCACCGACCTACTAAGACCCCTTGAAGAAACCATCAGAAACGAGCTAGTACCGGCCATCACCAACGGACGGACAATAAACGAAGAGGAAAGAAAACTTATGGAACTTCCACCTAGATTGGGAGGGCTAGGTATCTCCAACCCGCTAAACCTTGCCGACACAGAACACCGAAACTCCATGAAACTCACGTCCTCATTGACAAACAACATCGTGTCACAAGATCAACGGAAGGAGACTATCATGGAGGAGGTTAGGGAAATTAGAAGAAACATTTCAAAGGGAAGGGAGGAGAGGCAGAAGGAGGAACTTCAAGCACTTCTAGCTCGGCTATCGAATTATATAAAAAGAAAGATAACAATGGCGCAGGAAGTTGGGGCGTCTAATTGGCTGACAGCACTACCAATCAGGGCAAAGGGATTCACCCTAAACAAAAGAGAATTCACGGATGCCATTGCCCAGAGGTATGGATGGCCATTAGGAGGGCTGACTAACAGATGCTCCTGTGGTGTACAATTTACTACAGACCATGCAATGATATGCAAGCAAGGTGGATTTATTTGCATGCGACACGATGAGGTAAGAGATCTCACTGCCCAAATGCTTCAGGAGGTGTGCAAGGATGTGACTATCGAACCAACATTACTCCCACTAGGAGGGGAGAACTTCAGATACCGCACGTCCAACACATCAGATGAAGCAAGAGTGGATGTCAGCGCAAGAGGTTTCTGGACACGGGGACAATTGGCTTTCTTTGACATGCGAATATTTGATCCGATGGCCCCCTGTTACAGCAACCTAACTATTGAGGCATCCCACTCTCGGAACGAGCATGAGAAGATCAGGATGTACGAGGAGTGCATACAGAATGTAGACCAGGGCTCATTCACTCCTATAACCTTTACGACTTCAGGTGGGATGGGTCCTAGAGCAAAGGCATTCTACGCTCGGCTGGCTGAGGTAATGGCTGAAAAGAAACAACAACCAAAAAGCAGCATTGTTTCATGGATGAGATGTAGACTATCATTCTCACTCCTAAGATCAGCCCTCTTGTGCCTGAGAGGTACCAGGTCCCCACCGCCCAAATCAACACATATACAAAACCTGGATTTTGAGCAGACGGTGGTTGACAGTAGGATAAATGAACTTATGTACTAGGCATTATTAAAAATAAATAAATAAATAAACAAATGAAAGGGTCGTCGACCACAGTCATTGGCGGGAGAGGGGCCAATGAACTGTGTCTGTGGAAGACAGACCCTGCTGCTTCCACCACACAGTTCCAATAGGATGGAGGTCGTATTAAAAAAAAAAAAAAAAAAAAAAAAAGTAGTAGTAGTAGTAGTAGTAGTAGTAGTAGTAGTAGTAGTAGTAGTAGTAGCAGTAGTAGTGGTAGTAGTAGAGGTAGTAGTAGTAGTAGTAGTAGTAGTAGTAGTAGTAGTAGAAGTAGCAGTAGCAGTAGTAGTAGTAGTAGTAGTAATAGTAGTAGTAGTAGTAGTAGTAGTAGTAGTAGTAGTAGTAGTAGTAGTAGTAGTAGTAGTAGTAGTAGTAGTAGTAGTAGTAGTGGTAGTAGAAGTAGTAGTGGTAGTAGTAGTAGCGGCGGGACCATCGGGCCTAGATGCGTCTGGATGGAAATGTTTCCTTAGCACCAGGCTATTTGGAATGGCAGCGGGGAGTCTGCAGGAGGCCATCGCTGGTTTGGCAAAGAAACTGGCGACTGAGGACTGCCAGCACTTGGAGGCATACCCAGCGTGCAGACTTATCCCGTTGGATAGGAAACCTGGCTGTCGTCCGATTGGTATAGGCGAGGTGTTGCGAAGAATAGTAGGAAAAGCCATCATGGAAGTCGCGAAGGACGAGGTGCGAGAAGCGGCTGGCAACCTGCAGGTGTGTGCGGGGCAAAAATCGGGTTCCGAGGCAGCAGTCCACGCCATGAGGAAAATATTGGAGGAACCAGAATACAAAGCAGTCCTATTAGTCGATGCATCAAAGGCATTCAACAACTTAAATAGAGAAGCTACTGTACACAACATCAAAATTAAATGTCCAATATTGGCCAGGTATGTGGAGAACACATACAGAGAACCTGCAAACCTATTTGTCACCAACAGGTTTGAGAAAAAAGAAACGAAAGTGGAGATCATCAAATCCGCTGAAGGAACCACTCAGGGAGACCCGGTGGCCATGGCTATGTACGCGCTCGGTCTTATGCACCTGCAGCAGAAGATACAATATGAGGACACCAGGGTCAAACAGGTAGCATACGCAGATGATCTCACGGGGGCAGGAAAAGTAGCTGACCTAAAAAAGTGGTTGGATCTGGTGTTGGCGCGCGGCCCGGGCTTGGGTTACATTCCGAATGCAAAGAAGTTTGTCCTCACAGTGAAACCAGAGCACTTTGACAATGCCAAACTCCTCTTTGAGAACAGTGAAGTGAAGGTAACAAAAGAGGGGGAAAGACATCTCGGTGCAGTGATCGGCTCAGAATCCTTTAAAAAGTAATATATTGAAAAGAAAGTTAACGATTGGGTGGCGGAAGTTAGGCTCCTAGCTAACTTTGCAAAGACCGAACCGCAGGTGGCATATGCCGCATTCATATATGGGGTTAAATATCTGTGGAACTACATATTAAGGACGGTACCTAACATCACCGACCTACTAAGACCCCTTGAAGAAACCATCAGAAACGAGCTAGTACCGGCCATCACCAACGGACGGACATTAAACGAAGAGGAAAGAAAACTCATTGAACTTCCATCTAGAATGGGAGGGCTAGGCATCTCCAACCTGCTAAACCTAGCCAAAATAGAACACCAAAACTCTATGAAACTCACGTCCTCCTTGACAAATAACATCGTGTCACAAGATCAACGGAAGGAGACTAACATGGAGGATATCAGAGAAATTAGAAGAAACATTTCAAAGGGGAGGGAGGAGAGGCAGAAGGAGGAACTTCAAGCACTTATAGCTCGGCTATCGAATTGTATGAAAAGAAAGATAACATTGGCGCAGGAAGCTGGGGCGTCCAATTGGCTGACAGCACTACCAATCAGGGCAAAGGGATTCACCTTAAACAAAAGAGAATTCACGGATGCCATTGCCCTGAGGTATGAATGGCCATTGGGAGGGCTGCCTAACAGATGCTCCTGTGGTGTACAGTTTACTCTGGACCATGCGATGATATGCAAGCAGGGTGGATTCATTTGCATTCGCCATGATGAGGTAAGAGATCTCACTGCCCAAATGCCCAATTGTCTATTGATTAATCTTTTGTTGTGAAGATATTATATTTGTTTTGTTGACATTTGGTTATAAATTAAATTAGCTATCTATGTTACCTTCCGTTTGGATTTGCCTTAACTCCATCAAGGTCACTAAGTACGAACCCCTCCTAGACAGAAAGTCCTTATGTCCTTGCGGAAGTCATAACATAATATATATATATATATATATATATATATATATATATATATATATACATATATATGTCTATTAGTGTGTGTGTGTGTGTGTGTGTGTGTGTGTGTGTGTGTGTGTGTGTGTGTGTGTGTGTGTGTGTGTGTGTGTGTGTGTGTGTGTGTGTGTGTGTGTGTGTGTGTGTGTGTGTGTGTGTGTTTTTATTTAACTTATTACGCATTAGCGTCATACAGTGGGGGAGGTTTTCATAATGAATGTAGGAAGGCAACTGGTATGCACATGCTTACACACGTACACATACACTTATATACACATACAAATACATGGGTTGCAGGTAACATATACGACACTGGGTATTGTACATTCATTCAAAGGGGAATAAGACTGAGATGTCACGCAGGGCATCAGGTATTATGAGAACCCACCAAAGCGGGGGTAACGGACAAGTATTTCATCTAATCTATTTTGTGATAGGAGATGACGACAGATTGCATCTAATGGTAGTCCCTGGGGTATTAGATGTTTTACAGTGGGGCACGCTAGGCAGTAGTGCTCGATGGTGTTGGCTAGTGGAGCGTGGCATAGGCGACATTCTGTGAATACAGGCTCGCCCTCCACCCCGGCGACCTGCCACGGTGGACGGTAGCCTAGCCGCAGTCGGGCTGAGACAACATTGTGGCGACGAACCATAAGTCCCTTGCGGCGGTACTTGTATTTGTGGCGGCATACGGATTCGTAGTGGGTGATGGTGACACTGAAGGGTCTCTCGGTGTCCCGTCGACGTTGCTCAGGCAGAAGTGCAGCGGAGCGGACCCTGTTGAGGTAACATAGCAGGGAGAGAGGTCGTCCATCACCACGACGGGGGAGTCGGCAGGCTTCTTTTGCTAGGCGGTCTACTTTGGTGTTGTGGTGCAAACCTACATGAGATGGAATCCAAATAAATTCAATGCAGAGATTACGGATAGTTAGTAGGGATAGAAAGGAAAGGATTTGTTGTACAACAGAATGGTGAGTGGGATAAATAGCGGTGAGGGATTGCAGTGCAGGCTTAGAGTCACATATAATGACAGCATTCACTCCTCTTTGGCAAACGAGACTGATAGCATATAAGATGGCGTATAGTTCACACAATGTGGAGCTGGAGTGATCTCTGAGTCGACGGCCGACCCAGCCCTCAGGAGGCGGCGGTAGGTCAGGTGAGTAGACTGCTCCTCCAGCTGCACCATCCGATTGTAGTGACCCGTCAGTGTAGAGGCGATGCGGAGCAGTGATGGAGGATGTTACCTGGGTAACATGTTCCAAGGCTAGCTGTAGTTGTAGAGGAGGTGGGTCACATTTTGCTGTAGGAGTGAAGCTAACCACAGGCGATGGTAGCGTCCACGGGGGAGGGCCTGGGGGTATGTCAGCTACTGGTACTTGTAAATCTAGGCTGCGAATGAAGGAGGAGATAGACTTTATAAGACGGCGACCGGGGGGCATGAGGCGGGGGACGGGCGGAGCGGGGCCGAGAGAATCTCTGACCAGTGCTGTGAAGTGCGGCGAGATGTGGGGAAAGTGTATACACTTAACTGTGAGGCAGGTGACATTAGAATAAATCCTCTCAACTAGGGATGGAAGCCGTAATTCCCGTTGCATGTTGACAATTCTGGTAGTCATTGGGCAACCGAGAATGATTCTCATGGCTTTATTCTGAAAAATCTCCAGTGGCTCTAAAGCATATCGAGGAAGTTGAATTAAGGCAGGGGAGAGGTAATCAACAACAGAGCGTATAAAAGTAATATAGACAGTTCTGGCCACGGGGATGGAGATACCGGAAGAGTTGTTGGTGAGCCACTGGAGAGGCCGGAGCCGACGTTGGAGACGATCTAGCAATTCACGAATTACGGTATGGGATTGACGCCGGGCAGAAAGAGTTTCCGAGATTCGTACTGGTGCACCAAGGTAGCAGTACTGGGAGCTTAGTGGGATGATGCAGTCTCCAATCATGAACTCTGGCAGCGTGGCAGGAGGGCGGTAGGAGAAAATTCTGCTCTTCTGTGGGGAAGCAACAAGGCCACAGTTAGCAGAAGCTTGGGAGAGAGAAGTAAGAAAGAGTTGTAGGTGTGTTGGGGAGGTAGAGTGAATACATAGATCATCTGCATAACATGTAATTGTGACCTCAGGAATAGTGGGCAAAGACGTGAGGAGACGATGCATAAGTATATTAAAGAGAAATGGACTTAGTACCCCTCCTTGAGGAGTGCCGAGATGAAAATCCCGTGAGGAGCTGTAGGCACCGCTAAAGAAGATACGGGAGGTCCGGTTACTGAGGTAGCCCTTAATCCATCGTAGTAATTTACCCTTAATTCCAAAGTCAATTAATTGATCTAAAATAACGTCTCGGTTTGCTATATCAAATGCACTTTTTAGATCTATAAATGCCACAACACTGTCACGGGAGAGGCGAGAATATAAGTCGACGAGGCAGTGATGGGTGCTGCGTTGGGGTAGAAAGCCGAAGAGACGTGGAGAAAGGCGATCTTGTAGTTGGTACATCAGTCGGGTGAGCAAGATTCTTTCCATTACTTTGCAGAAGCAGGATGTAAGGGAGATGGGCCTGAAATTTGCTGTACCGGGCTTGGATATGGGGATTATTGTACTCGTGGTCCAGGCATGTGGGATATATCCATCTCGTAGACACATATTGTAGAGGCGAAGGAGGGGGTTACCGGGTACACGGTGCAGTAATCGTAGCACATTGTAGGTAATGCCATCATCCCCAGGGGACGTGGCTTTACCTCTCAAGGGAGCACGTCGTAGTTCATCTTCAGTGATTGGTATATTTTCTTCATCATCCTCTTGCAGCAGAGCATGTACTAAGCGGAGTTCACGAGCAAAAGCACCGGAGGAGAGGGCATCCTGGACGGGGGTAGGTAGGTTGGCAGGGTTGGACTGGTTTGACCACGTGACGATGAGCTGTTCGGCAAATACGGTGGGGGAATGATGACGGGCAGTAGCAGGAGTCTTCTTAATTACCCTGCGAATAAGGTGCCACATGGAGGCTACACTAGTTTGGTGATTAATTCTGTCCGTGAATCTCTTCCAGGAGTCAGTACTTACACATTCTAGGAGGGTTGTCAAATCGTCTCTGGATTGCTGGTAACGATGAAGTAGTTCAGGAGATGGGTTAGTTTGGAACATGAGTCCAACGCGCTCCGCTTCTTTCTGTGCGTCCTGAAGTCGGGTGTCTAGGTACCACGAGTGAGGAGGAGGGCGACGTTGGAGGTGGGGTCGTGATACGTAAAGCCTGTAAAAGTCGTGGGTGGCGGAGACAAGGCTATTGTATAACTGGTCGGGGGAGGAACAGTCTAAGGTAGGTAGTATGCAGGTCATGTATGAAATGTACGTCGGGCAGTATTTGGGGGGTATGGTGAGGCGTAGGCGTGTGATAGGGGGTGTAGGTATCGTAGGAAGAGAATAGTGGAAGAGAAGAGCAATATGGTCTGAGAATAATGCAGGTACTGAGGAGCACTGGATGCGGGATGATACCAAGCCAGAGGTGAGGACGTGGTCCAGGGTGCCTCCCCGGGAGTGTGTGGCGCCACCTGTGTCCCAGCGGGTCAGATGATGTTGTCGGATGAAGGATAGTAGGTGAACACCAGGGCGGTTAGTGGTGCCAGGACGATCTCCCAATGCAGGATGTCGAGCATTGAAATCCCCTGCGTATATTATACCTTTGATCGTAGGTGGTGGAAGAGTGGTTGGACGAAGACGTGCGGGAGCAGAGTAGATATTGCAGAGCTGTAGGATTCCGCCCCCAATTTCTATCTCGAAGAGTTGGAATGTTACGTCAGGGTCTGTAGAGGAGCGCAGAAGACGGTGTATCAGTGTATTGTGTATGTATGTTAGAAGACCGTTTCGTATCGTATGAATATAGGGGATATATCCGGGAAGGGAGGGTGCCTGTGGTGCAGTGTTGGGCCGGTTTGGAAACGCCTCCTGTAGAAAAATGACACAAGGGTGTTGTGTCTGTACATATGCCTTCAATTGTGTGTACTTTTTGTGGTTGGTGATACCATTGATGTTCCATGAAAGGAGGTCTAGGTGAATGTTAGTTACGAACGTTGCGTTTGCTAGTAGGAGACCGGAGTGTGGAGGTGGATGGACGATTCGAGGAAGACTGGCTAGTACTGGGTTGTAACTTACAGAGTTTGTCGAGACGAGTTGCAATGGATTCCATTCTCTCGGCAAGCATGGAGATGGAGGAGACGAGGGTTTGTTGGGATTCCGCCAGTGTGGAGAGTCTGGTGGCAGTAGTAGTTTGGGCTGAGACAAGGCTGTCAATCCTGGTGTCAATGGAGGCGAAGCGGTCCTCGAGTGCTGCACATCGCGCCTGAAGGGCTGCAACGGCCTTACGGAGGGCAGCGTCTTGCTGAGGGGGGGTGGGAGCAGAGAGGATAGTCCGGGCGGGAGGAGGTGGTGGGGCTGAGGTGGGGCCATTGGTCTGGGTCTGGCGCCGAGTACAGCCGTGCCAGACGTTGACACCTGGCTGTAGACATCGGGGGCACTTCCATTGTGATGGGTTCGGCTGTGGTGGAGGTTCAGAGGTGGAAGTAGTCGCAGATGGGGGCGGGGGCGCACTTCGGACGGGACATTCTCTGGATTCATGGGCGGCGGCACACCAGGCACACTTAGGGGAGGCGGAGCAGTACCTGGATATGTGACCGATACCCCAACACCTGTAGCACCAGGGTCGGTCGTCACGGAGTCTTTGGACTTGACACGGGGGGAGGAGAGGGAGGAAGTCAAAGGTAATGGTGTCGGGGGGTGTTTCGGGGAGGCTCCACACAATAACAATGCGGTTGATGGGGGTACCGTTCTGCATGAAGCGCCTGGCTGAGTGTACTCCTGGGAGCTGTAGGGCAAGCTTGTGATCCACGTCAACGGGATAGCGAGTGAGCAGGTATTGGGGGTACTTACGAGGTCTTTCGGGGGAGTCTTGAGGGAGAAGAGGCAGTGACATAAATTCATTTGTAGTAACTCGGTCCAGGATGTCTGTGCGTTGTCTTGATATGTAGATGAATCGAGAGGTGAGTGCAGCCATCTTAACCTCGGCCGTATCCCGTTGCAGGTGGAAAGTCTTGGTGATAGTTGACAGCCAGCGGAGTTTAACTTCTGTGGATGGGTTCCCGCTAAAGGCCAACTTAATATACTTGTCTCGGGGAGCAAATGCTGGAAGGGCGGGTGAGGGTCGGGTGGGGGCAACGGGAGTAGCACTGTGATTAGGCAGGGTAGGGCGAATAGGAGCCTTATTACACTCACTTGAGGTTCCCTTGATCGTCTTGGCAGCAGGCGGTTGACATTCTCCTGCGGGGAAGGTAGAGGTGTCGTCGTCCCGCCGTTTGGTACTGGGGAGCGATGTAGACTGGTGGGTATCATGCTGGGTGGTTGTTGGAGGGTGATGGGGAGTGGAGGTAGGACGAGGCAGGTCGGGCCAGTGGTTAACACTAATGTCGTCATCAGTGTCGGAAATCATTAAGTCCTGCTCTAAGCTGGACGCCGCTTCCGACCCCGAGTATTCCATCGAGGAAGGGAGGGCCTTGATAAGAAGGTAGGCTGATTTACTAGCGCGCAGTAGTTTGTAGCACTGTAACACAACTTGAGACAGCCGGTACGAGTCGTTAACGACGAGCACTGGATTCAAGTAGTTGACGGCGATAGTTTCGCACCTTCAGGTGTAGGTCCGTTCTCGACGAGAGCCAAGCACGGAATGTGTGTGTGTGTGTGTGTGTGTGTGTGTGTGTGTGTGTGTGTGTGTGTGTGTGTGTGTGTGTGTGTGTGTGTGTGTGTGTGTGTGTGTGTGTGTAAGGGAAAATCGCCACTTAATCTTCTAAACAACCAGCCCTCTTAAATAGCGCACTATTCGAGTGCGCTTCGAAGCTTTATTTGAAACGAGCTGCCACGTATGACGACCGAGGTTACGTGCGTCCCGGACAGACATGGGTTTATCAGAGAGAACTTGGTGACTGCACCTAGTCCACTACTCCTCCTCCCCTCTCTCCACGCTAAAACTGGCGTGTTACATCGACTGGACGTCATTTGTCTCCAACTTCGCCTTCCGCTCTGCCAGAGTCGTCATCGCTCAGCTCCAAAACCCTGATCTTCTACGGAAGCTTTCTACGAGTGATTTAAGTGTTTACTGTGGAGTCAGTCCGAGTGAGCTACGACCGAACTGGCCTAAGGTGAAACAGTTGGTGTTGTTATTCCTGAAATTGATTTGATAGTGCATTGTGGAAGGACCAGAATTATAAACTTCCAGTGCAATCCTGTGTTTTCTTACTTGTCCTACGAGTCTACACACGAACCGAGAGTTCTGAAGCAGGCAGTGGTGGTCCGCACCTAGTTTCAGAACTAAAGGACCTAATTGGTCTTTTACAGTGTGTGTGTGTGTGTGTGTGTGTGTTGTCACGAACGTGGAAGGGGGATGGAGAATATTTTTATGGATTCTGGCAAAAGATTGCCTAATGTCATGAAACGACAGTAGGGAGGAGAGAATATTTAGAGATAAATTAAATTTAATAAGACTGTTTTTATTTTAATCCCCTAAACCCCTATCCCTGTCGTATCCAGGTTCTTTTAAACCAGGGGTTAATTATAAACTTTTATTTACAAAAACAAGTAAACACTAAAACCCCTAATTGAAACAGAAATATAACTTTTTAGAAACGAATTAACAGAAGATAAGAAACAGAGTACAAATCGCGAGATAACAAAACACTTATTAAAACAAAGGTAGTTAAAATAGTACTTAACGAAAAGCAATAAACGTATTAAAACAGATCACTTACGGGCAAGAAAAGGACAAGCCAGAATGACTCCTCAATTCTAATTTCCCAAAAAATGTGACCTAACAAATGATAAAACCCCGAAATGGAAAAAAAATACACGTAAGTTTAAAAGAGGGTGGAGTTAAACAGAGTTGACCAAAGTCTTAATAGACACGTCGAACTCAAAAACTATCCCAAAAGGTACTGGACCACTGGAATAGAGTATTAAATTTAGGTCACCCACGAGAACAGATTGACCAGACCAAAGCCTAAAAATTGACACGTCTAAAATCTAATCCAACCTAACCAACAAAGGAGAATTCCACCAGGGTTAAGACAGAACTCTGGCAAAAGCCTACACGACACACCAGGTTCACAATTTTAAATCTCACAAGGGAATCCTAAACTTCTCACCCGAACTAAGGATAATTCCCCAAAGAAAAACTTACTTGCTGCTACCAAGGTGCCTTGAGGACCTTAGGTGACGGGTGAAATGTCTCCCTCGAGGAGACGAGAGCGGCCGGATGTCGATCCGTTAAAACCGAAGAAAGAAAAAGCATCGAAAGAAGAGGGTCCCTACCTTTTAAAGGCTGCAAATGACCTGAGGGGGTCACGAATGCCGAAATGCCAGACAGGAAGATTTTTCCCTATTTTACTTGAATAGGGCATCGAAACCTAATCCAATATACAAGCCTTTAAAGGAACCCAAACAAAACTAATGTGCAAATACATATACCAATAATAAATCTTATTTCTAACACATATAAAAAAATGTACCCCCAAAAAGGACAATCGTATGGCAACTCATCACAATATGTGTCCAGCCAAGTCGGCCGGGCGAGTGAGTGTTGCCATACGATGGGCAAATAATAATTATAAGATTAAAATTGTCAAGAATGGTACGGCGCAGCGTACGTCTTTGACAAAAAGGGTACATATTACAAATGAATCCACAAACAACCAGTTGCAAGCAATCTGGTCACACAGATAAAAGAAAGAACACTCCACATTAAAAGATAGAAAAATAAAACATACAACCTGGCAATATGTGACGCGACGCTAACGTCCCCGGGTCTTGACCTAAGTGCAAGAAATTAATCAAGACCTGATCTACTGAGGGTCAACCTGGACGCAGCCGTGTAAGGGTGCGGGGGTGACAGTACGTGCATGGCCGACGGCATGCGACCATCACACCACGAACGAAATCACGTAACACTTTGAGATACGTGACAGTGTGTGTGTGTGTGTGTGTGTGTGTGTGTGTGTGTGTGTGTGTTTGTGTGTGTGTATGTGTGTGTGTGTGTGTATCTATATATATATATATATATATATATATATATATATATATATATATATATATAGATATAGATATGTATAAGGCTGGCTTTGCGAGGAGAAAGAATAGTGTTGTAAAAGAGGAAGAGGAGGAAGAAGGGGAGAAGGAGGAAGAGGAAGGTGGCTGCAGTTGGCAGAACGATGTAAGAATTACTCTGCTGGTGGTAAATTGGGGCAATTGACTGTTACAGGACTCGGCGTAACAAAAGTTCGTAGTAGATTAAAGAGCTGCTGCTGGCGGTGGTAGTAGCAATACAAAACTTCAATTTTGATTATAATATAGGAGAAAGTAGGATATATGAAAAATTGTGTGAATTACAAGAAAATAATGATATGAAAGGGTTTGTCGACTACGGACATTGGCGGGAGCGAGGACAATGAACTGTGATTATGAAAGATAGATCCTGGCTGCTTTCATCGTATAATTCCACAAGGTCGTGTTTATTTATGAAAGAAATAGTAGTAGTAGTAGTAGTAGTAGTAGTAGTAGTAGTAGTAGTAGTAGTAGTAGTAGTAGTAGTAGTAGTAGTAGTGGTAGTAGTGGTAGTAGTTGTGGTAGTAGTAGTAGTAGTGGTAGTAGTAGTAGTAGTAGGGTCGTCGACCAGTCATTGGCGGGAGAGGGGCCAATGAATTGTGTCTGTGGGAGACAGACCCTGCTGCTTCCACCATACAGTTGCACGAGGATGGAGGTCGTTTACAAAAAAAAAAAAAAAAAAAAAAAAAGTAGTAGTAGTAGTAGTAGTAGTAGTAGTAGTAGTAGTAGTAGTAGTAGTAGAAGTAGTAGTAGTAGTAGTAGTAGTAGTAGTAGTAGTAGTAGTAGTAGCAGCAGCAGCAGTAGCAATAGTAGTAGTAGTAGCAGTAGCAGTAGCAATAGTAGTAGCAGTAGCAGTAGCAATAGTAGTAGTAGTAGTAGTAGTAGTAGTAGTAGTAGTAGTAGTAGTAGTAGTAGTAGTAGTAGAAGTAGTAGTAGTAGTAGAAGTGGACGAAACTGTTATAGTGTGGTGGGGTCGGCTTTATCTAGGCCTCATATGAAATTGAAAAGTGTGGGTGCTCTGAAAGTAGTGAAAATATGAAAATATAAATATATAGAGGTCGGACGAGAACAGTACATGGAAGTACCAGCGGGGCAGAGGTGCTAACAGGCTGAACAGTGTTAGGGGTAGTGTTATGAATCCCCCGTCCCCACTCCCCATCCCACCCCCGAGAGTAACCGCCTCAAAGCGCGTAGACAAAGCCACGTAGATGGGTGTGTTAGCATAACGGGTATGATATTCGTCACTTAAAACAGAAATGTTAAAATATTTTAAGATGTCTTAAGTTAATCTATCGCTTTATTTATTTTTTAGCTTAATACCATTATTAGTTCATTATCAATTTATTTAGTTTAATGATTTCTATCTATTCATTTATTTACTATCATTCTTTGGTCCTTTCTTATCTTCTTCAAATATCAACGCATAAAGTAGGAATTCATACAGTTATGCTCAACATCCTTTCCATACCACCACAAGCCTGGATGCATTGACTAAAGAACTATGAATTATAATTTGTATCTATTTATCTCTCTGGTTATATTTCCTTCATACCGATTTCATGATCTAATCACCCCTTCCCTTGTTCCCTCTCAGTCTACTCCCCACCCCCTTCTCTCTCTCTCTCTCTCTGTGTCTCTCGTTCGCTTTTCCCCTATTGCTCCTCTCCTATCCTTCTGCCTATAAAAAATATCCAGGAGTCACAAGTTTTGAGCCAGGATTTGACGGTAGCTCCAGAGCATGGTGAGGTGGAGATAAGAATAATATGATATAGGGGACTAGACTGTTTCATTAGAAAACTAGGCATTTACACAAGGTTGAAGTTAAGGTTTACTTGATGGATAATTGTATACAAATATGTAGATAACCACAAATAATACGCTTTGTCGGTGAACGAGGGATAGACAGTTGTTGACCAGACTGGTTTAAGTGTAAATTTGCCTGTTTACGAAACTTGATTCATAAGCAGTGCATATCAATTCAACCTGCCGCCGCCTCCATAGACAAACGAGGTGAAGCAACGTGGTATGCACAAGCCCTGGGCACAATATGGATTTTATGACCCACAGTAGAGGTTAGTCTTCTCTTCCCTCTTCCCTTCTCCCCCCGCTCCCCCTTTTTCCCACAGGCCCACCGACCCATAGATCCGTCACTAGCCGCCACCCACCCGCTGACCCCTCCCTGTTTTACTATCCTTCTCTTTCACTCTCTTTTCATTATCTCTCCATCTCACTATCTCTTGTTCTCCCTATCTCTTTCTCCCTTCATATCTTCTCCCCTTCCATCTATCTGCCTTCCTCCTAACTCTCTCTCTCTCTCTCTCTCTCTCTCTCTCTCTCTCTCTCTCTCTCTCTCTCTCTCTCTCTCTCTCTCTCTCTCTCTCTCTCTCTCTCTCTCTCTCTCATTTTCTTTCTATCCCCTTTCGTCCATCTATCTCTCTTACGTACTCTCTTTCTCTTGCTTTCTTTTCATTTACTCTCATCCTTTCTTTCTCCCTCTTAAAACCCTATCCCTCTCTCTTTCCCTCTCTCTTTCCCTCTCTCTTTCCCTCTCTCTATGTCTCTGACTCTCTCTCTCTCTCTCTCTCTCTCTCTCTCTCTCTCTCTCTCTCACACACACACACACACACACTCTGTCTCTTACTTTCTCCTACTCTCCTCCTACCCCCCCAGACTCCATCTCCCTTCCTACTCCCCTTCTCCTACTCCCCTCCTGACCCCATCTCCTTTCTCTTCCTCCTGTCCTCCTCCTCTCCCCCCTTCTTTCTGTCGCATCACTTCCTTTAGTGCTTCTCTCTTCCTGCTCTTTCTAAATCTGTATCCATCATACATACCTACCCTAAAAACTCCCCACGCCCTGGCTCTCTTTCCATAACTGCCCCTGGTATCATATATGCGTAATTGCATTCCTAGGCACTCCTACCTCTCTCACCCCTCTTATCCAAATACTTTATATATCTCTCTCTTCCACGTTTTCTTTCATGAGGAAACTTTGTGAACTATCATGTGAGAATTGAGTACTGGCAAGCCAGGGGACGAACAGAAAATGTCAATTGGAAGGAATTATAATATCATCCAAGGGCCAGGATTCCTACCTGTGATGGTCACTAAAACATGCTGCGTTTGCGCGTCTACGCAGCGAAATTGCAGACAATGCGCATGCGTCAAAAGTGGAAGATAATGCACGAACTACAGAAGAGAAGGGGATTGCCGAAATTGGGGGAACAACAAGTTCCTGAGACGAGAAGTGGTCAACTAGGAGAAGATGTAGAGACTGTGGAGGATGGGAGGGATGTGATGGAGATGAACGTGGATGGCGGTCAAGTGAGTGAGAGAGAGAGTCTCAGAAGAGGGAAATGATCCCACGTATTTGAGGTTGGAGGAGGAAAGTCCACGTCATCAGGAGCAGCAGGGTGGGAGAGGGGAGGGCAGTTTGTGGGAGACGTAGTAGTAGCAGTAGTAGTAGTAGTAGTAGTAGTAGTAGTAGTAGTAGTAGTAGTAGTAGTAGTAGTAGTAGTAGTAGTAGTAGTAGTAGTAGTGGTGGTGGTGGTGGTGGTGGTGGTGGTGGTAGTGGTAATAGTAATAGTATTGGTGGTGATAGAAATTGTGATAGCTTTAGTAGTAGTGGTATTGGTTGTGGTGGTGGTTCTGTGGCGATTTTGGTAGTGTTGGAGATTATTATGGAGATGGTCGTGATGTTGGTTGAGGTTGTAGTGGTTGTGATTGTGCTTATTGTGATTGTGGTGGTGGTTGTGGTGGAGTGTTTTAATTGTGATTTTGATTATGGTAGTTGTCGCTGTGGTGGTGATTGTGGTGGGTATACAAGAAACCATTATTATTCCATATATAACCTAATGGCAACGCTATCAAGTGTAGCTATATATATTTTTTGTGTCTATTAATTTATTTATCTATTCATTCTATTCATGGTTGGAAAGATCATAGACGAATCGTACATTATTTTACATTAGGGCAGTGACGTATCTAGGCGCGGGCGAGGGGGGCGGTCCGCCTCTGGCGGCACTTTTAAAGGGGTCTGCACTGTGGGGTCTGCTGTAGGCTATAAATCTGTACAGGCTGTATTGAAGTAATAGTGTTTTTAAAGTCGGGACACTACTCACAGTTGGAGGACCTTTTTGATTTCGAGTATCTTTAACTTTGGCATGTGTATTTAAGCAATTTCTTCCAAACAATAAATATTATCCAGTCATATTAGCCAGATGTATTTTCTAGAGGAAGATTTTCGATTCTTGCGTTAGATGGCAGTCGCTGCTATCCAAAGCAAGCTTGACCGCCACATACCACATTCACGCACGCGCTCGAAGCCGTGCTTCATCACAAAGTTCATTGTAATCACGTGAAGCCAGTCAGTATTACCAACCGCGACGCATCCATGCCTTTCCTGCTAATTGGAGTGCTATCCGTTAATGCAATGAGTATTTTTCTATAGCAATATATAAAGCGCGAAGAAGGCAGATTGCCAGCCAGTCAACTAGCCTTATAAGTAAATTATAATGTCACACAGAAAAAATAAGTGTTTATGATAACGTATGCATTTGTACATGGCACATAAATGTATAAACAAATTGTGTATTTCATATATGTTACCTAAGTGTGCGAAAAATCCTTGTTGGCAGCGTCGTGTCCGTTGGCTGTCCGTTGGCTAAGCGTCCCTCGGCTGATTCCATGACAAATTCTCATAAGACAAATGCTCACATGACATATGTTTACCGGACAAATACTCAGAAGATAATTGCTCACACCCTTAACTGAAAAAGAGACAAATTCTCACCCTTATTTTTTTTTATATAAATTTCAAATATTTCTTGAGATATGGAAATAAAAGTACAAAATTTTAATTCCTTTGTCCGTTATCCAAGGTTCATGTGAGTAATTCAGGCAGTAACTAGACGTTTTAAGTACTTTGATCAGTTTCTGTTATTATTTTCAAAGGAATATAGTTATTTGAACAGTTCACTATAAGGTATGTGTTGAGTACA
>NC_134786.1:29600655-29603155 GCF_046742065.1 Oratosquilla oratoria | reverse complement strand
AGAGATGCCATCGAACATCATTTAGAAAGTAACCGTTTGATAAATGATAGCCAGCATGGTTTCAGATGGAAACGTTCTTGCGTGACTAACTTACTCGAATTCTACAACACAGTTATCTCGAATTATGACAAAAGAAACAATATAGATTCAATATATCTAGACTTTGCAAAAGATCTTTATACCGTCCCACATGAAAGACTACTTACTAAATTAGCTTTACACGGAATAAGTTGTAGCCTATTAGGTTGGACTAGTAATTGGTTGAATGGTCGAAAACAGAGTTGTTTTAAATGGAAAACTTCTAGATGGAAATATATTACAAGTGAAGTTCCTCAGTGTTCCGTTCTTGGGCCACTTCTATTCATAGTATATATAGATGATATAGACCATGGACTAAAATCTACTGTTTCCAAATTTGCTGATGATACAAAACTGTGCGGAGTGGGAAATGATTACACAAGCCATTTAGATATTCAAGAAGATTTAGATAAATTACAGCAATGGTCTGACAAGTGGCTAATGAAATGTAACACAAATAAATGCAAGGTAATGCACACAGGTAAAAATAACAGTAAGTACGATTACAAGTTATTTGGAAATTCGTTAACAAAAGTGGATAGTGAAAAAGATCTCGGCGTAATTATCAGTAACGACCTCAAATCATCCAAGCAGTGTATTTCAGCCCCTGAGAAAGCAAATAAGATTCTAGGACTTATTGCGCGATCTTTTGATTTCAAAAGTCCATCACTCATTAACAAGCTATATAAATCGTTAGGTCGTCCACATTTGGAATATGCTGTTTCCGTATGGTCACCGAATCTCATTAAAGATATTGACAGATTGGAAAAAGTACAACGGCGAGCTACAAAACTGATTCCAAATATCAAAAATAAATCATACGAAAATCGACTAAAACATAAGAATTTGTTTTCCCTAAAAAAGCGTAGACTCAGAGGTGAGTTGGTACAGGTTTTTAAGATTTTAAAGGGAATTGACAACGTCAAAAGTGACAAAATGTTCACATTTTATGGGAATCAGACAAAAAACAATGGTCTCAAACTGTCCGGAAATAGATTCAATTTGGAAGTAGGTAGAAACAACCATGTAGTTAATGAATGGAATAAACTTCCTGCACAGGTAGTGCAATGTAGTTCAGTTCGAAGCTTTAAGATTCATTTAGATAAACACCTAAGCAAGATGCTGTAATGATTATCATTTATTCTATATTATT
Organism: Oratosquilla oratoria; assembly: GCF_046742065.1. Lineage (NCBI taxonomy): Eukaryota > Metazoa > Arthropoda > Malacostraca > Stomatopoda > Squillidae > Oratosquilla > Oratosquilla oratoria. The sequence goes on along the minus strand of NC_134786.1, from coordinate 29,601,924 downwards.
TGTTTTTGTTTTGTTATCATTTGTCTGTTTGATTTTCATTTATCATTAGTTATATGTCAATTTATTATTATTTACTATTTACCTGTTGGTTTATTATTTAACTATACTTATGCATTTATTTATGTATTTTATTTGTTATTTACAGTATTATAGTTTTTATTTATTATCTTATTATTATTATGATTTTTTTCGCATTCGTTCTAGATATGGACCAAAAGGTCTCCTGTCGGCATGCTCCACCTTTGTAATCCTTTGTAAGTTAGGTGAGAAAGCAGACTAGAGTAAAATATATTGTGGAGGTGGTAAAATAGGGGAAGTGGAATTGGGCAGGTAAGTTAGTGCGAACGACTGATGAGCAATGGAACAAGTGTGTTACTGAGTGGACGCTGCGAGATGGGAAGCGTGAAAGAGAGACACCAGACAGGAGGTGGAGAGACGAGATTGAGAAGTTTACAGGAGTTTACCATTTACCTGTTTTCTTATTGTTTAGCTAAACCTATGCATTTATTTATGTATTTTATTTGTTATATACATTATTATAGTTTTTATTTATTATTTTATTATTATTATGATTTTTTCGCATCCGACCTAGATATGGACCAAAAGGTCTCCTGTCGACATGCTCCGCCTTTGTAATCCTTTGTAATCCTTTGAAGAAGAAGAAGAAGAAAAAGAAGCAGAACAACACGAAGAAGAAGAAGAACGCGAAGAAGAAGAAGAAGAAGAAAAAGAAGAAGAAGAAAAAGAAGAAGGAGAAGAAGAAGAAAAAGAAGAAGAAGAAGAAGAAGAAGAAGAAGAAGAAGAAGAAGAAGAAGAAGAAGAAGAAGAAGAAGAAGAGGAAGAAGATGTTGTCCAGCTTCTTCGAAGAGACCAGCAGTAATCAGCCATCATGGTCACACTCCAATTGCCTTGATAGCGGCGCTCCATTTCGGATATATCTTGAAGGAACCTCTCCCCCTGTTCCTCACTGTACTCACCCACGTTAGCAGGAAAGTAGTCAAGGTGGCTATGTAGGAAATGTATTTTGATGCTCATGTGTGCGCCAGCCGCCTCATATGCTTGAAGCATGTTCTCAACCCGTTCCTTGTAGTCATCAGATTTTCTGTTCCCTAAGAACCCTGCCACAACTAACTTAAAATTTTCCCAAGCACTTCTTTCACGAGGTGTTAATGCTTCACTAAATCCGGAATCTGACATAAGCTCACGAATCTGTGGTCCTACAAATATGCCAGCTTGCAGTTTAGCATCACTAACAAGAGGGAATTTATG
>NC_134786.1:29585655-29595655 GCF_046742065.1 Oratosquilla oratoria | reverse complement strand
TAAAAATAATGGGCTAGTTAGGTTAGGTTGGGCTAAATCCCTTTTGGCTGAATCCCATGTGGGCTGAATTCCAATGGAACCTATGAAATATATTACACAATGTTGAATGAAATTAATAACAATCATCTAGGCCTCAAAGTTGAGTGGATACATTATATTATAGTGATATAGTCATTACCCAAATTTAGAAGTAATGAAGTTGAAGTATCATCTCTCTAGGCCTTCACATTTTTATTGCACATGCTCTCCATTGTTCACCAAATTTATATAGTTGCGTATGAAAAGGGAGAAATGAACACAATATAAGTAAAGTTATTTACCTGGTCATCAATTTCTTCTTCTGTATGCTGTGGCTGACCTTGGCATTTATCTCTGTGAGATTTTAATCTTGACACAATGTCCTGTAGTTCCTGGCTGCAGTCTTTGCATTTAGCTCGGTACCCTTTGCCAGAAGTTGTTGGTAGTTTGTCAAAATAATTCCAGAGAGGATAATTTTTTCTGCCTGAAGGAACCACTCAAATTTTTATTGCACATGCTCTCCATTGTTCACCAAATTTATATAGTTGCGTATGAAAAGGGAGAAATGGACACAATATCAGTAAAATTATTTACCTGGGTCATCAGTTTCTTCTTCTGTATGCTGTGGCTGACCTTGGCATTTATCTCTGTGAGATTTTAATCTTGACACAATGTCCTGTAGTTCCTGGCTGCAGTCTTTGCATTTAGCTCGGTACCCTTTGCCAGAAGCTGTTGGTAGTTTGTCAAAATAATTCCAGAGAGGATAATCTTTTCTGCCTGAAGGAACCACTCTGCTAGGTCCAGAAGACATCATTTCTGGTTGATTCCAAAGCAGTAACTGATTCAGTGAGAAGCTGCTTACCTAGAACAAGTTTCAACAAGAATCTTGTTGAAACTTGTTGTGAGCTGCACAGTGATATATACTGCAAGTAGGCTTATACCGTTCCTTGTATACTTGTGGCAAGTCTATATAACACTGCTCCTTATATTGATATGCTAAAAACGTCCTTTAGCAATCAGATCGCATATCAGATAGCAATCCCATAATATTTAAAATCTATAACAAAAATCGAATTAAATCAAATAAATATAATTTAGATTAAAATAATCAATTTTTATAATAAAAAAAAAGTGACCACTAACCTCATACAATAATACATGTTAAGTCCGGCTAGAATTGGCATTTCAAAGCATAACAGTGCCTTAAAAATAGTTTCTTATTTCACTATAAAAGTTTATATTAACTTATACTGCATTGAATAAATAAATAGTTGGTATATTTGTCCTATATACAATGTTAGGTTTCTAGTTTTGATATATTTGTCCAATATAGAATGTTAGGTTACAAAAAAAGTAATGACCTCCGCTACCGGACCCAGGGATCTGGGTGCGCACATCCTGTGCAATAGTAGTCCTTGATATATATGTATATATGTATATATATATATATATATATATGTATATATATATATATATATATATATATATATATATATACATATATATATATATATATATGTGTGTGTGTGTGTGTGTGTGTGTGTGTGTGTATGTATATATATAAATGTATGTATATATATGTATATATGTATATATATATATATATATATATATGTATTTATATATATATGTATATATATATACTAGTGAATTTAGGTAGCAGGTTTTCATCAAGACATTTTCTATTGAATATCACAGCATACTCAGCGTTTGTGATCTTTTTCTTAATACTTTCAATTCTTCAAATTATTCTCTTCTTAGAACTTGGTAAATGATAAATAATATTTCCGATAGAGTCCATTGTGGAAATGAAAACTAGAACTTTACGACATTTCGCCTATATCTTAGGCATCTTCTGGTAGATTTTATTTTCTAAAGATACATACATGCTTATAAATACAAAAAGTTACAAAATGTGAAATACTAGGAGAGTTGGTGGTGCAAGAGTGTTGCCGGACTTTTCATCTTCGTGGCGCGACGTGGGATGCCCCGAAAAGTTCCAAATGTCCGCACATGTTTTGCTGGATGTTGATATTTGGCATATTGTTTTTTATCAAAACTGCCTCCAAACATTTTAATTTTCTTTTGTCGTTGTTTTTTGAAATTATGACTGTGTTTTCGTTTAATTGGTCTCGTGATATGATAGTGTTGTGTGTTTTTGAGATGTGATTTTTGATAGCACCGTTTTGCATGTGAAATGTCAGTCTTTGTGTTAATGTTTGCGTTGTGTGGCCTATGTACCCTTCGTTGCAAAGCACACCGTCTTTGTTAAGATTGCATGAGTACTTATACACAACGTGGTCTTGTTTTAATTTGTCTCTAGTGGCAGTCATATTATTTTTCATAACAAGAGACGAAGTTCTCGGATTGCGATAATAAATAATTAAATTCAGTTAATCATCTTGTTTTTTGGGTTTACAGTTCTTGTATATTATGTGTTTTAGTACTTTTTCATCTGTTTTGTATGCAGGGGACATTGTATTTTGGTAAAAAAAAAAAAAAAATCACCTTAGTATCTACCTTGATATTGTTGCCAAATATCAACATCCAGCAAAACATGTGCGAACATTTGGAACTTTTCGGGGCATCCCACGTCGCGCCACGAAGATGAAAAGTCCGGCAAAACTCTCGCATGACCATCTCTCCTAGTATTTCACATTTTGTAACTTTTTGTATTTATAAGCATGTATGTATCTTTAGAAAATAGAATATACCAGAAGATGCCTAAGGTATAGGGGAAACGTCGTAAAGTTCTAGTTTTCATTTCCACAATGGACTCCATCGAAAATATCATTTATCATTTACCAAGTTCTAAGAAGAGAATAATTAGAAGAAATGAAAGTGTTAAGAAAAAGATCACGAACGCTGAGTATGCTATGATATTCAATATATATATATGTATATATAATATATATATATATATATAATATATATATATATATATATATATATATATATATATATATATATATGAGAGGGAGAAATCTAGAGGGGATGATACAGAAAAAGAAATAATTGGGGTAAAACATGGGATGTATACATCACGATATATATATTTAGAGGGTGCTGAATAAAAATCACAGGTCCAAGGACGATAGTTATCTGAAGAATCGTTTGTAGCCAGAGTGAAGAATGACAAGTTTCCGAAGTTGATTGTTCCCGAAGTAATCCATTTGTTATAAGAAACGTTAATAATGTACTCGTCGAGACCAGTGGTTACCATGGGGTTGGGGGTGAGGAAGGAAAGGTTCTCCCGATATTTGTTATATTCTTATGATGTTTGGCCGTACTCACGACATTCTTCTTCTTCTTCTTCTTCTTCTTCTTCTTCTTCTTCTTCTTCTTCTTCTTCTTCTTCTTCTTCTTCTTCTTCTTCTTCTTCTTCTTCTTCTTCGCGTTCTTCTTCTTCTTCTTCGCGTTCTTCTTTTTCTTCTTCTTCGCGTTCTTCTTCGCATTCTTATTGTTCTTCGCGTTCTTCTTTTTCGCGTTGTTGTTGTTGTTGTTGTTGTTGTTCTTCTTCTTCTTCTTCTTCTTCTTCTTCTTCTTCTTCTTCTTCTTCTTCTTCTTCTTCTTCTTCTTCTTCTTCTTCTTCTTCTTCTTCTTCTTTTTCTTCTTCTTCTTCTTCTTCTTCTACTTCTTCTTTTCTTCTTCTTCTTCTAGTTTCTTTTTCTTCCTCTTCTTCTTCTTCCTCCTCGCTTTCTTCTTCGCGTTCTATTTCTTCGCTTTTTTCTTCGCGTTCTTCCTCGCGTTCTTCTTCGCGTTTTTCTTCTTCGCGTTCTTCTTCACGTTTTTTTTCTTCTTTTTCTTCTTCTTCTTCTTCTTCTTCTTCTTCTTCTTGTTTTTCCTCTTCTTCTTCCTATTTCTTCTTCTTCTTCTTCTTCTTCTTCTTCTTCTTGTTTTTCCTCTTCTTCTTCCTATTTCTTCTTCTTCTTCTTCTTCTTCTTCTTCTTCTTCTTTTTCTTCTTCTTCCTCTTCTTCTACTTTTTTCCTCTTCTTCATTTTCTTTTTCTTCTTCTTCTTCTTCTTCTTCTTCTTCTTCTTCTTCTTCTTCTTCTTCTTCTTCTTCTTCTTCTTCATCTTCTTCTTCTTCTTCTTCTTCTTCTTCCTCTTCTTCTTCTTCTTCTTCTTCTTCTTCTTCTTCTTCTTCTTCTTTTTCTTCTTCTTCTTCGCATTCTTCTTCTTCTTCTTCTTCGTGTTATTCTTCGTGTTCTTCTTCTTCTTCTTCTCTCCTTTGCGTTTTTCGCGTTCGTTACGTTCTTATTCTTTTTTTTTACAAAGGATTACTATGGCGAAGCATACCGACAGAAGACCTTTAGGTCCATATCTAGGTCGGATGCGAAAAAAGATAATCATAATAATAATAGATTAATAAATAAAAAGTGTAATAATGTAAATAACAAATAAAATAAAACAAATGTATAGGTACATTTGAATAATAAACAACCAGGTAAATAATAAATAATGATAAATTAACATATATCTAATAATAAATGAAAACCAAATAGACAAATGATGACAAAACAAGAATAAACAATATAAAATAAACTAATCATCACAACATCTTGTTTAGGTGTTTATCTAAATGGTTCTTAAAGCTTAAAACTAAACTACATCGCACTCCCTGTGAAGGAATTTTATTCCATTCATTAACTACACGGTTGGCAAAGTTGTTTCTACCTACTTCCAAATTTAATCTAATTCAGTACAGTTTGAGACCATTGTTTCTTGTCTGATTCTCATTCAATGTGAAAATTTGGTCAATTTTGATGTTGTCAATTCCCTTTAGAATTTTAAAGACATGTTTCAAGTCACCTCTGAGTCTACGCTTTTTTAGGGAAAACAGATTCGCATGTTTTAGTCGATTTTCGTATGATTTATTTTTGATATTTGGAATCAATTTTGTGGCTCGCCGTTGTACTTTTTCCAGTCTGTCAATGTCTTTAATGAGATTCGGTGACCATACGGAAACAGCATATTCCAAATATGGACGAACTAACGATTTATATAGCTTGTTAATGAGTGATGGACTTTTGAAATCAAAAGATCGCGCAATCAGTCCTAAAATCTTATTTGCTTTCTCAGAGGCTGAAATACACTGCTTGGTTGATTTGCATCGTTGCTGATAATTACGCCGAGATCTTTTTTACTCTCTACTTTTGTTAATGAATTTCCAAATAACTTGTCATCGTACTTACTGTTATTTTTACCTGTGTGCATTACTATTGCTGTAATTCATCTAAATCTTCTTGAATATCAGATTTGGTTTAAGTGATCATTTGCCATTCCGCACAGTTTTGTATCATCAGCAAATTTGGAAACAGTAGATTTTAGTCCATGGTCTATATCATTTATGTATACTATGAATAGAAGTGGTCCAAGAACGGAACACTGAGGAACTCCACTTGTAACATTTTTCCATCTGGAAGTTTGTCCATTCAAAGCAACTCTCTGTCTTCGATCATTCAACCAATTACTAGTCCAACTTAATAGGCTACCACTTATTCCGCGCGAAGCTAATTTAGTAAGTAGTCTTTCGTGGAGGACTGTATCAAAAGCTTTAGGAAAGTCTAGATATATTAAATCTATAATGTTTCTTTTGTCATAATTCGAGATAACTGTGTTGTAGAATTCGAGTAAGTTAGTCACGCAAGAACGTTTCCGTCTGAAACCGTGCTGGCTATCATTTATCAAACGGTTACTTTCTAAATGATATTCGATGGCATCTCTTATGATAGTTTCCATTATTTTTCCTACGATTGAAGTCAAACTTATAGAACTATAGTTATTTGCTTTCTTTTTGTCACCTTTTTTGAATATGGAAGTAACGTTAGCTAGCTTCCATTCTCTTGGGACATCTCCGGATATGATGGATTTCTTGAAAATAATTTCTAATGGAACTACAATCTCATTGTTCTTTTCCTTTAAGATTCTTGTATGCCAACCGTCAGGGCCTGGTGCTTTATCAACTTTGAGTTTATTTATACACCTTTTGATTTTTTATTTTGTTATATTTACCGTAGTGAGTAAGTTTACCCTAGACTTTTCACAGGTTTCAGTTTGGAGTTCACGTTTACGAATACCGAGCTAAAATAATTGTTTAAGATATTACACATTCCTTCATTTGAATATCAAGTTGACCGTCATCAGATAATAGTGGACCAATGTAATTCCTAACAAACTTTTTATCTCTAATGTAACTATAGAATTCTTTGGAATTCTCTTTGGATTTATCAGCGATGTTCATTTCGTATTGTCGTTTTTAATTGTCTTTTCTTAAACTCTTTGTATTGATACATAACTTTCATAGTCATTAGATGCACCCGAGCACTTATATTTCTTATATACCTGTCTCTTTTTAGCAATACTTTTTTCAGTTTATTTGTCGAGCCCCTTTGGGCGAGCCTGATTTGGGGGACGTCTGTCCTTAAAAGGAATGTAAGTTTGAATCATCTTAGTGAGCGTATTTTGAAATGTTTCCCACATCTGATCTACAATTCTTTCGTTTAATTTTGCCTCCCAATCTGTAAGCTGAAACTCGTGACGTAGTCTTATGAACTGAGCTTTACTGAAAGCGGGTATTTTATAAACAAAAAGTATCTATTCTAATTTTTTTTTAGGAGTTTGAATCTAACTAAGATATAATCGCTATTTGCAACAGTTTCACCGACTTCTACTTCAGTTACCATGCTTTCGCGGCTAGTGATCAATAGATCAATTAAGTTTCCATATCTTGTGGGCTCATTTACATGCTAAATAAAGTAATTGTCACCAAGAAAATCAATCAAGCGACTACCTATATTGCCATGTTCAAGGGTCATCCAATCAATGTCAGTAAAATTGAAATCACCCGTTATCAATAAATCCCGGTTGCAGAAACTAGACAGTTCTTGAAATAACAGTTTGCCGTCTACTAATGATAATGTCTCTGGCCTATATATTACACCTACATTAATTTTTTTTCAGTTGTTTGGGTTAACTCAACCCACAAACTATCATATGCATCCTGTTTAACTTTCTCTAAAACACAAGCATGAATATTGTTTTTCACGTACAACAGAACACCCCCACCTTTTTTGTGTTTTCTATCCTGATGAAATGTTTAAATCCCGCAATATTAAATTCAGCTTCGAACTCTGTACCATTTAACCACATCTCGGTTATTCCTATCATATCGAGATTTTCGCTTTTGACATACGCCTGTATTTCTTGAAATTTGTTCCTAATACTACGAACATTGAAGTACATGGTTTTAAGAAACTCGTGATTATTTCTTCTTGACACGTTTTGAGTTTCAATATCATGTCTTACATTCTCATTTTGTTTTTTATTTATACCTTGCTCTATATTATTATTTGGTCCTTCATTGACATTCAATGCCTCATTAACATTTCTCCCATCAAAATTGACATTTCCCCCATCACGGACAACTGGTCGATCACGGTCATCCGATCTCTTTTGTACACTTTGTCTCCCTACGTCACCGTGATTCACACCGACCTCCCGTCGTTCATTGACATTATGTCCGGCATTCCTTCCTAAAATTATATATTGTCCTCCAGTGACATTATATCCTACTGTGATATTTCCCCCCCCACACTATAATTACATCCCATCGTGATATTTTGTCTTCCACTGTCATTACATCCCATCTTGATATTTTGGCCTTCATTGACATTCTGTCCGGCATTCCTTCCTAAAATTATATTTTGTCCTTCACTGACATTATATCCTACCGTGATATTTTCTCCTTCAGTATCATTACATCCTATCGTGATATTTTGTCCTCCGCTCTCATAACATGCCATCGTGATCTTTTGTCCTCCACTGTCATTACATCCCATCGTGACATTTTGTCCTTTGACATTACATCCTAATGTAACACTTCGTCCTCTACCGACATTATATCCTAAAATTATATTTTGTCCTATACTGGCATATTGTTCTACATTAATGCTATACTCTACCCTGTTTTCCCAAGTACACTCTATTTCCCCTTCCCTTTGGGCTTCTACCCCCCAAAAAGAGCTAGTTCATTACAAACTCCCACAATGATGTTTGTAAGGTCATCTTTGTCTCTACGGGTAAGGTGGATCTCATCAGAAGCGTAAAGGTCATGGCGCCTTGAAAAGAAATACCAAGGATCAAGAAAGTGGTATCCCAATTGTGTGCACAACTGCGATATCCTATCATTGATCCCTATGGCTCTACTGTTACAACACGAGCCTGCGTAAATCCTCGGGAGGATCCCACAGACTACGTGACGGCTCCCACGTTCCTTCATCTCCTGAAGGAGGACCTTTTAATTCCGAACAAGCTCCTCTGATCTCACCCTACCTACATCGTTACTTCCCGTATGAACAATCGTAACCGTGTTCGTCCGTCCTTGCTCCCTGATGGACTGGTTACAATCGGCGATCCCACGGCCCGGTTGACATACAAGCTTGGAACGTCGCTTAGTCTTCCGCTGGAGGATATCGTCATAGCCTCGCACCATGGAGTCCCCCACCACCAAGAACTCCTGGTTTTCAGCCACTTCATCCTCCAGTAGAGCAAAACGATTATCTAGACCCAGCGGTTGCTTCACAGGGCACACGTATACCAAACGTGGGCTCGACAAACGGGATCCCGCGGAGCGCCACTCGCTCACGGCAGTGACAGAAGGGGAAGAAGTGGAACGCTCTTTGGGTTGTGGGAAGAGTTCACTCTTCTCACGGAGCGTACTCCTGAGAAGATGAATTTCGTTCTCACACATCCTGAGACGGGCCTCCAGGCTCACACAACCTTCACAAGCCATTTCGCTTCTCCTTTAGCAATACAAACAGCAAAGACAAAAAAAAAAAAAAAAAAAAAAAAAAAAAAAAAAAAAACCCGGTCTAAATACACGAAGCTTACTCTGCTTACCTTATGCTATTTCTCCTACCTTTAAAGTACAGTAACAGAATACTGTTTTGAATTTAAATAGAACACTACACTTTATCTTATATCTGTAACTGTATAACGCTACACGTATACAATTACAAAAACACAACACAATCACTTAACACTATTCGGAGATATAAATTTCACAGGTATTCGCTAGCAGGTGTCTGTGCAGAATAACGAGCTCTCTAGCTGAGGTCTTCTTTTTCTTCTTCTTCTTCTTCTTCTTCTTCTTCTTCTTCTTCTTGTTCTCGTTCTTCTTCTCGTTCTTCTTCTCGTTCTTCTTCGTCTTCTTCTTCTTCTTCTTCTTCTTCTTCTTCTTCTTCTTCTTCTTCTTCTTTTTCTTCTTCTTCTTCTTCTTCTTCGTTAGTAGTGTTTTTTTTTTATTGCATTGTTGAGAGAGCAGTTCTGTTCTTATGCTGACTTGAGACCGCCGAAGGGATCCGGTTGACTTGACGAGATTGGATTGTGTATGTGTGTATGTCAGTCGGTCAAACCAAAATCATTTTATAAACGATTGAATCTGGTCGGATCCGAACAGATCTGTCCGGCGGCCTCATGACAAGATTGTACCGTGGATGTATTTCTTTATATTCATGTAAACCTATAAATAATTTCTTCTTATCGTCATGTGCCCTACCCACGTCACTGTTGTCTGGGAAAAATATCTATAAACATTCCCCGGACTTTATCATTGAATGTATGTTTAATTATTTTTAAATTAATGCTCTCACTGTTGTACAACTCAGGTCACACTCAGTCATTTGAAGTCAGACTACAGTCACGTGACCACACTAAACCCCTTGCAAGCAGGGGAGGTCATATCTGATAAATCACAAAATAGACACCCAACTCATCCCACTGTATTATTGCAAAAGGAGTCACCAAAAATATTTAAAGTACCTTCTTGAAAAGACTATATCTCCTCAACACCATTTACTTCGCAATCTCTGAAATAGACATAAGCCATCATTGTCACCCTCGACACTTCCCGTAGCCAAGGAAGGCGCTATCTTACCCATCGGTAGCACAATTTTTTTTTTCCAGACACGAAAACGAATAT
>NC_134786.1:29575655-29580655 GCF_046742065.1 Oratosquilla oratoria | reverse complement strand
GCACTGAAAAAGGTACAAGAAAGGAAGCTGGACGTCGCAGAAATGAGGATGTTGAGGTGGATGTGTGGGGTGACGAGGTTGGATAGGATAAAGAATGATAGAATTCGCGCTACTGTGAAAGTAGTGGAGGCGTCGGCGAAAGCGCAGGAAAGGAGATTACATTGGTTCGGCCATGTGAAGAGATGAAGACTACGTGGGAAGAAGAATGATGGAGATGGAGGTACAGGGGAGATGCAGGCGAGGGAGACCCAAGCTGCGTTGGAAGGACAGACTGAGAGAGGACCTTAAGGAGAAACATCTGGAGGAGAAGCAGGTGATGGACCGAAACAGGTGGAAACGACTAGCGAGGAACGGCGACCCCATATGAAAATGGAAAACGTCAACAGGAGAAGAAGATTTATCATCCAAAAAATTCAACGGGGTAAGAAAGACATATTTCTCAGCAAGTGCTTGAAGCTGTTGAAATCTCAAAGCTAGTCCTTGGATCATTCTGTTCAGCGAAGAGAACATTTCTCTCCTCAGTTCAATGTCGTATGGTAATTCAGCGTATCGTGATCCTTTACCAAACATTTGTCTCTACTTTTTGTGTCGACGCTGACGCTCCATGACAATACTCATTACTCACTAGCTTGTCCCTATTTTCCGCTAGATATATTTTTAATGTCCTGAGCTTTATATCACATTTTTGTATGTTCAATCCGTTGGTTTAGAGGTAAGTCTGTGTGTCGTTAATTTCTAGAAAGGCGGGTCTCCACAGGCCAAGAAAGCACAAAAAGGAAAATGATTGCAACGCACCGTGTGCAACACCAGCATCTCCCCTGGTAACTGAATTTTCTTCTTCGCCAATTAACTTTTCTGGGGCACTTAAGATTTTTGAGAAATGTATCTTTACAACACTTACAGCCTCTCACCTCGCACCCCACCGAGTTTCTACGAGTATTATGCGCTTGACACTTTGACCAGTGACTGAAGTTAGAACTTCCCAGCGATGGGTTGATGAAGAAAAAGATACAAACAAACATTCCACACATCCAAAAAAGTTAACAGAATTCACACCAACAGAGGTTGCATGAACACCAGCCAAATTCAGCGAGTGATTTGTACAAGCGACAAATTCTGCTTTTTGATTAATTTCCTTAAAACGTTTCCGAACACCAGCATGCAGACCAGCCATCACCTTAGCATTATCATATGCTTGTACTCTACATTTTCTAATATCAATTCCGTCTTTCTCTAATTTTTCCAAAATCATCGTTGAAATATTCTCGGCAGCTTTACCTTTTGTTTCAGTGAAATCGACAAATAATTCTACATCCTTCACTTTATCCCCATCGATCATAACATAGCGTAAAATTTGGCTCGTTTGATCCTTATGTGATATATCAGGAGTGCTGTCGAATATCATAGAAAAGTACTTGGCTTCTTTTACTTGCTTGATGACTTTGCTTCTTACGCTTTCCCCAAAATTTTCTATAAACTCGTTCTGAATAGTAGGAGACAGATAGGAAGTAGCAAGCTTGTTTCCCAGCTGGATTCTTAGAAGATATTCATGCAGCATTGGATCATATTTTGCCAATAAATGAACTAGCTCTAGAAAATCTCCTCTGTTTTCTTTTGCTTCAAGTTCAACATCAGTCTTGTTTTTCTCACAATTTACTCCTCGGTGGTCTCGTAAAGCCTAATTCTGTTTAGCCAGGAATCTAATTTCAAGCAATCTTGGCTTTCAACAACTTCTTGTTCTTTTTTGTCAATCATTGCTCTACGAGCAGTCCCAATTTCCAAATCCTTTCATTGTGTGAAATTCCGAACGTGAGCTACACTGGATTCATGCTCGGATATTCTAGGATTCAGTTTCCACCATATGTTGAGTCCATCCTCAGAATTAGATTTTGAGTTACTTCTGTCTGAAAACAGTTTGTAACATAAACAGTAAAGAGCTTTCTTGGAAGGAGAGTAAAACATCCATTATATCAATTTTTTCACCATTTGGCAGAGTTTTAAAAGACCACTCCCGAGTTAGTTTCCTAGTTTGTCCTTGGTTGACACACGTTGACAAATTACTTCACCAAAATCAGAATCTAGGTTTTGAACCACAGATGCGCCTTGATGTACCAGAAAGATCCGTGTGCCATTGCTAATCTTGCTAGGCCATAGGCTAACGTCTTTTGTGTCCACTCTGTCCACAGCTGATTCTGGAATATTTTCTTCATGTTCTTCATCACTTGAGGGAGTTGAAGTTGATGAATCGCTTGAAGTTAAATCCCTTGAGTTTGACGATGATTTGGATTTGTAAACTTCTCCAGCTTCAGTAGTAGTAGTTTCTATATGACTGATGTATTTCAATAGTGCATCTTCATTCTTTTTAATAATTCCTCTCTTACCTTTCTCTTTTTTTTTGTAAGCAGCACCACTTTCTTTAGCTTGCTTCATCTCGGAATAGAGTGATAGTCTGTTACAGGTATAAAACATTTGTTTTTCGAGAAAGAAAATCACACTGCATGTTAAAAAAGGGGAAAAATACATCAAAGTGATGATTGATGAAGCTAAGTATCACAAGTGACATGTCACACATTCTACATTGTTTTGACAAATAACATACATACATATACCAAAGGCTTTTTCCCGCTTACAAGGGAGGTAGCCAAAAAGAAAAAGGCATAAAAACCATTCCCACCCATTCCATCCCTAATACACTCTACTCCTTTCCACTCTCCCTCTTATCTTGGCACCTCCTGGATAACGGGTCATCCCTGCATCTTGTCTACTGCCCTGGGACAGAGGTAGTGTCACAAGACAGCACATCCACAGCAAGACCGCTTCATTAAATCGGCAACCCCCCTCTCCGTTCCCTCATGCAGAAAAGGAGAAGACGGGGAGAAATCCCTTCGGGCTGCGTCAAATTTTTCTCACACATACTACCTCAACCCCCATCTCCCCACCCATTCCCCTTCATGCATCACAACACCATCCATATACAACCATTCCCCATTCACCCCTGTCTTCTGTCCTCTCCCGTCTTTCCTCAACAGACAGTTCCCTCTTCCCCAAAGCCCTTTTTACCCCATCCATCCATCTCCTACAAGGTCGCCCCCTCATGTTCACTCCCTCCACATCTGCCTTCCATACATCTTTTACTAGTCTTTCTTCACTCATTCTTTCCATGTGTCCAAACCATCCCAATACTCTTTCATCCACCCTATCTCCCAACTCCCTTACCACCACTGTTCTCTTTCTCACCTCCTCATTTCTCACTATCCAGCCTAGTAACCCCCATCATACTTCTCAGACACATCATCTCAAACACATTCAAACTCGTTCTCACTTCCTCTCTTATGCTCCATGTTTCTGCCCCACACAGTCCTTTCAGCACAATCACTCCTTCATACAAATTCCTCTTAGCCTCCATTCCCAAATGTCTATTCCTCATTACACTTTTTAATTCACCAAGGCATTACTCGCTTCTCTCAATCTACATTTTACTTCCACCTCTACTCCACCATATCCTGCTACATTCGCAAAAAAGTATCTAAAACTATCCACTTCCTCCAGTCTCTCTCCTTTAATGCTCACTTCCAGTCTGCTGCCACTTTCACCCCTTGTGCATCTAATCACCTTACTTTTACCCACATTTATCTTCAGTTTTCTTCTTTCACACACTCTCTCAAACTCTGTCACCTACTCCCTCAATCCCTCCTCCAATCCTGCCACAAGCGCAGTGTCGTCCGCAAACAACAGCTGGCTCACCTTCCACTTTTCTCCATTTTCTTTAAACATCTCCAATCCCTGACCCACCACCCTTGCATTTACCTCTTGCACCACCCCATCCATGTATAAGTCGAACAGCCAAGGCGACATAACACATCCCTGACGAAGTCCCACCTTTACCTCGAACCACTCACTCTCTCTATTTCTAATCCTGACACATGCTCTTCTACTCTCGTAAAAACTCTTGACAGCTCCTAAAAGCTTTCCTCCTATCCCTTATATCTTCAAAACCTCCCACAGTTCCTTCCTGTCTTCCCTGTCATAAGCCTTTATTAGATTCATAAAGGCCCCAAAAAATTCCTTACCTTTTCCTATATCTTTCTCATATATCTGTCTTACCACAAAAACCTGATCTACGCAACCTCTACCTCTTCTAAATCCACACTGTTCCTCGCCAATTACTCCCTCTGTTCCTCTCCTAATCCTCTCACTCAAGATCCTTCCATAAGCCTTCCTAACGACATTTAACAAGCTAATCCCTCTGAAACTACTACACTCACACTTGTCCCCTTTTCCCTTTTAAAGTGGAACTATACACGCACTCCTCCGGCAACTCTACCCTCTTTCCAGCAAACATTAAATAACTTCACCAGCCAGTCCACCATCATTGCACCTCCTTTTTTTAGACATTCTGCATGGCATCCATCCAGACCAGGTGCCTTACCTGCTCTCATCATCTAAACAACTACCTTCACTTCATGCTTCCTTATTTCTTCTTCATTTTCCTCACTCATCACGGTTATTTTCTTAGCACTTCGCACTGCAACTATCTTTCCCTCCCTATCCATTTCACATTTAGCAACTCCCTAAAATACTCTGCCCATCTTCCCCTTACTGCCTTCCAAATCAACACTGAAACTAAACGTTCACTCACAGACAACACACTCCCACTACACGCGGAACACGCTAGATTACCGCTGAGCTTCGAAAGAACACAAGGCGATAATCTACCCACCTCACAATACACACTATATACGTAGGAATAGAATTATGACCGAGGGAAGTATCCCCCACCCCAATTTATAGCAAACGTAATCACCCCCCTCCTTTTTCAGACGTAATTATATCCCCACACTTTTTTCATGATTAATAAAAAGCGAGCATAGACATACATCAAGAATCAAAATTCAAACTTAGAGTTAAGTAAAAAAAAAAAAAACAGGTTTAAGTTATTAGGTTTAAGTTCTGCCTCAACCAAAATACACCCACACATACACACTTTTTCGTCTTCGTCT
>NC_134786.1:29545655-29573155 GCF_046742065.1 Oratosquilla oratoria | reverse complement strand
CCATTTTCTACTTCCCTCTTACAGGGCTTCCTGAAATATGTTCTTGGAAAATATCATATACAAGAAGCTAAACATTTAAAATTATTTCTGCATAAACTGGCAAAAATGTTAAAAGTATAATCCTTCAATGGATAGTGTCATCAAAGCATATGCCACTCATAACAAAGAAATAAGTAACCCTTCCATAATGCATAAATGTCATTAGCACTTTTAAAAGAAAACAATTCAAACAGGTATATGTTGAACAGCATTAAATGTCAGAAATAACAAAAAAGAAACAAAAGAAAATAGTATTCTATGTCTTTCTTCCAATTATGAAATTTGATTAAGAACAGCAACATTAGATTTCAATGGAGAATATTTTCATCTTTTCAAAAATGGTGAATTGTTAGTAATAATAGTGTCTCTGCATAATTTCATTTTTGTTTCACACACACTTATTTCACTTTTTGTCTAGGGCACACACTGCATAAGAATTTTCAATGCTTCACAAACGAAAATGGTTCAATACTTATTGACACTGTCCTTATGTAATGGTATGGTTCCGAGTCTTCAGATCTGACCAAGGCTCCAGGTCTTCATGTCTCACCAAGTATCCAGGTAGTGCATCAACCTAACACACCAAGGTTCCAGTAGTTCAGGTCTCCCATCACAATCAAGCATCATACATTTCAACAATATGAATACTATCTGTAAAAATGATCAAGATTAATATTCAATTCCCGTGTGATATTATCAATATATTCCCTATACTCTTCTGGATTTAGTGATTCTTGATAAATTATACACGGGGTGTCACATGTATCCTCTTCATTAAATTGTATCCTAACCTTCTTTATATCATCTAAGTGATTAATTAATACTTCCCTAGTTTCTAAGTGTAACATCTTGTATTTATTTCCTCCTGGATATGAGTACCTCGGTGAAAGTTTATGTGATTTTTTGTATTGCTGCTTTTTCATCTCTTGTATATAACCCTGCACGGTTCTCTTACTCTTTGAAATATTTCATATTGAAGAATTTTGTCCTCCCCCAAAAATAATAAAACGAAGTGTTTCTCCTATTACTATGTTAATTTGATTGTTCAGAGTACATTTAACACAAGGAATCCAAGTACCGTATCCCAAGTTATACTATGAGGACTTATCATGCCTCTAAAACATGTAATAGTTTTCTTATTCAACCTCTCTACAACTCCATTGCTCTAGAGATGATTTGCTAAAATAGTGATCTTTTGGATCTTAAATAATGTACATAATTCTTCCAAGATTTTGTTATTGAATTCAGTTCCATTATCTGAACTAAGATCTTAGATGTATTGAAATTACAGACTATCTAATCATAGATTACTGAAGCAATTGTTTCATCTTTCTTATATGGAATGGGTTGTAAAATACAAAATCTTGAGATATAATCAATGGCAACAAATACATATTTATATCCATTCTCAGACATAGGTAACTCCAATATATCTATGTGAACTCTTTCCCAAGGTTTCTGCGGGATGGGGTATAACATAGGAGCAGGTTTTGGTTATTTATCTTTACCTTAGCACATTTCAAACAATTTTCTATATAATCATACTTGGCTAAAAGTATTTAAGTTGTCATTATCTATAAGTTTTATCCTTTCCTGGATGTGAACTACAATCATTATCATGAAGTAACTTCAATACCTCTTGTACAAGAGTTCGGGGTATTACCAACTGATTCACTGGGCCTCTAGAAATATCTTTACCACATACAACTGTTTTTCTATACAAAACTCCATTACATACATACATATACCAAAAGCTTTTTTCCTCCTTACACGGGGGTAGCCAAAAAGAAAAAGCCTAGAAACCACTCCCACCTATTCCATCCCCTACACATTCCACTCCCCCCCCCCCCTCTCATCTTGACACCTCCTGGATGACGGGTCATCCCTGCATCCTGTCCACTGCCCTGGGTCAGAAGCAATGTCATAAGACACAGCACATCCACAGCAAGGCCACTTTATTAATTCGGCGCCCCCCCCCACACACACACACCGTCCCCTCATGCAGAAAAGGAGAAGACGGGGAGAAATCCCTTCGAGCTGCGTCAAATTATTTCTCGTACATACTTCCTCACCACCCATCCCCCACCAACTCCCCCCCATACATCACAGCATCATCCATACACAACTATTCTCCATTCACCCCCATCTTCTGTCCGCTCCCGTCTTTCCTCAACATACATTCCTCTCTTTTGTAATGCCCCTTTTACCCCATCCATTCATCTCATCCTAGGACGCCCCCTCACATTCACTCCTGCCACCTCTGCCTTCCGCACCTCCTTCACTAATCTTTCTTCCCCCATTCTTTCCATGTGTACAAACCATCCCTTTACTCTTTCCTCAACCCTATCTCCCAGCTCCCTTTCCATCCCTGTTTTTCTCCTCAACTCCTCATTTCTCACTCTGTCTAGCCTAGTAACCCCTATCATACTTCTCAAACATTTCATCTCAAACACATTCAAAGTCCTTCTCTCTTCCTCTCTTATGTGCCATGTTTCTGCCCCGTACGCTGTCGGCACAATCACTCTTTCATATAACCTACTCTTAGCATCCATTTCCAGATGTCTATTTCTCATTACATTTTTTAATCCACCAAGGCATTTACTCGCTTCTCTCAATCTACATTCCACCACACCCCCCACTCCTCCCTTTCCTGTCACATTCGCACCCAAGTATCTAAAACTATCCACTTCTTCCAGTCTCTCTCCCTTAATACCCACTTCCAGTCTTCTGTCACTCTCTCCCTTGTACATCTCATCATCTTACATTTGCCCACATTTATCATTAGCTTCCTTCTTTCACACACCTTCTCAAACTCTGTCACTTACTTCCTCAATCCCTTCTCTGATCCTGCGACAAGCTCAGTGTCGTCAGCAAACAACAACTGGCATATTTCCCACCATTTTCTTTAACCATCTCCAACCCCTGACCCACTACCCTTGCATTCACCTCTCGCACCACCACATCCATGTATAGATTGAACAGCCAGGGCAATATAACACACCCCTGATGAAGTCCCACCTCTACTTCAAACCATTCACTATCTCCATTCCTATTCCTAACATAAGTTCTACTACTCTCGTAAAAACTCTTGACTGCTCTTAACAGCTTTTCTCCCATCCCATATATCTGCAGTACCTCCCAAAGTGCCCTCCTGTCTACCCTGTCGTAAGCCTTTTCCAAATCCACAAAAGCCCCAAAAAACGTCCTTACCATTTTCTATAGCTTTCTCACATATCTGTCTTTTCACACTGTCTTAAAACCACACTGTTCCTCTCCTAATCCTCTCAATCAAGACCATCCCATAAACCTTCCCAACTACACTCAACAAGCTGATCCCTCTGAAACTACTACAATCACACTTGTCTCCCTTTCCCTTGTAAAGCGGAACTATACAGGTACTCCTCCAGTCCTCCGGCACTCTACCCTCTCTAAAACAAACATTAAATAACCTCACCAACCAGTCCACCATAACTGTACCTCCTTTCCTCAGACATTCTGCATGGCATCCATCACGACGAGGTGCCTTACCTGCTCTCATCATCTTAACAGCTGCTTTCACTTCATCTTTCCCTATTTCTCCTCCATTTTCCTCACTCATCGCTGTCATTTTCTTAGCGCTTCCCACTGCAATTACCTTTCCCTTCACATTTAGCAACTCCCTAAAATACTCTGCCCACCTTCCTCTCACTGCATTCTCTTCCATTATCATCTCTCTACCTGCACTTTTTACCTTTTCTTCTCTACTTGCTTCGCCTCCTCTTCCTCTTTTAATTTCTCTCCAAAATATCTCTTTATTACTTTCAAAAATTTTCTGTCATACCCCCATTTCACATCTGCTCTCCTCTTTGTTTCCTTTATATTATGCTTAACTTCCCTTCTCTTTACTTTATACCTCACATACGATTCCCTCGTCCTAATCTGTAGCCAATCTATGAAAGCCTGCTTCTTCTCTTCTACACCATTCTTTGCTTCCTCATCCACCACTCACTACCCTTCCTTCTATTTCCTCCCGCCCTCCTTGTTCCAGACATCATCTTTGCACACCTTATGACTCCCTCCTTGAACCATCCCCATTCCTCCCCCACTTCTAGTTCTACTCTATCCTTCACTCCCTACTACTCCTCTCTCACCTTCTTCTTATACTCCTTTTCATTTTCTTTCCCATTTAAGCAGTTCACTCTAAACATCTCCCTAGCTTCTGTCCTTTTCCTCTTTCTGCACCTATTTTCCACTCTCAACTTACCTTCCACCAGAAAATGATCTGATATTCCCCCACTCTCTCTCTTTAGAACATGTATATCCTTAACTCTTCCTACCATACTCCTGGTCACCACTGTGTAGTCCATTAACGCTCTATCTGCCACCCTTCTATCCACCACCCTCTCCCATGTGTACTTATGTTTGCCTTTCTTCCTAAACACTGTATCTGCTATTATCAGCTCTCTTTCAAGACACATCCCCATCAATTCTCCACTATGATTTTTACCTGGAACTCCATACTTCCCAATCACTCTGTCAATTGGTTCGTTTCCTACCCTAGCATTAAGGTCTCCCAATACAACTACATTGACATTTCTCCCTAACCACTCTATGCACTAATTTCAATTTACCCTAAAAACCTCCCTTTCCTCTACGCTCCTCTCATTACCAGGCCCATACGCACTTACAAAAACCCACATCTCCCTTCCTAGCTTCACCTTCATCCAAATTAACCCTGAAGAAACCTCCTTCCACTCTACTACACGCTTACCTATATCTTCACTTACTAGTATAGCCACCCCTTCTCTCCCTCGTCCCCTCTTCCCTCCTGAGAACCTCCCAGCTACACTCCCAAACTCACACTCGCCCCTCCCTTTCATTTTAGTTTCACACAAAGTCAGCACATCCATCTTTCTTTTCACAAACATACTGCCTATCTCTTCCCTTTTACTCTCATCCATTTCACATTCACGCACATTAAAAGACCCAAACCTTAGGGTACTGGTTGGAATACTCCCAGACCTTCTTATGTCTTTACTTTTTTTAGGAATGTCCCCTTTTGGTGCTACAGGTAGCAGGACTCCTAATCCCACCCCCGTCCAGCTTTTTGTCGCCTCTTACGACTCAAGTGGGAAGAATTGGTGGTAGTTTTCTTTTCCCCCACCACAGGGTAGGCGAAAAAAAGGAAATGGATATTTAGAGAAATGGTACAGGACAGTAACAAGGGGTTGGGGGATAGCATAACGGAGGGACAGTAGTAGTATAAAAGTGTCATAATTTCTCTATGAACAGAGTTTTCCTCTATCATAGACAAAATGATGTGTGGCTCTGGTCCGTACGGGCTCCCCATAAAGCCCCTAAAGTATCAACTGCATGCTACTTTGCCACAATAACATTCAGCCAATACCCCAGACCCTTTTGGTAGTTTTGTAGGATTTTCTCTTGGGTTCATCAAACACTGGACTAATGAGGCTCATATCTTATCATCCCTTTGTTCATTTATTTAGCATTTTCTCATCTAAGGCTACTAGCTCATCTCTACTACAGATAAAATTGATCAACCCTGTTGTTGATTAGCTAATATTTCTAGAAAGTGCATCTACTGCGACATTCTTTCTAGCCGGAATATATTCAAACCTAACCTCGTTACATTTAAGTATAGTAAACCACCTGGCCAGTTTGCCTCTAAGGTTCCTATATTTAGACAAGTTCTGAATAGCTGTATGATCAGTACGCACTCTGATTTGATATCCAAGTATCATATCTCTAAAACTATCTAATGAATATATCACTGCTAAAGTTTCTCTTTCTGTTATAGAGTAGTTTCTCTCTGCACTATTACAAAGTCTAGATGTGTAAGCTATTGGTTTCAAAGTTCTATTTATCTTTTGCATCAGTATGCCTCCTAATCCTATGTCAGACGGATCAGTACAAAGAGTGAACTCTTTATCATAGTCTGGAAATATTAAAACCGGAGCAATCGTAAGTCTATCTTTCAACTTGTCAAAAAAATTGCTGTTGTATAGGTTCCCATATGAACTTTCATTCTTTCTTCAACGAAGAACTTAATAGATTAGCCATGTCTGCATATCCTTAGATAAATTTTCCATTACATCCTGTCAGCCCAAGAAACTTCTAACTTTTTCTACATTGTTTGGAACTGGAAAATTCTTTAGTAATACAACCTTTGAATTTATTGTACTAAGTCCATGCCTGTCTATCTTATGTCCCAAATAAATAACACTGTCATGCAAAAACTTACATTTTTCAAGTTTCACTTTCAATCCTGCTTCAACTATTCTTGAGGATGTCAAATGTAATTTCTTAAGGTGCTCAGCCGTTGTTTGGGAAACTATTAAAATATAATCTAGAAATAAACTGGCAGTATTTTTTTAACAACCCATCTAGAACTGTATGCGTTAGTTTTACGTAACTTAATTGACTATTGCATAACCCAAATGGCATTCGTTTGAACTCATAGTGCCTCGTTGGGGTAAAAATTGCTGTGAATTCTCGTGAGTCTTCATGCAACTCTATTTGCCAAAAAGTAGCTTCTATATCTATAGTGCTAAAATACCTATTTTCAGTTCCCAAACTTCTAAGTATGTACTTATCATTGGTAATGGTAATCGGTCGCGTATGGTATGTATATTCAATTGCCTATAATCTATAGCTGGACGCATGGTACCATCTGATTTTGGCGCATGGTACCATCTGATTTTGGCACCAGAATCAGAGTGAAGCTCTATTAACTTTTACTATGTTCAATAATATCCTGCGATAACATTTTAGTGATCAATTTATCTACAATGGCTAGTTTAGAATGTGATACTCTGTAGGCAGGTATATAGATAGGTTGAGTTCCTGGATTTAATTTGCCTGGGGCGTCCCCGACAAGGCAACTGCTTTATTGTGTTTCAAGAGCAAAGCAACTAAATTTTCGTCCAACTCAGGACAACTAGTAGGTTCTAGTTGGTTCTTATATTTCTTTTCCAACTCTATTTCTTCCATAACTGAACAGATTAATGAAATTCCACTTCCTCAGTACTCTCATTTAAAGTCTTAATGAGTTTTGTATAAACATGAAAACACCCTATTTGTGCACCTTTTCTTAAGACTATGTCTTTATTCAAAGTACTAATCACTAATATATCTACCATGAGTCCAAAATCAAACATTTTAATCTAATTGATTCTGGGATGGTCAAAATTTCAGAGTCTACAGTGACTCCTTTCAGCTGCACTGCTACCCTATTAATTGCTATGGAGTATGATAATGTCGACTTTATTATGCCACCTTCCACAGTTAGCAAAACAACATTTGTAGTTGATGAATTAGTAATTTCTGGAATTTCTTGAACACCTAAGTTGGGTCCACAATATGAGATATTATTTATATTGGCCTGGATCGCTCTGCCTCGCTATCTAAAATATAATTATCTTTCCTATCTATTTCTAGAGATTCTTTTATTACTGTCTCTGACCTTAAGTCTGGTTGATTTAAGAATGAGATTAATTGTGATTTCACTAAGATCTCTAACTCAGCAGGAAATATGACCATGTTCTCTTTTATCATAGTTCCAAATCCTATCTGTAAATCTCCTGGGAAAACAGATTCTTCTACAACTATCACTGGAATGTACAATTGTTAATTTGTATATAAGATGACTTCTAATTAAACCTTACCTAATGTTTTTTAACTGATTTCCTGTTACTCCTTGCAATGAGTAATGAATTGGTTCCAAGATTGTCACTCCTGGTTTCAATTGGTTTAAAATTCTACCAGTTATAATATTAACTGCAGATCCTGTATCAATAAATATTTGAATAGGTTTATTGAGCACTCTACCACCAATGAGAGGTCCTACAGAAATAAATTCAATTGTTATAGTTAGTTTACAAATATCTCTGATGTTGGAGTTTTCTTTCACCCTTCTATCACTCTTATCCCTAACAAAATACTGTCTATGTGTATTTCTATGGGTAGCTCTGTAGTGTTGTTTGATTTTGTGTCTGGGGGGTTTCCTCTTGTTTTAGGGTGCATACCAAAACTTTCTACATTCCTGTGTTCTATGTTCAATCCTCTGTTGATACATACAGAAAGGTGGGTTTCTACAATGATATTCATCATGACCCTTGTATATGCAATTTCTACAAATATTTTTATAATAAATTTTTTATGCTTTATGCCCCCAGGTATTACAATTGCAATATTCAATTCTAGCATTCCTTGAAGTGCTATGTTCAGATCCTCTTCTGTAATCATTTCTGTAATCATTTCTAGAGTTCCTAGTTTATTTTTGTAGTTGCATTTCCACAGTCATCATATATGGACTAATTGCTTTAGATTCATTATATCCTTGATGATAATCTAGCTCTCCGATTTCCACATAAAATATCTTAAAATCTCTGTATAACCTTTCTGCAGTTATTTGATCAAAATTATATGTAGTCATACCTTTAAATTTCAAAAGTCGGTTTGAATCAAGTGCCTCCACGTAGGCTTCCTCCACGTACTTTCGTCCTTGACACGTACATTAGCCACGTCTTCGCCCCTCATTCACTGTTGCTTGTGGTGGTTGTAGACCACATCGTTCAATGTTGCTTGTAGTGTTAGACACCTTCGTTCACTATTGCTTGTAGTGGTTGTAGACCATTTCGTTCACTGTTGCTTGTAGTGGCTCCCTCCTAGTCAGCATACGTGTGGCTTCGCGGTTGTGGTTGTGGTTGCGGTTGTGCACTGTGTGATTGGTGTACCCGTACACTCATAGCCGTATCTTGCACTCCGTCTTGTAGTTTGATGCATTCACCTATCTCTTCGGAGCGTTCAATTCTTTCGTTACATCCCTCCGCTGCCACTACTTTTACCTCCGTCTCTCCGTAATTATTGGTTTTATTCTGTTTACTGTTCCCTTCTATTGTTTTGTATTTCTTCTTTAACTTCCAAATTTCTTTCCATCAAAGTCTTAAATAAGCATGTCTATCACCATATCTTTCTGTAGTAAGTAATGTTTCTTGATGGGATGAATTAAACGGAGGTAAAAATTTTCTTCTCTTCTTCCCGAATAATATTACACTTGGTTTGTCAATTTACATCAAGGGACTCCCCCCGGAATTCTCAATCCACTCACTGAGACACCTGTGCACCGACGTCATCCAATGAAATTTACTGTTACAACTAAGTGCCTCCTCCATTGGCGTGACTTGTCTCCCGTGTACCAATATTTTTTCTCCTCCTCCACCCTTTCTCCTATCAGAAAGACTGTTACAACGTCTTAAGCAATACTGCTTACACAATCAGGATATCGATGCATGAATGGCTTAATTTACATATTTTCAGCTAGCGGCTGTTTATAAACTTTGGTCGAGAAACGAGATTATGCAACTCCTTCGCGGCTATTGTTTACCAAACATCCTGCACATAAAAATGAAATTCTTATCACCTACCCCTCTATCTACCTTACTTGTCTACCTTTATCTACTAGCCTCTTACAGCTGTATTCAGTTTAACGACGCCAATTTAGAACAGTGAGGCGGTGTTCACCGAGGAAGTTAGTGTGTGTTGTCGAGAAACAAGACTACCAATACTATTAAGCCGGTACCTGGTCATACTGAGTGAGCCCGCGTTTTATGAGTGTTTATTGTGTTGACGACACAAAATATGTGAAGTGCCGTACTGTCACTACAGCGCAATGGAGTTAAGTCTTCCCATGGAGCAGCTGCTCGCCGTTTGACGGTAAATGGAGAAAACAGCCGGCTTGCCAAGCAAACAAATGAACACGGAATAGAAGCGTCTTAATAATTGCCACAAGACTAAACGATTACAAGAATTGGCCAACAACATTTGCTACTTTTAAGTATTTATTCGTAAATCATTACCATAAATTGAGCCACAGTTAATGAATAAGTCAATAGTAAATGTGAAGGTATTCTTGTTATATGTGACAAAATGCAAAGTAACAAATGTTCATTTCAAACATTTGTAAAGGTTTAAAAATTTGTGTCTGTCACAAGAACGCCTCCATTTGGCCTACTTGACTGATTTTGTTCTGTGTCAGCTGTGGTAATACAAAATTATTTAACCTCAGAGAGCTAATGAACTCGGCCGTTAAACGTAGATTTAGTAAGATTAATGTCTTCCAGTGTAGTTTTGTCCTCCTTTGCAGGCTGATTTATATACCAGAAAGTGTGGTTTTGTCTCCTCCACGTACCACGTACTTTATTTTCCCCTTACTTTGCCACAATCCTATTATTAAGATTAATCTAAGGCTTTTATGTGTCAGAATAGCTGTCGTGCCGTTTAACGTAGATGTTGTGTATTAGAATTCTTTGTTTAATTTGTTTTAAAGGGGGAGGGAGTGAATGGAGGTAAGGCTATCATTGCAAACGTTTTGGAAAATCTTAAACATTTGTGATTTATGAAAAGAGCGCAAATGTCAGCTTCATAATGTATGAACCAAACTACATTTTAAGGTATACATCGCGGAAACACCACTCACACACCAGATGTCATGGTGACGTACAGCATTCATTTGTCTTTAACTAACCCCATCATGCTGTTGGCTAACACAGTTAAAGAAGTCTTTTTACAACTATTCCTGTGGTGCCTGTTAATGAAAAAATGCGTATTTCGAATATCGTTTAATTGAAATGAATATATATATATATATATATATATATACATATATATATATATATATATATATATATATATGTGTGTGTGTGTATATATATATATACATATATACATATATATATATATATATATATATATATATATGTGTGTGTGTGTGTGTGTGTGTGTGTGTGTGTTGTGTGTGTGCGTGTGTGTGTGTGTGTGTGTGTGTGTGTGTGTGTGTGTGTGTGTGTGTGTGTGTGTGTGTGTGTGTGTGTGTGTGTGTGTGTGTGTGTGTGTGTGTGTGTGTGTGTGTGTGTGTGTGTGTGTGTGTGTGTGTGTGTGTGTGTGTGTGTGTGTGTGTGTGTGTGTGTGTGTGTGTGTGTGTGTGTGTGTGTGTGTGTGTGTGTGTGTGTGTGTGTGTGTGTGTGTGTGTGTGTGTGTGTGTAGAAGGGGCTGCCATGTCCCTTTGGGATAGCTCCGACTACCTTGGTTCCCACCTGACACCCAGCTCTCACTTTTGGCTCCTAGAAGCTGTAGAATGCGCAGCGGCCACACCCCGGTAACCGTTTTGGCAGACGGGCTAAACAAGGTGAGGGTAGCCGGTTGGGTTTGAAACTCTCCGGTGAGTTATTAAGGGTATGCCTACCCTAGGATGTGAAGACTGCCGTCGGCAGAATGAGCGGAAGAGGTCAATTTGTTGTCCCAACGGTCATTAAGGCGGCGACTGCAGGGGTCGTGAAACGTTGAGAGCACGGCAAGGCACAGAAGGCGTCGTGGTCATCCACTTCAGCTAAAGGAGCCCCTGGTTGTGACGGCCTCCGTACCAACGGACCCTGGTTCCCGAGGCCGAGAGAGTAGGATTGCCCCCGTGCAACGACTTTCCCACTTAAAACCATTCCCGCACAGGTGTTTCCTCTCAGGTGGCACCCTCTCCTCCCCCTCCCCCCTCAATCCTTTCATCAAAAGCCCTGCGGTGATGGAGAACGGGGGAAGCAACAGGTGGAGGCGACCACTGGAAGTTGTAGTCAGAACCCTGCACGTAGGCGGCCTGGCGGCAATAGTCGCTCTTCTTCTGACCCCGGGACAACAGTGGAGTTCGGTGTTCCCCCAGGCGACTGAGCAGCCTTTTTAGGGTAGTACTGCTCACCCTCATACGAGGGAAGGGACTAGAAAAGGTGTCCCAACCAAAAATTTTCCTTATAAACTGGCCAGTATACCGCGACTGGCAGTTTGCTCTTTAAGCGGTCGAAAACAAAGAAGAAAGAACCTAATACTTGGCACATGGAACGTGTGCACCCTCATGGATAGAGAAAACTCCTCAAGGCCTGAGAGGAGAACAGCCCTCGTCGCAAGAGAACTGGCCCGCTACCGCATCGACATGGCGGCCCTCAGTGAAACCAGACTTCCTGAGGAGGGATCAGTTGCAGAACGGAAAGGTGGTTACACTTTCTTTTGGAAAGGCAAGAGCAAAGATGAAGACAGAATACATGGAGTAGGACTTGCCATCAAAACCTCACTCCTCAAACAGTTACCCGACCTTCCAGCATCTATTAACGAACGGCTGATGAAGATTCGCTTCCCTCTTGACCGTTCCCGACATGCCACGATCATCAGCGCTTACGCCCCCACCCTTACAAGTAGCGACGAAGCGAAAGAAGCCTTCTATGAAGAGCTCAACACCTTAGTGAAAGACGTACCCCCTAGCGACAAACTCTTTCTGCTGGGCGACTTCAACGCCAGAGTTGGAGCGAATTACAACAACTGGAATGGTGTGTTGGGACTACATGGTATAGGCCTAATGCTCCTGAGCATGTGCACTGAAAACCAACTCGCTATTACGAACACCATGTGTTTAGACAGGCAGACAAGTATAAGACGACCTGGTTACATCCCAGATCTAGGCAGTGACATTTGATTGACTTCGTCATCTGCCGCCAGAGAGACATTCGCGATGTGAAGATCACAAGAGCAATGCGCGGTGCAGAATGCTGGACAGACCATCGTCTAGTCAGATGCATCCTATCACTGCACACCATCCCACCACACCGTAAAATGCCGAAAACCATCAAGCCAGCATACAACGTTGCTCGACTTAAGAACTACCAGCAACGTAATGAATTTGCGGATGACCTGGACGACCGACTAATTGCTCACGGACCCTTGACTGGCTGCCCGACACAACAATGGGAGCAGTTTAAGTCTCTGGTGACGGAGTCAGCCAGGGCCACCATTGGTCCCAGGAAGAGAATCCATCAAGACTGGTTTGATGAGAATGATGAGACCATAAAGTCACTCTTCGACAACAAACAGAAGGCCTTTATTGAATGGCAGAACGACACTTCCTCCACCTCCAAGCATGATCGCTTTAAGCACCTCCAGAGACAGGCCCAGACAACGCTCCGAAAGATGCAGGACAAGTGGTGGGAGGACAAGGCAGAGGTCCAAAGATACGCTGACACCCAGAACTCCAAAATGTTCTACAGTGCCATAAAGGAGTTATATGGACCCATGAAGCCGTGTACCGCTCCTCTCTTGAGAGTAGACGGCTCCACCCTACTGAAAGAGAAGAGAAGCATCAACGCGCGATGGAGGGAGCATTTCTGCACTCTTCTTAACCGGCCATCAACAGTAGAATCTCATGCCCTCGACCTCATCACCCACAAACCCACAGTCCACTGCCTCGACCTTCCACCAACGATGGAAGAAGTTATGAAGGCCATTAGCCAGACCAATTCAGGCAAGGCCCCTGGCATGGATGGGATCCCAGCTGAAATCTTTAAGTCAGTTGGACCCGTTACCCTGAAATCCTTCTTCTCCCTCCTTCCTAACATCTGGGAAGATGAAGAGATACTCAAAGAACTCAGAAATGCCACCGTCATCTCTCTCTTCAAGAACAAGGGTAGTAAGACAGACTGTGGAAATTATAGAGGGATCTCTCTTCTCCACATTGCGGGGAAAATTCTGGCAAGAGTCATGGTCAACCGTCTCGTTATCCATGTCTCTGAAGACAACCTGCCAGAACCACAATGCGGATTTCGACCAAACCGCAGTACGGTTGACATGATCTTTGTCATGCGCCAAGTGCAAGAGAAATGCATTGAACAAAACATGTACTTGTACGCAGTCTTTATTGACCTCACCAAGGCATTCGACACAGTGAACAGGGAGGCCCTCTGGGTTATTCTGTCCAAGCTCGGATGCCCAGAAAAATTCGTCAATCTTACTAGACAATTCCATGACGACATGACTGGGCAGGTGCTGTCATGCGGAGACGTGTCGGAACCCTTCAACATCAGCAATGGCGTCAAACAGGGATGCGTCCTGGCCCCGATCCTCTTTAATCTGTTCTTCACCTGTGTGCTCAACCATGCTTTCAGGGACCTGGACCTTGGCGTATATCTGCGATTCAGATCTGAAGGTTCTGTGTTCGATCTTCGTCGACTAAGACGAAGAAACTCATTCTTGAGGCACTTTTTGCTGATGACTGTGCCCTCATGGCCCACAAGGAATCTGACCTACAGCTAACCGTCGATAAGTTTGCTGAGGGTGCCCGCCTCTTTGGCCTTACCATCAGCCCTGGAAAGACAGAGGTGCTTTTCCAACCAGCACCCATCTCTACCTCCCAGCCTCCCTCCATTTCCATCGAGGGAACTCAACTGAAAAATGCGAAGGAGTTCAAATATCTCGGCAGCACCATTAGCAACGACGGTAGCTTGGACAAAGAAATCAGTGCCAGAATCTGCAAAGCCAACCAAGCACTTGGCCGGCTCAGAACACGAGTCCTGAACCAGCGAAACGTCAGACTTTCTACCAAACTGAAAGTGTACAGGGCTGTGGTCCTTACCAGCCTTCTTTATGGCTGTGAGTCATGAACCCTGTACAAACGACACCTGAAGCAGCTAGAGCGCTTTCACATGCGCAGCTTAAGATCCATTTTAAATATCGAATGGCAAAACCGAGTCACAAACCTGGAGGTGCTCGACCGTGCAGAGATGACCAGCATCGAGGCCATGATCCTCAAAAGTCAGCTCCGATGGGTGGGACATGTCATTCAAATGGATGACTACCGCCTCCCCAAACAACTCTGGTATGGAGAACTTAGCTCAGGTAAAAGAAACACAGGTAGACCACGCAAGCGCTTTAAAGACTGCGTGAAGACACACCTCACCCATACTAACATTCCACCAAAAAAGCTTGAAACTGAAGCTTTGGACAGACCTCAGTGGTGTTCCATCACCCTGCAGGCCCAGACCGTTTTTGAGGACCAACGCAGGGAAAACGCCAGGAAGGCAAGGGCGAGGCGCAAGGCCACGTCATCACAGCCTCCAAGCAATGAACATTTCCCCTGCCCCCACTGCCCCCGCGTCTGCCGTTCGAGAATTGGCCTCATAAGCCACCTCCGAACCCATAACAGGCGTTGACGAACCTCCCCGCCAGAAAACCTGAGAAGCTGTCATCGTCGTAATCGACGGACTACCATCATATATATATATATATATATATATATATATATATATATATAAATATATATATACATATATATATACATATATATATACATATATATACATATATTTATATATATATATATATATACATATATATATATATAATATGTATATATAATATGTATATATAATATATATATATATATATATATATATATATATATATATACATATATAATGATAATAATAAGTCAGCGCAGTGGTTAGAATCTCCTTCAGAATTTCTTTGGTGGGCACACATGATTTGACAAAATTATATTTCAATAATTGCACTGAAAGCATGGACGGTTTTGATGAGTCCCGTTTTTCTGAAAGGAAAGGAGTGAGTAAAACCAGACCTTTGTCAATGACGAGGTTGGCTGTGTATGTGCGTTGACAAGTAAGAGTTCTGGAATGTGTTTACTTAATTAATGCTTCTCAAGGAGAAATTACGTTCAGTTTGGATGTGTGATACCAGTTGATCCCATCATGAAACGCTATTTGCTCCCCCCAGTTTTTCCATGTTATGAATGACCAGCAATATACTTTATCACCAGATGTTAAAATCTGTCTAATTTGAATACGCTAGTGATAGCTGGTCATTTATTCTAGTGTTTAGCCCGGAAGTAGGGGGGGGGGTAAATTTTGTTTCCTAGGGAGACTACTCGGTACCGCACATATCTTCACTAAAAGATTAATGATAATGATAATAATAACGATAAAAAATGATGATGATGATGATGATGATGATGATGATGATGATGATGATGATGATGATGATGATGATGATGATGATGATGATGATGATGATGATGATGATGATGATGATGATGATGATGATGATGATGATGATGATGATGATGATGATGATGATGATGATGATGATGATGATGATGATGATGATGATGACGATGACGATGACGATGACGATGACGATGACGGTGACGACGACGACGACGACGACGATGACGATGACGATGACGATGACGATGATGATGATGATGATGATGATGATGATGATGATGATGATGATGATGATGATGATGATGATGATGATGATGATGATGATGATGATGATGATGATGATGATGATGATGATGATGATGATGATGATGATGATGATGATGATGATGATGATGATGATGATGATGATGATGATGATGATGATGATGATGATGATGATGACTTTTGACTTCGCGCCGATCTGCTACCTTCTACTAATGTCTTCTTTAACACTTCTATGACTCCATCTCTTTAGTGTGATGTCTCCAAAGGTAGAAGTGTTGGCTATGCTGACAAATTAACATTGGCATAAGTAGTACAAGTTTGGTACTCACAGTGTTAATGTTTACCTGATTCAACTGATATTAATAAATAAAACGACGCTAGAATGTCTTCACCTAATCAGATTTTATGCCTTCGAGTGCACATGAAATTCCCTATGACTAAATAAAAATAAAATAAAGTAATAAAGTAGAATAAAAGATACAATTAAGTATAACAAAACAAAAGCCAGATCAAAAGTAACAAAAATTTTCAACAGACTATAATTTAGAAAACCCACCTTGTAAGAACAGAATAGCAAAGTTATGAATTTAACAATGCGTACTTTGAAATTCATACTTTTGTATAAACAATAGATAAATTTCATACCCCGTCTGGGGTATTGGCTTCATAGTATTGTGAGGTTAAAGCTGCTCAGTAGCATGCAGATGATTCTTTCGGGTCTATATGGGGCATCCCTACGGACCAGAGTCACATATAATTTTGTCTGTGGTAGAGGAATTCTCTATTCATAGAAAAATTATATTTTATTATACTGCAACTGTCACTCCGCTATGCTGTCCCCCAACTCTTGATACTGCCCTGTACCACTTCTCTGAATATTAATTTTCTCATTTCGCAGAACCCTGTGGTGGGGAAAAAGAAGACTGCCACCAAGTATTTCCCCTTGAGTCGTAAAAGGTGACAAAAAACGGGACGGGGATAGGACTAGGAATCCTTCTCCCGGTAGCCCCAAAGGAGACATTCCTATAGAAGAAGAAGAAAAAGAAGAACGCGAAGAAGAAGAAGAAGAAGAACGCGAAGAAGAAGAAGAAGAAGAACGCGAAGAAGAAGAAGAAGAGCGCGAAGAAGAAGAAGAAGAACGCGAAGAAGAAGAAGAAGAAGAAGAACGCGAAGAAGAAGAAGAAGAAGAAGAAGAAGAAGAAGAAGAAGAAGAAGAAGAAGAAGAAGAAGAAGAAGAAGAAGAAGAAGAAGAAGAAGAAGAAGAAGAAGAAGTGAGAAGTGAGAAGAGTGTAGAGGAAAGGGAGGCTTTTTGTATATATTTAAATGAATGTACAAAGTGTTTAGGGAGAAATGTCAATGTAGTGGTATTGTGAGACCTTAATGCTAAGGTAGGAAAGAAGCAAGTAGATGGAGTGATTGAGAAGTGTAGAGTTCCAGGAAAACAACGATGTGGAGAATTGATGGTGATGTGTTTAGAAAGAGAATTGATAACAAATACAGTGTATAAGAAGAAAGTAAAAAAGAAGTACAAATGGGAGAGGATTGTGGATGCAGTGGTGGTAGATAATGCGTTAATCGACTATATAGTCCTAACCAGGAGAATAGTAGGAAGGGTAGAGGATGTACATATTCTAAGGGGATAGAATGGGGAAATATTATAATTTTTTGGTGAAAGGTAAGTTGAGAGTGGAGGATAGATGGAGGAAGAAGAAAAGGACAGAAGGTAGGGAGGGACTTGAAGTAAACTGCTTCAATGAAAAAGAAAAGGAGAAGAAGTAAAAAAAAAAAAAAAACTGAGTGGGAGGGAGTGAAGGATAGAGTAGGACTAGAATAGGAGGAGGAATGGGGATGGTTCAAGGATGGAGTCACAAGGTGTGCAAAGATGGTGTGTGGAACAAGGAGGGCGGGAGGAAATAGAAGGAAGGGTAGTGAGTGGTAGGATGAGGAAGCAAAGAAGGTTGTAGAAGAGAAAACGCGAGCTTTCATAGATTGGTTACAAAATAGGACGAGAGAAGCATATGAGAGGTATAATGAAAAGAGAAGAGAAGTGAAGCATAGGATAAAGGTGGCAAAGAGAAGAGCAGATGTGAAGAGGGGGTATGACATAATTTTTGAACGCAATAAAAAAAATTGAAATACATAAAGAAAGGAAGAGGAGGCAAATTAAGTAGTGAAGAAAAGGTAAAAGGTGCAGATGGAGAGATGATAATGGAAGAAACGGAGGTAAGAGGAAGATGGGCAGAGTATTTTAGGGAGTTCTTAAATGTGAAGGAGGATAGGGAGGGAAAGGTAGTTGTCGTGGGTAGCGCTATGTAAATGACACTGATGAGTTATGAAGCAAATGGAGAAGAAATTAGGAAAGATTAGGTGAATGCAGTTGTTAAGATGATGAGAGCAGGGCACCTGGGTTGGATGGGTGTCATGTAGAATGTCTATGTATATCTATGTATATGAAAAAATAAAGTTTTCCAGTTTTGAAAATTTCCTGGCGTTTTTATGACCACCTTCCAAAATCCGGCAAAAATGTCCCATTGTGTAAGGATTCTGATTGATTGAGAGAGTGGTGACGTCACGGCAACGGAGACAACTGATCGGTTGAGAATGGTGACGTCACGGCAATGGAATCGACTGATTGGACGAGAACACTGACGTCACGGGAACGGAGACAATTGATTGGCCGCGAGCGAAGGGCAGGAAACACAAGAATAAGTTTCCCCAACTTTACGCCTCACTCAAAAAATCTCAGTAACAGCCACAATTAAGAGATTCCATTAGAAAATATTGGGGATCAACAATATTTATGAGTAATTTTTATTGCCTTTATGATTAACCTAACGAGAAAGAGAAAGAGAGAGAGAGACGACGGGAGAATTTGACGACAACGTCGGGAGACTTTGACAACCCCTTTTGGAGACTGAAGACTCCTTCGGGAGATTTTGAAGACTCCTTCGTAAATCCCGCGGAATTTCCACGGGCTTGCTAGAGAGAGACGACGGGAGAATTTGACGACAACGTCGGTAGACTTTGACGACTTCTTTTGGAGACTGAAGACTCCTTCTGGAGATTTTGAAGACTCCTTCGTAATATTTCAAAGTTGAATAACCGTGGAATTTCCGCGGGTCCTATGTGACATGACAAACAATTCAATTTTTTTTATTACCTTTATGATTGACCAAACGAGAAGGAGAAAGAGAGAGACGAGGGGAGAATTTGACGACAACGTCAGTAGACTTTGACGACTCCTTTTGGAGACTGAAGACTCCTTCGGGAGATTTTGAAGACTCCTTCGTAAATCCCGTGGAATTTCCATTTATTCAAAACTTAACGTGTGACGTCATGTCGCGTTGCTTTCTGAGCTCCAAACAGAACTTCACGAAAATAAGTAGATAAATAAATAAATACACAAATAGATAAATAGTATTCAAATGGTGAGACATGACCGCTCGGGTCAAGGTAAGGATAAGAAGTGACGCCGCTTTACCCAAGCCAAGCCAAAAATGGCACTGGTGTCAAAGGTGAACAGTGTGCCAGACGTCACCATACGCCGACGTAAGATAGATTCATAATACAATTCTGTAATCACCAGCACACATAGCAAGGCACACAGCAATCAATAATACTACTCTTGAAAAGTATTCAGTAATCATAAATAGAAATAGCTATGTTAACTAACTACACTAAAATGTAATATATACTAGGAAACAGTGTTTACCTCCGCGCATGCGCGGTTCTTTGGCGCGAAAAATTCCCGCGCTGTGCCAACCTATGGTCAACGCGGGGAAACACCAGGTCAAAGCTTTGTTTTCAAGCTAGCCCGCAAGCAAGCCCGCAAAAGAGAGAGAGAGAGAGAGAGAGAGAGAGAGAGAGAGAGAGAGAGAGAGAGAGAGAGAGAGAGAGAGAGAGAGAGAGAGAGAGAGAGAGAGAGAGAGAGAGAGAGAGAGAGAGAGAGAGAGAGAGAGAGAGAGAGAGAGAGAGAGAGAGAGCGAGAGAGAGAGAGAGAGAGAGAGAGAGAGAGAGAGAGAGAGAGAGAGAGAGAGAGAGAGAGAGAGAGAGAGAGAGAGAGAGAGAGAGAGAGAGAGAGAGAGAGAGAGAGAGAGAGAGAGAGAGAGAGAGAGAGAGAGAGAGAGAGAGAGAGAGAGAGAGAGAGAGAGAGAGAGAGAGAGAGAGAGAGAGAGAGAGAGAGATATGACGAGAGAATTTGACGTCGGGAGACTTTGACGACTCCTTTTGGAGACTGGAGACACCTTCGGGAGATTTTGAAGACTCTTTCGTAATATGTTACGAAATAGCAAAAATTATATGCACTCTGATGAAGAGTACGATCTCATAATATATTTCGACGGAGAAATTAAAGAGGATGAATCGGAAAAGTTTATGAAACATTATTTTGCAGGATACAAGAATTTTACTATGAGTGGTGGTAAAAGCCGTCTCGAGGAATACCAAAAGTATTACATCGATCGGAAATAAAATGATTATATAAAAAAACCCGCAAATTCAAGGAAAAACAGTTTTTTAAAAGGGTTAGAGAAGCCCATACAGTCAGAAGAAAAAACGTTATTTTTGCCAGTATAACATAAGTTTTAGTTGTTCTCTAGCATATTCCCGCGTGACGTCACGTCGCACGGTCCTGAAAAATTTCACATAATTATACTAAAATGGGCATAATTCACCCATGACATTGGGTTATTTTAATGAAAAAATATTATAAAACCCTAATTTATGAAGAAGTTAAAGATTAAGCATGATTTTTGTCAGTCTATCATAATTTTTAGTTGTCTAACATATTCCCGTGTGACGTCATGTCGTGCGGTCGTGAAAACCTTTCACATAGTTACACTAATTCACCCATGAAATTTGGCAATTTTAATGGGAAAATGTTATAGAAACCTAATTTATTGTGAGGAAAAATATTAAGCGTTATTTTTGCCAGTATAACATAAGTTTTAGTCGTTCACTAGCATATTCCCGCGTGACGTCACGTCGCACGGTCCTGAAAACATTCCACATAATTACACTAAAATGGGCATAATTCACCAATGACATTGGGTTATTTTAATGAATAGATAAAGATCTAATTTATTATGAAGAATAAAAGATTAAGCATGTGACGTCAAGTCGCGCGGGCGTGAAAACATTTCACACATTTATACTAAAATGGGCATAAACGTCCCATTGTGTTAGGATATTTTTATAGCTACCATATACCATATCAAGCGTTGCTGCAATAAATGAACGTGGTTCAAAGAGTAGAGTACAGAGAAAGAGGAAATTTAACCACTTTTGGGCCTGGGTTACGAAGACGAAGAAGTACCTAAAAGAAAGTGTGCAGAAAAACTATGCTCTTCGTAAAGAATTGACCAGGGTGCACAAGAATGAGTTTCCCCAACTTTACGCCTCACTCAAAAAAAAAAAAAAAATAAATAAAAATAAATAGTAACAGCTACAATTAAGAGATTCCATAGGAAAATATTGGGGCTCAACAATATGTTACGAAATAACAAAAATTAGGTGTACTCTGATGAAGAGTACGATCTCATAATAGATTTCGATGCAGAAATTAAAAAGGAAGAATCGGAAAAGTTTATGAAACATTATTTTGCAGGATACAAGAATTTTACTAATAGTGGTGGCAAAAGCTGTCACGAGGAATACCAAAAGTATCACATCGATCGGAAATACAATGATTATATAAAAAACCGAAAACTCAAGGAAAAACAGTTTTTAAAAGGGCTACAGAAGTGAGAAAATGTGAAGAGAGGAGAAAAAAGGAACATATGGAAAAGGAACGGGAAGCCGATAGAGCCCGTAATAAAGAAGACAAGGAACGCAAGAAAGGGGAAAGTGAACCCGATAGAGCCCGTAAAAAAGAAGACAAGGAACGCAGAAAAAGGGAAAGGGAAGCCGATAGAGCCCGTAAAAAAGATGAAATAGCAAAAAGAAAGGAGCAAAATAAAGCAAAAAAAACCGTTGAAAAGGTCCAAGGAAGTGCAATTTCGGAAACGAATTAGGGAGTTAAAAAAAATAGGGATTAACAGTGAAGTTAACCGATGATGAACAACCCACGTTAGAAGAATTAAGGCAGGAGAGGAAAGTAAAGCATATCATTACTGAAACTGCTCAAACTACCAAGGATTTGACCGGTAAGTTACGTGAAGATATGGTTATTTGTCATAGCGCTGGTAAATTCGGTGCTTTTCGATGTATACTGTGCGACGCGTTGCTTTGGGCGAAGGAAAACAGGATGTTGTGTTGTTCTTTTGGACAAGCCATTTTCGAGAACTTAGCTCCTTTGACCGGAGAATTATTAGAACTTTATAGTAGCCAGACTCCCCTTTCGGAAAAGTTTCTTTCAAATATCATTGCGTTTAACCGCCTTTTTTGCTTTACTTCCTCTGTGACACCCACCATATTACAAGATCCCTCTGAAAAATCGTTTGTTTATAAAATTAGGGGTAATATCTATCAAAAATTGGGTTATATAAAGCCGCGTTATATGACAGAAGGGATGAAAATAGAAAACTTAAAAAAATCAGAAAACGGTATCGGTGACATGGAAATAAAGGATTGTGGGCAAGCGAAGACAAGTTTTCGTGTTGGCCAAAGTAATTACTGACAAAAACAAGACGAGTTCCTGGATTTGTATTTCTATTATGATCAGGAACAACAAATAAAATTGCCTACCAACAAGTTACAAAGAATATAAACTATAAAAATAAAACCGTAGAATGGACAAAGAAAATGCAAGCTAGACGTGAAAGAGAGTTAAGGGAAATAGATGATAACAAAAGTATCGTAGAAGTTTTACAAAGATTCCTTTTGGCAAATAATAAGACAATTGGAGCTCTCTTAGCGGAATTTGAGAGTGCTAAGGAACTAATGGAGACTTATATGAAACAACAGGAAGTTATACCTGAGGTCGCAATAACATTAAAATCAGCTGAGGGGGTGAATGCTAAGGAACACAAAGGTGTTTACAACTTGCCTACAGCGAAAGCTCAAGTAGGGGGTATGGTGGATTTGGACCCGTCTGTCTCTGCAAACCTACGGGTTACCATACGTTCTCCCAAAGTAGATACGAAATATGATACCGTCATTCTAAGTCACACAAACTACTTTTACGATATATTCCAATACCCACTACTAATACCTCACGGAGGTAAGGGTTATACGCACAATTTGAAAAGGCAAAAGAAGGTAAACGCACTGAGTTCAGCTAAGATTGATGTACCAAAGGATGGTAAACGATTATCACCGTGTGCAAACCTTTACATGGAAAGAAAGGATGTCTTCAATTATTTAACTAAAAGACGCATGCTTTTTCAGCAATTTGTCGTAGATAATTACGTTAAAGTAGAATCACACAGACTATGCTTTATAGTTGACAACCAGGCATCTATACGCAGAGAAAGGTGTGACATATTAAAGGCGGACGTTGCGTCGGCCAAAGAAAGGGGCCAAAGAATTATAATCTCACCAACTTTTGTGGGCGGTCCGCGTTACATGAAAGAGCGCCAGCAGGATGCATTGGCGTTTGTAACACACTACGGGAGTCCCGATTTCTTTATTACGTTTACGATGAACCCAAAATGGAAAGAGCTGCGGGCAGCTGTCGTAGAAATGAAAGGGAATCCAAATACCGGCTGCTGCGATAGACCCGATATGGTTAGTTGGGTGTTTAAGTTAAAAGTAGAGGCTTTAATAGATGATTTTACTAAAAATCACATTGTTGGCAGAGTTAAAGCATTTCTATACAGCATTGAATGGCAAAAACGAGGTCTGCCTCACGTTCACATTCTTTTATGGATGGAATATAAGGTAACAGCGGAATTTGTCGATGAAATCATATGTGCCGAAATTCCCGATAAAGAAAAAGAACCCAGATTGTACGATTGCATGATTCATGGGCCTTGCATCGGCTCTGATGAAACTAACGTTTGTTGTAAGGAAAGGTTAAAGAAGAATGGTGTTTGTGGTAAAAACTTTCCAAAACCAAGTCGGAATGATATATTATTTGGAAATAACGGTTATTCCCAATACAGGCGTCGTGCTCCAGGAGAGGGAGACTTTACGTTCGAACGTAAGATCAAAGAAAAGACCATTACTGTGGATAATTCCTGGGTCGTACCCTATAATCCTTATTTATGCCTAAAATACAACGCTCACATCAACGTGGAGTGTTCGAACTCCATCAAGTCCATAGCGTACGTCACAAAGTACGTAAACAAGGGGTGTGATAAGATTCTATACACCAAACATAAGGAAGGCGAGCCGGTAAACGAAATGCGTAACTACCTCGAGGCAAGGTACATAAACGCAAACGAAGCTACTTGGAAGATCTTCAAGTTCCCAATCCATAGGAGCTTCCCACCGATTACTTCGCTCGATTTGCACTTGGAAAATGAGAATGAAATTTATTACAGGGAAACTGATTTGGAGCACAAGATCAGTGAACAAGCAAATCAAGATACCCAATTAACAGTATTTTTCAAGCTTTGCAAAACGAACGATTTTACTAAAACCCTGTATTACCCCGAAGTTCCAAGTCACTTTGTGTACGATAAAGACAAGCACAAGTGGCATGAGAGCATGACAAAAACTTCATCTTTGGAGCGTATGCGAGCCGTCGACACTAAGACGGTTGAATTATTCTACCTCAGAATGCTCCTGACACACAAGTAAGGTCCTACGGGTTACACAGATCTGCGTACAGTAGACGGGGTCCTTTACGATACCTTTCGGGAAGCCGTAAAAGCGATGGGTTTGTTGAATGACGAGGAAACGTGGAAGAAAACTATAATTGAAATTATAAACCACACCAATGATCGATCGCAATTGCGTGCTACATATGCAAGTATGTTGGTGTTCTCTGATTTGGAAGACCAATTGGATATCTGGAAAGAAACGAGGGACTTATTTGCGAGCGATTTCTTAAGAAGTTCGGGTTTAGAAGAATACAATGACGAAATCTACTTGGATGCGCTCGATGACATACAACAACAAGTTTGGAACCGTGGTGGTGGTGAGATAAGCGCTTATGGATTGCCTCCTTCAAGGGGCAAAGAGAAAATATCAAGTGTAATTAGACGCGAAAAAGCTTATAATACCAATAGATTGAAAGAAGAGGTTTCAGAAAAGATTGTATTACTTAACAAGGAACAGCGTGCTATTTACGATGCCGTAATGGAGTGTGTAAGTAACAGGCATTCTGGTGTTTTTTTCCTGAATGCCCCTGGCGGGACGGGGAAATCGTTTGTGTTGAACCTGTTATTGGATACTGTGCATGCAAATAGTGAAATAGCATTAGCTGTTGCTTCCTCGGGTATTGCTGCTACAGTTTTACACGAAGGCCGAACGGCCCATAACATGTGCAAAATTCCAATAATGGAGCACAATGAAGTGAAACCGGAGCTTACAATGCTGATTAAGATGACTTCACTTATAGTTTGGGACGAAGTGGTGATGACTAACAAAAATACAATAACTGCATTGGATTGCACTGCTAAAGACATAACGGGTAACAAACATTGTTTTATGGGTGGCATTCCGTTCGTGTGTGCGGGTGATTTTCGACAGATTTGCCCGTCATCAGAGGCGGAGGTAAGAATGAAGAGTTGAAGTATAACATCAAGAACGCGTTTTTCTGGGAGGATTTACGTAAGTTCAAATTAGTACAAAATGTTAGATTGAAGGCTGAGGATAAATAAAACAGGACATTCACAGAAATTTTGTTATGGATTGGCATGGGTGAAACAGGTAGATTCAGATTTCCAAAGAAATTTGGTATTTTGGTCAGAACAAGGGATGATGTAATCGAAAAGGTCTACGAAGAGCTCGAAGCTATCGCCAACAGTTATCTATATTTCCAAAAAAGAGCCATAATATGTCCTAGAAACAAAGACGTGGATTACATAAATGAGGTGATCTATGAAAGAATCAAAGGTGATGAACATATATACAGGAGTGAGGATAAACCGATCGGAAACGATGAAATTGAAGTTCAAACTTCGGTATATAACAAAATGAATTCTCCTTCTGTTCCGTTAC
Source organism: Oratosquilla oratoria (assembly GCF_046742065.1). Taxonomy (NCBI): domain Eukaryota; kingdom Metazoa; phylum Arthropoda; class Malacostraca; order Stomatopoda; family Squillidae; genus Oratosquilla; species Oratosquilla oratoria. The sequence goes on along the minus strand of NC_134786.1, from coordinate 29,546,978 downwards.
ATGAGTTGAAACTAAAGGTAGGATGCATTATCATGATAATGCGAAACCTATGTCCACCTAAACTTTGTAACGGTACCCGTATCATGGTTACGAATCTGGCAAAGAACATAATTGTCGGGAAGATTTTAGGTGGGGTGTTTAACGGTGTTTAGGTCATTATTCCAAGGATTTCCCTAGCATCCAACGATACACCCGTCAACTTCTCCCGAAGACAATTCCCGGTCAAATTAAGTTTTTCTATAACAATTAATAAGTCGCAAGGGCAAACTTTTGACAAATGTGGGTTATTGTTGGATTCGTCCGATTGTTTTGCCCATGGACAGCTCTATGTGGCATGTTCAAGGGTTACAAACTGGGACTCATTAATTATCTTCCGAGGTTACCATAAGGTTAGAGGTGAATGTGTTGTGAAAAATCCGGCAAACGTGGTATATAAAGAATTTTTTTCGGACATGCCATCCATTAGGGAGGGTGAGTCTTTAGTGAAAGGTAACGACAGCGAACAGGTAATTCCAGAAGAGGAACCTGAATTGGGAACCGTTGAGATTCCTGCTTCAGCTTATAATATTAGTGAAGAAGCCGCAACGGTAATGATCCTGCCTGATTAAGACTATGCCGTCGACGAATCAGAATCAGACACATCTGTCCCCCTTAAGGTTTGGGAAAGGACTTTCCAAGAAAAAGAAGCACTGAAACAAGAAATATCTCAACTCCTCGAGATCATAAGGAATATTTCAAAACGGGATGCCGATGAGTACATCGAGAGTATACCATAAAAAAATAATAATAATAAAAGAGACCGGAGGTCCTGGAGCGAGCGAAGCGAGCGACTGAGAGCAAAGCGAGCAAGCGCCGCAGGCCAAGGCACCCACGTCGTAGCCGGTGCCTCTATCTATGTATATAAAAAAATAAAGTTTTCCAGTTTTTTAAATTCCCTTGCGTTTTTATGACCACCTTCCGACACCTTCCGAAATCCGGCAAAAAAATTCCATTGAGTAAGGAATCTGATCGGCTGAGGAGACAACTGATTGGCCGTGAGTGGTGACGTCACACCAACGGAGACGGCTGGTTGGACGAGAACACTGACGTCACAGCAACGGAGACGATTGATTGGTCGCGAGCGAAAGGCAGGGATCTAGCGCCGCAGGCCAAGGCACCCACGGCGTTGCCGGTGCCTTGTTTTATAAAGATTTTTTTTTTTTTATGATTTTTTTATCTCGTCCAAATTTGTTCAGATGTTAGATATTTAGTATATAAAAACAGGTGCAAGTATGTTATTCATCCATCCACATATGTGCATCTATCTTATTCAAAGAGGCATTA
>NC_134786.1:29535655-29540655 GCF_046742065.1 Oratosquilla oratoria | reverse complement strand
CTTGAATATTCAAATGAAGGAATGTGTAATATCTTAAACAATTATTTTAGCTCGGTATTCGTAAACGAAACACCTCTAAGTGAATTCCAAACTGAAACCTGTGAAAAGTCTGGGGTAAACTTACTCACTACGGTAAATATAACAAAAGAAAAAATCAAAAGGTGTATAGACAAACTCAAAGTTAATAAAACACCAGGGCCTGACGGTTGGGATCTAAGAATCTTAAAGGAAATGAAAAATGAGATTGTTGTTCAATTAGAAATTATTTTCAAGAAATCCATCATATCCGGAGATGTCCCAAGAGAATGGAAGCTAGCTAACGTTACTCCCATATTCAAAAAAGGTGACAAAAAGAAACCAAATAACTATAGGCCTATAAGTTTGACTTCAATCGTAGGAAAAATAATGGAAACTATCATCAGAGATGCTATCGAACATCATTTAGAAAGTAACCGTTTGATAAATGATAGCCAGCATGGTTTCAGACGGAAACGTTCTTGCGTGACTAACTTACTCGAATTCTACAACACAGTTATCTCGAATTATGACAAAAGAAACATTATAGATTCAATATATCTAGACTTTGCAAAAGCTTTTGATACAGTCCCACACGAAAGACTACTTACTAAATTAGCTTTGCATGGAATAAATGGTAGCCTATTAGGTTGCACTAGTAATTGGTTGAATGGTCGAAAACAGAGAGTTGTTTTAAATGGAAAAACTTCTGGATGGAAAAGTGTTGCAAGTGAAGTTCCTCAGGGTTCCGTTCTTGGGCCACTTCTATTCATAGTATATATAAATGATATAGACCATGGACTAAAATCTACTGTTTCCAAATTTGCTGATGATACAAAACTGTGCGGAATGGCAAATGATCACTCAAACCAATTAGATATTCAAGAAGATTTAGATAAATTACAGCAATGGTCTGACAAGTGGCTAATGAAATTTAACACAAGTAAATGCAAGGTAATGCACATAGGTCAAAATAACAGTAAGTACGATTACAAGTTATTTGGTAATTCGTTAACAAAAGTGGATAGTGAAAAAGATCTCGGCGTAATTATCAGTAACGACCTCAAATCATCCAAGCAGTGTATTTCAGCCTCTGAGAAAGCAAATAAGATTCTGGGACTGATTGCGCGATCTTTTGATTTCAAAAGTCCATCACACATTAACAAGTTATATAAATCGTTAGTTCGTTCACATTTGGAATATGCTGTTTCCGTATGGTCACCGAATCTCATTAAAGACATTGACAGACTGGAAAAAGTACAACGGCGAGCCACAAAACTGATTCCAAACATCAAAAATAAATCATACGAAAATCGACTAAAACACATGAATCTGTTTTCCCTAAAAAAGCGTAGACTTGATACAGGTCTTTAAGATTTTAAAGGGAATTGACAACATCAAAAGTGACAAAATTTTCACATTGAATGAGAATCAGACAAGAAACAATGGTCTCAAACTGTCCGGAAATAGATTCAATTTGGAAGTAGGTAGAAACAACTTTGCCAACCATGTAGTTAATGAATGGAATAAACTTTCTGCACAGGTAGTGCAATGTAGTTCAGCTCGATGCTTTAAGAATTATTTAGATAAATACCTAAGCAAGATGCTGTAATGATTATAATTTATCTTATATTATTTGTTTTTGTTTTGTTATCATTTGTCTGTCTGATTTTCATTTATTATTAGTTATGTCAATTTATTATTATATACTATTTACCTGTTTGTTTATTATTTAACTATACCTATGCATTTATTTATGTATTCTATTTGTTATTTACATTATTATAGTTTTTATTTATTGTTTTATTATTAATATGATTTTTTTTTTTTTTTTTTGCATCCGACCTAGATATGGATCAAAAGGTCTCCTGTCAGCATGCTCCCCCTTTGTAATCCTTTGAGGCTACCGAGAGAATTCTTGTTCTGCGCAGATATCAAACGTAGAGTCTTTGTTCCACACAAGATATCAAGTGTAGGGGTTGACAGTTTTTCAACCTTTTTGTTGGAGATTCGTCCGGCTAAGCCGAAGTAAGCGGTTCAACACACGTTTTCTTTATATGGCGATAGAGATTGATTGGATAGAGTCTGCACAAAGATACTTCCACATTTTGCTAATGAAGGCTCCTGTGGAGGCCTTGAGATGGGTTGAACCACTGCCCCCAGGGCTGCAAGAATCTTGTCCCAATTTTCTACATTTATGCTCTAATACTATTTACTTGTGAATGTGCCAAATGGCAAAGATGAAGTTTAACCTTTCGCAGATCTGTGTCTGCGTAGGTCTGTGTGCACATATTTCATTTACTGGAGATGTGAACATTTATCATTCTATAACCAGTCTTTGAGTAAAATCGTCACCTTATTCATTTATAGCCGATGTTTTTCCTCATTTGAATAAAATTGTGGATAGGATGTCAGTAGCTCTTTTACGATTTCAAAATAGTTATTTGCTTTGTGATTCCCCCAAAACTCTGCGCAAACTTTCTTAAATGACAGCCATGCAGCTTTTTGCAAGATCATTTAGCTCTTCATCAAAATTCTGGTCTCTCACCAGCTCCCTAATCTGTGGTCCAACAAAAATACCTTCTTTGAGGTTTGCGTCACTTACTCTAAGAAACTTACTTTTCAAATATGTGAATCCCTTGCCAGTTCTATCCATACCTTTAACGAAAATTTTCATTAACTATAACTTAATATGCAAAGGAGGTAGATAAATTTTCTCTCAATCAACACGAGGAGGGTTGACAATATACTTCTCACCTGAGGTCGTTTCGGCCACATATTCTTTTCATAATGTTTTTTCTTGTCCTGACTGTCCTACTCATAGAGAAAGCAATAAAACTTTGTGTAACCCAGTTATATTCCAAGTTAAAGTGCCACAGCCTGTAGGTCAGCACAGATGTTCCATTTATGTTCTTTATACTTATGATTTTTATTATTTTATTTATTTATTTATTTATTTATTTATTTATTTATCTATTTGTTTGTTTATTTATTTATTTATTTATTTATTTATTCAGTTATTTATTTATTTATTTATTTATTTATTTATATATTTATTTATTTATTTATTTATTTATTTATTTATTTATTTATTTATTTATCTATTTATTTATTTATTTATTTATTTATTTATTTATTTATTTATTTATTTATTTATTTATTTATTTATTTATTTATTTATTTATTTATTTATTTATTTATTTATTTATTTATTTATTCATTTATTTATTTATTTATTTATTTATTTCAATAGAAGCTTCATACTCCCATATGTTTTCTTCATGTTGGCTTTCAGGCTCACTTTTGAAGAGTCAATAAACAAGCGCCACTCATTCCTGTCATATTCATGGTAGTTCCTCTATAACAGAATATACATAATTGTAAAACACAACACCATCCTCAAGTGAGAGAAGCTGTTAAAAATCACAATGTCGCTAAAAATAACAACTAACTTTGGATTCTTGAGAAGATTTCACCCCTTTAACCTGGAATCAAGAAGTTCAGATTGCTTTTTTTTACAAGTTTAGATCCCGCACAGGATCATTCAGATCCCCCTGAGTCAGTAAATGTGGTTCACTTGAACAAGAAATTGGCTGAAAGTGCATGTTTTCTGTTTCTTTGTTCATTTGTTTGGAGGGTCAGATACAGGAAAGTCTTGACTGTGAAATACTGGTCTCATAGCAGATGACAAATTAGGATATTTTATAGTATGCTTGAATGTTGATGTTATACCTTTAATATTTGTAATGCAGATGTAGCAATCTGCAGTATGATATTGTTATTCTCTTCAAACCACAGGGATGGCAAAAGGCGTATGACGTGAACCTTTCATCCATGCAATGAGTAACTTAACAGAGGTTACGCAACACATGAGGGACCCAACTTTTATCCTGTTCCCCCACTTTGCAGCCAAAATAATGTTTATAACACTTTTTAGTCAATGGCGTGAAACACCGTGTTTGTAACTTGAATGCCAATAAACAGCAAATAAAATACAATTTGTCTGGGTGGTTTATACAGTATCTTAACATTGGGAAAGTTAATGGTGGCCACGCTATTGTACAATATTACAAACTTACTACCATGTAAATGCGCACTACACAAACTCACACCAACACATCCAACACCGTACTGCCAAACATATTACAATCTCACGCAATGCTGCTAAACTCAGTGTTGCCAACCGCTTGATTGAAATTATATATATATATATATATATACATGTATATGTATATATATGTATATATATATATACATACATATATAACTATGCATTTATATATGCATATGAATATATATATATATATATACATATACATATATACGAATATATATGTATGTATATGCATATACACATTATATATATATATATATATACATATATATATATATATATGTATATATATATATATATATATATATATATATTTATATATATGCGGACGACACTGAAATATGACGCCTAATTAGGTCAATAGACGACGCAGAGATTCTGCAGGATGATCTTAACAAATTGTTAACATGGTCGGTGAAATGGCAAATGAACTTCAATATCTCTAACTGTAGAGTGTTAAACGTAGGGCTACATAACCCCAAAAATAGATACAACTTAGATAACACGCTTTTAGAGAAAACTAAGTGCGAGAGAGACTTGGGAGTTCTAGTGAGTCCGGACCTTAAAACTAGGAAACAGTGCAGTAGCGTGGGAAATAAAGCATTAGAGCATTAGGTTTCATTGTTAGGACGGTAACTATTAAACTCAATCTAGCGATAATTAGACCCATCCTTGACTATGCGTTACAGTTTTAGTCTCCGTCCTACAGAATGGACATCAATTCACTAGAATTAGTACAGAGAAGAATAACCAAAATAATACATGGACTCAAAAATTTGCCTTACGAAGAGAGGCTTAGGCACCTTAACTTACACTTTCTAAAGAGACGCAGAGTCCGGGGTGATCTAATAGAGGTGTTCAAGTGGATCAA
>NC_134786.1:29520655-29523155 GCF_046742065.1 Oratosquilla oratoria | reverse complement strand
AGGAAGGGAGAAAGTAGAAAGAAGGGTAGTGAGTGCCGCGATGAGAAAGCAAAGAAGCGTGTAGAAGAGAAGAAGTAGGTTCTCATAGATTGGTTACAAATTAGGACGAGGAAATCATATAAGAGGTACAAAGTAAAGAGAAGAGAAGTAAAGCATAAGATAAAGAAGACAAAGAGGATAGCAGTTGTGAAATTTGGTAAGAGTATGACAGAAAATTTTGAAAGTAATAAAAAGATATTTTGGAAGGAAATTAAGAGGAAGAGGAACCAATCAAGTAGAGAAGAAAAGATAAAAGGTGTAGATGGAGAAATGATAACGGCATAGAAGGCAGCTGGAGGAAGGTGGACACATCCCTGACGAACTTCCACCTTTACCTCGAACCCCTCACTCTCTCCATTTTTAATCCTAACACAGGTTCTACTACTCTCGAAAAACTCTTGACAGCTCTTAAAAGCTTTCCTCCTATCCCGTATATCTGCAATACCTCCCACAGTCCCTTTTTTGCCTACCCTGTGATAAGCCTTTTCCAAATCCATAAAAGCCCAAAAAACATCCTTACTTTTTCTTATAGCTTTCTTACATATCTGTTCTACCACAAAGTCTGATCTACGCAATCTCTACCTGTCCTAAACCCATACTGTTCCTTACCAATTACTCCCTCTGTTCCTCTCCTAATCCTCTCAATCAAGACCCTCCCATAAGCCTTCCCAAATACACTCAACAAGCTAATTCCTCTGAAATTTCTACACTCACACTTGACCCCGTTTCCTTTGTAAAGTGGAATTATACAGGCACCCCTCTAGTTCTCTGGCACTCTACTCTCTCTCAAACAAACATTAGATAACCTCACCAGCCAGTCCATCATCACTGTACCTACTTTTTCAGACATTCTGTATGACATCCATCCAGACCAGGTGCCTTACCTGCTCTCATCATCTTAACAACTGCATTCACTTCATCCTTCCTTATTTCTCCTCCATTCTCCTCACTCATCACGGTTATTTACTTAGCGCTTCCCACTGCAGCTACCTTTCCCTCCCTATCCTCCTTCACATTTAGCAACTCCCTAAAATATCCTGCCCATCTTCCTCTTACTGCCTTCTCTTCCATTATCATCTCTCCCTCTGCATCTTTTACCTTTTCTTCTCTACTTGATTCGCCTCCTCTTCCTCTCTTAATCTCTTTCCAAAACATTTTTTTATTACTTTCAAAACATTCTGTCTTACTCTTATCCCATTTCACATATGCTCTCCTTTTTGCCTCCTTTATCTTATGCTTTACTTCTCTTCTCTTTTCTTTGTACGTCTAACATGATTCCCTCGTCTTATTTTGTAACAAATCTGTGAAACTCAATTCTTCTCTTCTACAACCTTCTTTGTTTCTTCATCCCATCACTCGCTACCCTTCCTCCTATTTCCTCCCGTCCTCCTTGTTCCACACACCATCCTTGCACACCTCATGACTCTTTCCTTGAACCATCATCATTCCTCCTCCACTCCTAGTTCTACTCTATCCTTCACTCCCTCCCACTTCTCTCTTAGCTTCTTCATGTACTCCTTCTCCTTTTCTTTCTCATTTAAGCAGTACACTCTAAGTACCTCCCTACCTTTTGACCTTTTCCTCTTTCTCCCTCTTTCCTCCACTCTCAACTTACCCTCCACCAGAAAAAGATCTGATATTCCCCCACTCTCTCCCCTTAGATAGAATATGTACATTCTTAAATCTCCCTATTATACTCTTATATACCACTACATAGTCCATTAACGCTCTATCTACCACCCTTTCATCCGTCACCTTCTCCCATGTGTACTTATGCTTGACTTTCTTCCGAAACACTGTATTTGCTATCATCAACTCTCTTTCTAGACACATTTCCACCATCAACTCTCCACTACGATTCTTTCCTGGAACTTCACATTTCCCAACCACTCCGTTTATTGGTTCATTTCCTACCCTAGCATTAAGGAAAGCCAATACTACTACACTGACGTTTCTCCTTAATCTCTCTATGCACTCAATTAAATATATGCAAAAAGCATTTTCCACACTCTTCTCACTACCAGTCCATATGCACTTACAAAATCCCACATCTCCTTTTACAGATTCACCTTCATCCACATTAACCTTGAAGAAACCTCCTTCCACTCCACTACACGTTAATCTATCTCTTCACTTCCTAATATAGCCGCCTCTTCTCTCCCTCGTCCTCTCTTCTCTCCTGAGAACCTCCCAACTACACTCCCAAACTCACACTCGCCCCTCCCTCCCAACTTAGTTTCACTCAAAGCCAACATATCCATCTTTCTTCTCACAAACATACTGCCTATTTCTTCCTTTTTACTCTCATCTGTACTACATCCACGCACATTAAAATACCCAAAACTTAAGGTACTGGTTGGAAAACTCCTAGACCCTCTTATGCCTTTACTTTTTTTTTAGGAATGTCCCCTTTGGGGCTACAGGGAGAAGGATGCCTAGTCCTAACCCCGTCCCGTTTTTT
>NC_134786.1:29498155-29515655 GCF_046742065.1 Oratosquilla oratoria | reverse complement strand
TCTTTTGGCCCTGAAAATGAATTTAGCTGTGTAACCTACCATTCTATGGTCACTACCTATGTTGACTTTATTTATTACCGTAACATTGCTAACACTTTTGCTCTCTTCTCCTAATATGAAGTCTACTTCGTTCTTCCTTGTTCCATTTGGACCTCTCCACGTCCATTTACGACCTACACGCTTTTGGAAGAAAGTGTTCATTATACTAGTATCTCGCCACTGTCATTTCTTTCACCTACTCCAAACTTACCAATGCACGTGAAGTTGGCGCATAAACCTGAAAATTTTTTAGAGTATACCTTTTACACAGCCTAATCACAATCCAAACTACCCTGTCAGACAAACTACTGAATTTGATTACGTTATCAGCAATCTCTCCGTTGATCAAGAATTCTACTACATTAGATCTTTCTTTGTCCCTACCTCTATAGTAGAACAGGTGGTGACCATCTTGTAATTGTATCAGCTTTTCTTCCACTCTTCGGACTTCGCTCTGTCCTACGATGTCCCATTTGATGTTGTCTAGTTATTCCATTAAACTCTCAAGCCTGTGATCTTCTGAGAGATTTCTTACGTTGTAAGTATAGATTTTAATTTTCTTCGTGTTGTTTAATGTCCAAGACTTGAATCTGCTTGGACAGTGCTTACTCACAGTCGGTGGTACACTACCCGTAAGCACACGAGGCAATGCGGTTGGACCTTTAAGAGACGATGATCCAACAGGAACGCCGGTTTTATTTTGGTTGTGCTGTTCATATTGGCTATGAAGGGGGGTTGGCAGTAATCTCACCTCCGTGCCAACTGATTTCTGGTGAGATATTTCTCTGGTGTCACCTTATTCATTATATTTGGTGAAGCCCTATATCCATAGGGTGCCCAATGGTCCAAGCCGTCATTATGGGTGACCCTGCAGAGATTGCCTCTCTATCGACATAGCTTTCGTAGTCATTAAGATTCTCAAGCCTATCCACCACATCAAGGTGTCAACTCTCGGATAGGATGTAAATATATATATATATATATATATATATATATATATATATATATATGTATATATTCACATATGTATATACATACATACATACATATACCAATGTAATATATATATACATATATATATATATATATATGTACATACATATGTAATATATATATATATATATATATATATATATATATATATGTATATATATATTAGCTATTGTTTATTTGTTTTATCTTATTCATTATTTTATTTTTACTTATTCATTTATTTATTTACTTTATTTTTTATTTCTTACAAACATTGTCAAAGAATCTCTTGAGGAAACACTAAACATTCACATTATTTCAATTTTGATTCTTACTCTTCCCTGATTCTATAAATGCATTTTTTCATCCTCATTATCACAAAAGTATTCGTTGATAGTTCCTCCATTTCTTTTTTCCTCGCTTATGATTTTCCAGTAGAGAAAGAAGATATAACAAGTCTCTCGCCTCTTGAATTGGCCTGTTTGCACTATTACTTAACCACCGGGAATGTTGACAAACTAGACGGGGCTCATCCAATAATTCCATTGACATATCTTGCTAAAATCTTGTCTTCACAAAATTTCCAAAAAGCTCTTCCCCCCTTTACGTGCCAAGAAAGACTCATCCTGCCCCCAACTTTGTCGCAGAAGCGATGTATTTCTCGCTTCTCCAGATCTGAAACTATTTTTATTTACTTGATTCAAGCATATGCTCATATAGTCCCGTCCTTATGTTTGTTTATCAAAGTTCGCCTTCAATTCTTTTACCTTGTCAGTCTGTCTTTTTCTTTTTTATGATTTGTTCTACAAATTGTTATATATTTTTGGAAATCTGTTTCGTAATATATACTTAAGCAAACTGTCTTCTTTTATTTTCCCTTGTGTCTTTTTGGTGTTCTTTCATCCCATACTAATTGTATTTTTTTTTTTTTTTTATGAACTTGTCATCGTTAACCTCTCCTCTTGAGACCATGCTTTTTGTTTACTGGTAACCATTTTTGATGTATCGCTCAGAAATAATGACGACTTAAGGGAACCCCGGCCACGAAAACTCGAATTTTTTTGGAAAATGAACGAATTTTAGGTAAACATTTCAAAAGGTTCTCCATGATGGTGGTAACACTCAAACTAAATATTAGAGCTTAGTTCCGTTTCTTTTCTTATATATAAAATAAAATAGATGAATTTTTGGCGACCTCTGGTAACCTCTGGCAACCCATTGCATAAAAAACATTTGAAATAAGTCAAAATTTTGATAGCCAGTTGTTGTTTTTTTACTGCAATTAATATCTATGGAGATATCTGGCAGCTTGATATGGAGGTATCTGGCAATTTTACTAAACCCAGAGAACGATGCTAAAAGGAGAGACTTTAGTAGCTGTGGAAGAGTGAGAGCAGAAGGATATAATTTTCTCATGCTATTCATGCACGCGATCGTATATATATTTTTTTAATATTCCGACAGATAAGCATTTCAAAAGATTTTCTATAATTATGGTAACACTTCGACCAAAAATTACATCTCATTTCCGTTTTTGTTCGTATATATAAAATAAAATAGATAAATTATTGGCGACATCTGGCAAGTATCTCTTGCATGTCAAATAAATCTTTCATTTATTCTACCAATAACCAATAACCAATAACCAATATTCATTATTCTACCAACAATAACTGTGGGAGGGGTGAAGAGAAATAGTAACTTTAATTTGGTAATAAAATAAAATAAAGGAAAATATAATTTAATGTCCGTGCATCCCTTTAACTGTCCGTGCGGCATTTAAATGGCGCTACTGAAAAGTTTGTTTTCTTTCCATTCATCAAGCTACAACTCGCCCATTTATGTACCAATTTTCAATTTTTTTTTATTTAATAGAGAATTGTAAGACGTAAATATCTATGAGTCAAAATAAAGCAAATTCTTTAGCAGTATTTTTCTGGCTATTATTTTTCCTCAGAAATTTAATCTTTTTAACAATATGTACACATAGAAATAAAAAAAAATCATTGCTATTCTCATAAGAGGTAAATAAAAAATATCGACTCACCAAAATGTTCAGATAGGGCCACTCTTCAAATGGACCTTAAGCAAAAAATATTTGGTAGGACCTTTTCCACGGTATGAGTTTTTGAAATTACTGAATATTTTGCCTATTAACTCTTAGATGATATGGTATTTTTAAATGAAAGGAAGTGATACTACATGTATTAATAGGTAATCAGAAAAGGAAATGATTTATAAATTTTGTTTGTCTGAATAACTAATTCGGTCGTACCGCATAAGAGTACGGGTGTCCGGGGTCCCCTTAATATATGAATAGTACTGAAATGTAGAATATTACCTTTAACCCCTTATATAGTACTCTCTCGTTAGCATTTTGTCTACTATCTGTTTACAGGGATTGTTGATGAAACACAGTATCATGTGGTTAGCGTTTTATTAGCTAATCTGTACATTAAGCGGTTTGTGTGTTTGTCTGATTTCTGAAAACATAGTTACATATAAACAAAAGAAAACATTAAATTAATAAATTCCAGTTTTTTAAGTGACGTATGATAAAATAGATAAATTAACAATACACAATTTTGATTTTTTCAAACACAAACTAGTAATTATTCAATCATAACGAACACATGTTTCGCTTTTAGTAACATTTTCACAATATAATACTAAACCTTCAATCAAAACCACCACTATGGTAAGTTGTTTGTTCATCCCTAATAACTGGTAAATAGAAGGACCAGCTTCCTGTTATTCTTCAGGAATGAAGTAACTCTTTACCTGGCATAGGCCCATATAGTGGCTGCAAGGTTCCTAATACCACTCTTCTCCTCTAGTTGACTTGCTCCTCCTCTGCACAGCAAATAAAAGGACTGGCTTCCTTTTATTCTTGAGGAATGAGGCAACTCTTTACCTGCCTTAGGCCCATTCGCTGGCTGCTAGGTCCCCAAATTATTCTTCACATTTGGTCTGGTCCTGCCAACTCAACTTTACACACTTTAGTGGGGCCTCTACTTTGTAACTCCCGTCGTCAGAAACGTTCTAGTATTATTCAGAGCTACATTGAGCTCTATAAATTTTGTTTACAGTCATTGCCTTGGGTGTTCTAATTACTAATTAACCTTTTAATTATACAAAATTTATAACACAAATATGGATTGATAACAATCTTACATCAATAATACAATACGTGTCTTTTACAGAGATTATCGTAATTTTTACATTTCCAACACCTTCCTGGTAGTTGACACAGATAAATACATGAAGCAAATGAACTTCTATGAATATTCACTCATTTCAGCTCAACAAATTACATGTTAATTTACATATTTAATGTTAAAATTCCCGTGCAATTATAATTTCTTGTTTAATTTCCAATTTAACTTCTACAAAATTCACCTAGTTTTAATTATACTGCCACATTAATGGCATCACCAAGGGATCAAACGTACCCATCACTTAATGTTACTAATAAGCAGTTGTTACAATATAAATGACTTCACATTTAACAAAGAATTTAACATTGTTTAAATTGTTTAATTCATGATTGCGTTTATAAGGAAGCTGTTCCTTGCATTCACAATATGAAAACCACTTTTTTCTTTTTTACCCCCACGGATCATACCCTTACCTGAATAAAATAGTTTGGTGTTGGCCAGAACAATCTATTCAAAGAGTATCATCATAGTAAAGATAACCTTACTCTTAGCTTAATATGAATGTTTGAGATTAACCAGAAAAATACCAATAGGTGTTGTTATATCCAAGGGTTTGAATGACTAGTTTAATATGACATTGAACCAAAATAAGAGTAAACACAGGTGTTGATGACATATCACTATCACCACATAAAGCCAAAGCAAAACATGCGAACGGGGTTGAAGACTGGAAATTAGTGAAAAATAATTCTGACATTGGAGTGGAGGTGTGTTAGAAAGAGAGAGATCAACAAGCGTTAATGACGTAACGAGTGGCGGGGGGGGGGGTGCAACATTAGGCGGCTGGCTAACTGTGATCTCGACAGCGAGGGCAACAAATGAAGACAACTTTTAAACGGAACTTCTGACATGTCGCTAGCGACATCTCATCACAGTCCCACTAAGGAATTCATCTTTCTTCCATTAATAGTACCTTTTTAGCAGTCTTGTTTCATTGTGTGTGTGTGTGTGTGTGTGTGTGTGTGTGTGTGTGTGTGTGTGTGTGTGTGTGTGTGTGTGTGTGTGTGTGTGTGTGTGTGTGTGTGTGTGTGTGTGTGTGTGTGTGTGTGTGTGTGTGTGTGTGTGTGTGTGTGTGTGTGTGTGTGTGTGTGTGTGTGTATTTACCTAGCTGTATTTACCTAGTTGTATTTTACAGGAAGCGGAGTTACTCTCGTGATGTCCCGCCTTTGTACCTCGCAGTGTCTAGTTTGCTCTTAAATTCATGAATGGTTTTTGCGCACCGTATTTTTTCGGCTAGTTTGTTCCAAGTGTCCACCGCTCTATGTAGAAAACTGTTTTTCCTCAGATCTCTTCTATAACTATGTCCTTTTGTGTTTTTCTTGTCCCAATTTAACAAGTCCTCTCTATCGAGTATTTCTGTGCCCTTCATGATTCTGTAGATGGTCAGTAGGTCGCCTATCTCTCTTCTTTGCTCCAGAGTCGGTAACTCCAGTTTAGCCAGTCTCTCCTCATATGACAAGTTTGCAAGTGCAGGGGTCATTTTTGTGGCTGCTCTCTGGATTCTTTCTATTTTCATTATATTCTTTTTGGTACTGGGTGACCACAATGTTGCCGCATATTCGAGTCTAGGCCTTATCAGTGTGACTAGTATTTTTTTAATAACTTCTTTATCCAAATATGTAAATGCCACTTTTATTGATCTTAGTAAGTTATAGGATTCTCCGACAATTTTGTTTATCTGTTTGTCATAGGACAAGTCGTTTTAGATAATTACACCCAAATCTTTTTCGGATCCCACTTTCTTTACCTTCTTAGTTCCAATTCTATATTGTCCTGATATTCTATCTTTACTTCTTCCAAACTCCATTATGCTATACTTGTTAATACTGAAGTCCACTTCCCACTTCTTACTCTAGTTCTATACCTTATTCAGGTTTTCCTGTAGTGATTCGCAATCCGTTTCGATTTTTACTTTCCTTAAAAATTTAGCGTCGTCTGCAAAGAAGCTCATGTAACATTGCACATCATCATCCATGTCATTCATATAAATAGAAAACATTATTGAAGCCAGTACAGATCCTTGCGGAACTCCACTGATCACCTCTTTCCAACCTGAATATTTTTCTCTGAGTACTACTCTCATTTTTCTACCAATCAGGAAGTCCTCAATCTATTTTAGTAGGTTCCCTTGTATCCCTCCTATGTGTTCCATTTTTTTTTTTGTGGTACCTTGTTGAAAGCTTTTTGTAAGTCCAGGAAGGCATAATCAGCCCAACCATTTCTTGCACTACGTCTATTAGTCTTGAGTAAAAACATATTAAGTTTGTGGTACATGATCTTCCTTGTCTGAACTCCAATTGTCTTGGGTTTATTATACAATTTTCTTCCAGGTGTTTTACCCACCTATTCTCAATAGTTTTCTCACAAATTTTGGCTATAGTGCTTATTAGTGATACCGGTCTATAGTTAGTGCGGAGTGGCAAATGATCACTCAAACCAATTAGATATTCAAGAAGATTTAGATAAATTACAGCAATGGTCTGACAAGTGGCTAATGAAATTTAACACAAGTAAATGCAAGGTAATGCACATAGGTCAAAATAACTGTAAGTACGATTACAAGTTATTTAGAAATTCGTTAACAAAAGTGGATAATGAAAAAGATCTCGGCGTAATTATCATTAACGACCTTAAATCATCCAAGCAGTGTATTTCAGCCTCTGAGAAAGCAAATAAAGTTCTGGGACTGATTGCGCGATCTTTTGATTTCAAAAGTCTATCACTCATTAACAAGCTATATAAATCGTTAGTTCGTCCACATTTGGAATATGTTGTTTCCGTATGGTCACCTAATCTCATTAAAGACATTGACAGATTGGAAAAAGTACAACGGCGAGCCACAAAACTGATTCCAAATATCAAAAATAAATCATACGAAAATCGACTAAAACACATGAATCTGTTTTCCCTAAAAAAGCGTAGACTCAGAGGTGACTTGATACAGGTCTTTAAGATTTTAAAGGGAATTGAAAACATCAAAAGTGACAAAATTTTCACATTGAATGAGAATCAGACAAGAAACAATGGTCTCAAACTGTCTGGAAATAGATTCCATTTGGAAGTAGGTAGGAACAACTTTGCCAACCGTGTAGTTAATGAATGGAATAAATTTCCTGCACAGGCAGTGCAATGTAGTTCAATTCGAAGCTTTAAGAATCATTTAGATAAACACCTAAGCAAGATGCTGTAATGATTATAGTTTATTTTATATTATTTGTTTTTGTTTTGTTATCATTTGTCTGTCTGATTTTCATTTATTATTAGTTATGTCAATTTATCATTATTTACTATTTACCTGTTTGTTTATTATTTAACTATACCTATGCATTTATTTATGTATTTTATTTGTTATTTACGTTATTGTAGTTTTTATTTAATATTTTATTATTATTATGATTTTTTCGCATCCGACCTAGATATGGACCAAAAGGTCTCCTGTCGGCATGCTCCGCCTTTGTAATCCTTTGTAATCCTTCCTTGTTTCCTCCTTTATATATTGGTGTAATGTTAGCATCTTTTTAGTGTTTTTGTATCTTTCCTTCTTTAAGTGAGCAACTTATTGTGTTATGTATTTTGTTCATTAGTTCTTCTTTGCATTCTTTTAGAATCCAATTTGCAATTCTGTCCGGGGCATGCAATTTCCTAACATCAAGGTTTGATAGATATTCTATTATTTCTTTTCGTGTTATTGTTATCTCGCTTATGGGGATGGATCGCACTTCATTTCCTTCGTTACAATATTGTGCCTTCTCTCTAGTGAAAACAGACTTAAAGTGCAAGAGGCCGGTAGATAAAGATAGATAGTTAAGTAGATAGAGGGGTAGGTGAAAATATATGTAAATCTTATTACTTGGATGTTTTGAAACAATGGCCGATAGGAAGTGCTGAGTTGCATATTATAGGAAGTGCAGAATTGCATATTCTCGCTACCGCCTAAAGTTTGTACATACAAGTTAGGATATCAATAACAGTAATAATGTGACGAAATATAAACATACAAGCCACGCTTAGCCTGCGACCGATTGCTTGCGTAAACAATATTGCTTGAGACAATATAACAGCCTTTCTGATTGGAGAAAAGGGTCGAGGAGGGAAAAATTATTGGTGCATGGAGGTAAAATCATGCCCTTAAAGGGTGGCACTTATTTGTAACGTTCAAAGTTATTGGATGAATAAGATTATGACGTCGGAGCAGACTTGGCTTGGTGGGTGTAAGTGGATCTCAGGTGTGAATCCTCTGGTGTACCTAAGACCATACGTTGTACCAGAATTCGTGAAGAAAATGAAGAAAAGTTTAAGATGATTTAATTCACCTTCGTTACTGAGTAATGGAAGTTGACTAAATGCATACGTTACGGACTAGGCATGGGTCCTATAGAAGAATTAAAATTACTAAGTGTTAGAGCCAATGGACCTTATAAAAGTGATTATTCATGACTTCGCCCATCTCTTAAATCTTTTGTGTGTTCTATATTTCCTTGGCGTAGTTTCACCATTTCCTGTTTACTTTTAAGTTTACCGTTCACGTATCGATAGAATAGCTTGGGTTATTCTTTGCATTTATCTATAATGTCTTTTTCATAGTTCTTTTTTTCTCTCTTTTTCACACTTTTACATACTCATTTCTATAGTTTATGTATACTTGCCATTTTCATTTTTTAAATCTTTTCTCCATCGTTTCCAAACTCTTTCCCTTCTATCTTTTGCCTCACTACATCCTCTGTTGAACCAGCACTTAATGTGCACTCTCTCTAGCTTCTGGCTTGGTACGTGCCTATTCACCCTTTCATTGTAATTTTCTATCAAGATATCCTATTTCTCATCCACTTTTGTCTTTTCCATGTATTTTTTTTTCCAATTTGCATTCTGAAGGAATTACTTTAGTTTTCCAAAGTCCGTTTTTCTGTGCATTAATCCTCCTTTCCTATGTTTTTCATTTCTCTCCATGTACATTCCTTCCTTAAGTTCAGTCTCAATAAGTACATGGTCACTCTTTCCAATTAGTGTCTTATATTGGATTTTATCCACAATTTCAGGTTCTGTTGTAAATATTAAATCTGTTCTCGACGGCTCCACATTATTTCTGTATCTGGTGTTTTCATTGTTCCTTCTGTGTCATTGTATATTATATGGTCATGTCCAGTAATGCATTACCCCACAAGTCTTCTCCGCTTTCACTGTCATGTCCTCCCAACAATTTTATCTGGAGTTAAAGTCCCTCATAATTACCAGTTTACCTCCGCCCAATAAGTATATGGTCACTCTTTCCAATTAGTGTCTTATATTGGATTTTATCCACAATTTCAGGTTCTGTTGTAAATATTAAATCTGTTCTCGACGGCTCCACATTATTTCTGTATCTGGTGTTTTCATTGTTCCTTCTGTGTCATTGTATATTATATGGTCATGTCCAGTAATGCATTACCCCACAAGTCTTCTCCGCTTTCACTGTCATGTCCTCCTAACAATTATATCTGCAGTTAAAGTCCCTCATAATTACCAGTTTACCTCCGCCCATTAGTACGAGTATATCATTTAATGGATGCCTTGTATCTTCTAGCATTTTCATATGCTCGTTCTCTTTCCAAGCCTTCGTTTTTGGGGGCACATAAGTCACCACAAACTTTCTGCTTTTCATGGTCTTGTCTTCGACTTTTATTATGATCATTTCTACATTACCTTTGCCCTCCACATTTTTGGTCACATTCAAGTTTTTCTCGGCCAAGAACATGATTCCTCCTCCCTGTTTCTTGTCTCTGTTTTTAATCCAGCAGTTGTATAGTCCTTGTCCAATATTAATGGGTGTTATTGCATCCCTTAGTTTAGTCTCCACAATTCCCATTATGTCTGTTTTTTCTTCTAACAGGTAATCATGAAGTTCATTCAGTCCTGAAATTAATCCGTTGATGTTAGTATAAGCCATTTTTTTTCTCCATATTTTTTTCTGTCTTTGGTTCTCCGAACTGTTGTACCATTTTCTCAGTCTCATGTTGATTACTCTCCAATAGAATTCTTTGCTTTCGGTCTCAGTTCTTTGCGTTTTGTTTTTTTCTTAGCTTCATCTTTTAGTGTCTTCTCTTTTTCTAATTTCTCAATACTCATTTCTCTTTTTATCCATATCTTATTGTAATGTTCACTCCTTGCCAACTTACCTACTTTTTCAAATATGTCTTCTACTACCATTTGTGATCTCAGTTTTTATCTTTAGGGGTCGATTTCTTTCCTTAGAATAATGACCAATTTTATACACATCGTCGATGTCTTCCTTTACATCCTGGGCTCCATCCTGAATTTCTTTTAGGATTGCCATTGCTGTGTCTTTTTTTTTTTTTCTCTCAAGTACCTCGCTAGACCATGTATTCTTTTAGTCCATATCCCACAATACGTTTTTTTTTTTCATATTCACTGCATCTCTCACCCAATTTGCCTTTTCATTAATTACTTGGATAATTGTGTCTTTTGCATTTTTCTGCATTTGTTGTTGGACTATTTCTATGAAGGCAATTTCTTTATTTCTTATGTTTTCTTTCCATTTCTTAATCTATTGGATGCTTTCCTCACCTAAGTTTTCTTAATTTATTCAGTTATTTCTTGTGTTTGTTATTTACTTCTTTTTTTAAGTTGTCGCTATTGGTAGTATCATTAATTTTCTTCTTTTCATTTTCACTCTTCACCTCTCTTATATCATTTTTCATTTCCTTAATCTCGTTCTTTAGTTCCGTTTTCGTTTTCTTTAGGTCGGAAATTTCAATGTTAGCTTGCGCTAAGCAATCAATTAGTTCAACAATTTCCTTCCTTAAGTCCATGATTTTATTCTCCCACCATTCTCTATTTTGCTAATTTCCATCTTTATATCTAAGATTCGACTTAAACTACTTTTTTCGTACTTGGCGAGTCCTGAGAAAGAATCATCGTGGTAAACCTGCGTGGCTGCTGGCGTGTCACAATGTTTGTTTATATCGTATTTCGGGGTGACACCGCTAGATGGCGGTGCTGTTAAGTTGTCGTCTAAGTCAGATTTTTTTTTCTTCTAATTACGACTTATTCCATTTAACTAGCACTGCAGATTATTTCATTACAGACACCCGTAATTTCTCCTATCCCATCCAATACAAAACAGGTTTCCTTCTCTTGTTGTCTATCCCAGAAATTTCCTATTCTTTGGGACACAAAAGACAAAGGTGTTGGCGGTTCTGTGGTCCGTCTGTGTGTGTGTGTGTGCGCGTGAGTGTGTGTGTGTGTGTGTGTGTGTGCGTGTGTGTGTGTGTGTGTGTGTGTGCGTGTGTGCGTGTGTGAGTGTGTGTATGTGTGTGTGTGCGTGTGCGTGCGTGCGTGCGTGTGTGCGTGCGTGCGTGCGTGCGTGTGTGTGTGTGTGTGTGTGTGTGTGTGTGTGTGTGTGTGTGTGTGTGTGTGTGTGTGTGACGTATATGTATATACCCCGTGTATATACATATATAGTGTAAGGTATACCTCTACTAACCACCTATTACCACCTAACAACCACTACGACACTTCTGAATCACACCCCGCCACGTCGCACCATGTTTCATCGAGCCGGCTTCAAACCCTCGAAGCACCTGAGGTTTCGACTCTCTCCTATAAAATGAGGGTTCACCGCCCCATGAGTCAGTCTCAGCTGTAAGCTGAATACACTCGCTTCTAACCTGGTGTTGGTGGACGAGAGACGATATCGGACTACTCATCATCCCTTCGGTGCTGATAACGTAGGGCGTTGCGGAAGGAACCAAGTTCTCTGTGTACTCAAGTTCTTAATTTGTTCAAGTTCCTAGTGGTCAAGTTGAATAGTGTTAAGTTAATTTAAGATAAGTCTAATTTAATGTTAAGTTTAATTGTATTTGTTGGGAATGTCAGTTGGTAATAAATATTGTTAAATGTTATTGTATGCTTTAAATTCATTCACTTCGAAATGTTATGTATGTTCCCCCCTTAGACTAACCTTGACGTACGTAACATTTGTGGGGGCCCGTCCGGGATCTGACTCGTTGATCGTAATAAGTCATCGTAATCACTCTGATTCTCTCTAATAGTTTAATAATTGTATTTAACTTGAAATTGAAAAATATTTTCACCTGGAACTTGACTTCTCTCCGCAACGTCTCTATACCTTGTGTGCATTTATTGTGAATCCTGCTTGTACCTGCTTTAAATTCTCTATAAATGGCCAAATAGGGGTAGTTAGTACAGTAGGTTGTTCTATGTATTGTTCTTACCGACAGAAGTGGTGTTCTCCCACATACAGCTTGCAATTGTGACTCCTTTTCCTTGCTTACTATAACTTATGTGAATTTACTTTATGCACGATTACGTCGCTGTAACTTGACCAACCCAAATACTCTACTTTTTACTTAAACTACAGAGTATACCTATGAATAGGGCCCTTGTTTTACAGTAGTGTGGGCTGCTGTCCCCCTGTTTCCTTTTGGCTTGTTACGAGTAGAACGTACCTTGCAAGAACCTAATTCGGTCTTGCCACTTAAGTTTATGCCAGGTGATAAACTTCATGATACCTGTAAGGCCTTTAGCTTATTCTCGAGTTAACTTGCCAGGCTCTAAGCAGGTTTCACTTATATATATATATATATATATATATATATATATATATATATATATAGAGAGAGAGAGAGAGAGAGAGAGAGAGAGAGAGATAGTGTACGGAATCTTTTAAATTTAAACCATGGCTAAGCAGAGTGATTTCAAAGCGACTGAGTTTGTGGGTAACCCAGAGATCCAAGAATTCAAAGAGACTAATATTTGTAAGGACGATTTAAAGTATATAGCAAAGACCTTCAATATCTCCTTCAAACCTGACTTAAGGAAAGATGAGCTACGTGCTCTAATTCTAGCTCACTTAGGGGATAAAGATGTCCTCGAAGCTTCACGTTCGTTACAGACTTTAGATCCTAATCTATTACTTGAACTAGAGAAAGTGAAGCTAATGTCTCAACAAATGCAAATAGACTATGACAGAGAAGAAAGAGAAAAGGAGAGAGAAGAAAGAGAAAAGGAGAGAGAAGAAAGAGAAAAGGAAAGGGCTCATGAACTTCAACTTAAGCAATTAGACATTCAAAACAATGCCAACTCTCCTAAAACTAAGACTGATTTGCTGAAGTATGTCAAGCTTATACCTACATTTCCTGATAGTGATCCTGAGTCTTTCTTTAGGGAATTTGAATCCACAGCTCTACACTTTGAAATTCCTAAACCTGACTGGGTTTGGCTTATTAAACCTAAGCTGTCTGATAAAGCACTTAAAGTATGTAATAATGTGGACGATAACACTAATTATGACGAGGTTAAAGTAGCAATTCTAGCTTCGTACTCAATCAGTACAGAAGGATACAGAGAAGCATTTAGGTCACTTAATAAACTTCAGTATCAAACTTACCATGAATTTGCCTCTGAGAAATTAAGGGGTCTTAAGAGGTGGTTAAAGTCAGCCAGTGTTAATACTTTTGATGAACTTGTTAATGTTATAGCATTAGAGGAATTTATAAGAAAGATTCCCTACTCTATCAAAATGCACCTCATCGATAGGGGAGAAAATGACCTGATTAAGGCCGCACAGTTGGCTGATGTGTTTTCCCTGGTCCATCGTTCGCCCACCAGGGAGAGGAGAGTGCTCCAGCATAATGTAAAGTCTAATAGTGGGTTTAAGGATGGTGAGCTGGTAGATCAGAGTAATTTAAAAACAAATCTAACCTGCTCATTTTGTAAAAGACGTGGACACCACATAAAACAATGCCCAGACCCTAAATGTAAAGTGTCACAAACTACTGCTCCCAGCAAACCTGTAGCTGCAATTCTGTCTGTGCCAACCAGTAAAACTGCCGATATCTTTCAGCCTTTCCGTTCACTTGGTGCCGTGTCTCTGGAGGATGGTGGCGAGGTGCACCCCATTCGTATCGTGAGAGATACAGCTGCTGCCCAGACGGTTATACTAAAGTCATCTGTTCCTGGTATAGACAGCAATTATACCGGCGAAAGTGTGTACCTCCATGACTTTAACAGCCAGTTTCCTTTGAGACTAGCTCGGGTGCACCTCAGTTGCGGCATTGTTCAGGGACCTGTAACGGTGGCGGTGAGCGAACAACCTTCCCTTCCTATCCCAGACTGTAGTTTACTTCTTGGTAATGACATAGCTGGTGGACTTGTACAAACTCCTGCTCCTATCATTTTGAGTGACACTCCCTTAACGCATAACCCTACTGATGAGTTAGAGCGAGAACAGCCAAATTTGTTCCCTAGTTGTGCGGTAACCCGATCCCAAAAATTAAAAGACACACCTACACATTCACCCCTTCCTCCTCCAAGTGCTATTCCACAAATATTCACTGAACAAAGTTTATTAGAAGCACAACAGAATGACACTACTCTAACTCCCTTACACTCTAAAGTAGTTCCCAAGGAAGATATTCTACATCCTCCATCATTCTACTATCATGATAACATCCTCATGAGACTTTACAGACCACCGCAAGGTCTCTCAGGTCATTTAGGAATAAGGAAGACATATCTTCGCCTTCTGAATGAGTTTTATTGGCCTGGCATGAAAAAAGATGTAGCTGAATTTGTTAAGAATTGCCACCCATGCCAGATTGTTGGGAAACCTAATGAAACTATACCACCATATCCATTGCAGCCTATTAAAGTACCTTTTGAGCCTTTCAGTAAATTAATTATAGACATTGTTGGACCTCTCCCAAAGACAAAGAAAGGCAACCAATACATTCTCACCACACTTTGCCCAACTACAAGATACCCTGATGCTTTTCCTCTTAAGAATATCTCTGCTAAAACTGTTGCTAATACACTCACTAACTTGTTCACGACCTTTGGAATCCCAGAAGAAATCCAATCAGACAGAGGTAGCAATTTTACCAGTGTTCTATTTGCAGAAGTTCTAAAGCT
The DNA here is from genome assembly GCF_046742065.1 of Oratosquilla oratoria. Taxonomy (NCBI): domain Eukaryota; kingdom Metazoa; phylum Arthropoda; class Malacostraca; order Stomatopoda; family Squillidae; genus Oratosquilla; species Oratosquilla oratoria. The sequence goes on along the minus strand of NC_134786.1, from coordinate 29,500,497 downwards.
GCTCGGTATTAAACAAACTCTATCAACAGCTTACCATCCTCAGTCGTAGGGGGCCTTGGAACGTTTTCATCAGACTATGAAATCTATGATTAGGAAGTTCTGCTGTGAGGAAGACAGAGATTGGGATGAGGGCCTGCAATTTCTTCTATTTGCCATAAGGGAAACACCATCAGAATCCCTAGGGGTCTCACCTTTTGAGTTGCTCTTTGGACGCAAGGTAAGAGGACCCCTCAAGGTCATCAAAGATCATTTGATCTCCTTACCTTCTACAAAGTTAGTCACGGTAAACAATTACATTACCTCTCTTATCTAACTTGGATAAAGTTCGTTCTTTTGCCAAAACTAACCTAGCTCATGCCCAGTCTGTAATGAAGACTAACTTTGACTCAAAAGCCTTGGTCAGAGAGTTCAAAGAGGGGGACTTAGTCCTGGCATACATCCCTATCTCTGGTTCACCTCTTAGCGCTAAATATCATGGACCATACAAAATTTCTAAGAAACTATCAGATTCTAACTATGTAATTTCAACACCCGACCGTCGCAAGGCTACCCAACATATTCATGTGAACCTAATTAAACCATATAAGACCACTAGCCCACTACTAGACTATGAGAAACAAGTGTTAGCGGTGAATACTGTACCTAATGTTATGTCTCATACACCTAATAATGCCATGTACATTAATTTTGACAAGATTTTACCGAACATTGACTCCCATCCTACCGATAATTCGCATATACTTGGTAACCTAGTTCCCTACCTTAGTCATCTCACGAATGAACATGCCAATGATGTAACTGAAATCATTCACAAATATGACTCTCTCTTCAAAGATGTGTCCGGCATCTGCAACATTGCCACTCATGACGTGAAGCTTGTACCTGGATCTTCTCCTATTAGGCACAATCCTTATAGAATCCACCCCCAGAAGCGAGAGCAGATGAGGAGTGAGGTCAACTTCCTGCTCGACCACGGATTGGCCAGCCCGAGTCAATCCCCCTGGGCTTCGCCGTGCCTGCTGGTGCCGAAGGAGGGAGGTCAACTTCGCCTGTGTACGGACTATAGGAGAGTCAACTCTATAACTGTTCCTGACGCATATCCATTACCCCGCGTTGACGACCTAATTGACGAGGTGGGAACAGCCCAGTACATTACTAAAATAGATCTAATGAAAGGTTACTATCAGATACCTTTAACAGAAGAGGCTAAATTGATCTCTGCTTTTACAACACCATTTGGCCTCTATCATTATAATGTCATGCCCTTCGGAATGAGGAATAGTCCGGCCACCTTTCAGAGGGCAATGAACTACCTATTGCAAGACTTAAAGGGTGTGGGGGTGTATTTAGATGACATCTTGATTTTTTCTCATGACTGGCAACAACACCTCCAACAGGTAGATGCTGTACTATCCAGATTATGCCAAGCCAACCTGACTGTCAAACTCTCCAAGACCAGCTTTGGAAAGGCTACAGTGACGTATCTTGGACATGAAGTTGGGCAAGGCATCGTTCGACCCAAGACTGCTAACATCTCTGCTGTCATGGAGTACCCTGTTCCCGCTACCCGGAAGGCGCTCATGAGGTTTTTGGGTATGGCAGAGTACTATCGGAGATTCTGTCCGAACTTCGCCGAAGCTGCACTTCCTCTCACCAAGCTGACCAGCGGTTCTGTTCCATACAAGTGGACACAAAATTGTCAAGCCGCGTTCGAACATCTTAAGGCGATGCTTACAAGGGATCCAGTTCTACGGTCACCAGACTTCACTAAACCCTTCGTTCTCCACACCGATGCTAGTGATGTCGCTATTGGAGCTGTACTTCTCCAGGAGAACACAGACACTCTTCACCCAGTGGCCTACTTCTCTGCAAAACTAGACGTCCATCAACTCAACTATTCTACTGTAGAGAAGGAGCTACTGGCTATAGTGGCTGCTATCAAGAAGTTTGAGTGCTACCTTCAACCTAGCATAAAACCTCTCAAAATATACAGCGACCACAACCCTCTGACCTTTCTACACCGTAACAAAACTTCGAACCAAAGGATGCTTCGGTGGTCTCTGTTCCTTCAACCATTTAACATAGACATCCACCATATCACCGGATCCCAAAACGTGTTGGCCGATACCCTGAGCCGTATATAAACCATCTTATTCTCACTCACCGCCTCTACATCCCGATGTGGCGGCGTCTTAATGGTGGGGGAGTGTAAGGTATACCTCTACTAACCACCTATTACCACCTAACAACCACTACGACACTTCTGAATCACACCCCGCCACGTCGCACCATGTTTCATCGAGCCGGCTTCAAACCCTCGAAGCACCTGAGGTTTCGACTCT
>NC_134786.1:29488155-29493155 GCF_046742065.1 Oratosquilla oratoria | reverse complement strand
GTGAATTTCTTTATTAAATCACTATGGTCTTTGAAAATGTACTTTATCTTCTTGTTATAATTACTATTAACCGACTCCATTTGGTTATTTTTAAGTTGAATGTACATACTAGTATCATCTAGTAAATTATACATTTTGTCAAAATAGTCCTGCACATTTAAGATAACAATCACCTTTTATTTATCAGCCTTAGTGATATGGAGATTACTGTAATGTTTCAAGTTATTGATAGCAATTGTGAATCTTTCGGGTCAAGTTGGTGTTATATGTTGAGAAGACTACACTATTCCTTTACAAATATTGATATCATCCACAGATATGTCAGAGCAAGGCTTTAAACTTAAAAATGCTTTACCGATATTGAGGGCGCTATTACTTTTGTAGTGAACCTTTCAGACAAAACATTAAGTGAAGATATGACAACTGTCCTAGGTTATGGACTTAGTTTCTTCAACAACCAGTTTCGTAATAGTACCCTTAACATCGGTGGGAAGTACTGCAGATATATGGGATAGGAGGAAAGCTGTTAAGAGCAGTCAAGAGTTTTTACAAGAGTAGTAGAGCTTGTGTTAGGATTAGAAATGGAGAGAGTGAATGGTTTGAGATAAAGGTAGGACTTCGTCAGGGATGTGTTATGTCACCCTGGTTGTTCAGTCTATACATGGATGGGGTGGTGAGAGAGGTGAATGCAAGTATAATGGGTCAGGGGTTGGAGATGGTTAAAGAAAATGGAGAAAAGTGGGAAATAAGCCCGTTGTTGTTTGCTGACGACACTGCGCTTGTAGTAGGATCAGAGGAGGAATTGAGGAAGTTAGTGACAGAGTTTGAGAAGGTGTGTGAAAGAAGGAAGCTGAAGATAAATGTGGGCAAAAGTAAGGTGATGAGATGTACAAGGGGAGAGAGTGACAGCAAGCTAAAAGTGAGCATTAAGGGATAGAGACTGGAGAAAGTGGATAGTTTTAGGTACTTGGGTGCGAATGTGGCAGGAAAGAGAAGAGTAGGGGTGAAGGTAGAATGTAGATTGAAAGAAGCGAGTAAATGCTTTGGTCGATTAAAAAGTGAAATGAGAAATAGACATCTGGGAATGGATGCTAAGAGGAGGTTATATGAAGGAGTGATTGTGCCAACAGCAATATACGGGGCAGAAACATGGAACATAAGAGAGGAAGAGAGAAGGAGTTTTAATGTATTTCAGATGAAATGTCTGAGAAGTATGATAGAGGTTATTAGGCTATATAGAGTGAGAAATGAGGAGGTGAGGAGGAGAACATGGGTGGAAAGAGAGCTGAGAGATAGGGTTAATCAAAGAGTATTAGGATGGTTTGAACACATGGAAAGAATGAGTGAAGAAAGACTAGTAAAAGTGGTGTGGAAGGCAGAGGTGAAAGGAGTGAATATGAGGGGGCGTGCTAGGATGAGATGAATTGATGGGGTGAAAGGGACATTAAAAAAGAGAGGAATGTCTGCTGAGGGAGGACGACGGGAGAAAACAGAAGACAGGGGTGAATGGAGAGGGGTTGTGTATGGATGATGCTGTGATACATGAGGGGGAGTGGGTGAGGGATGGGGGGGGAGGAAGTATGTATGAGAAATAATTTGACGCAGCCCCAAGGGATTTCCCCCGTCTTCTCCTTTTCTGCATGAGGGGATGGAGAGCAGGGGTCGCCGAATTTATGAAGCGGCCTTGCTGTGGATGTACTGTGTCTTGCAACACTGCTTCTGACCCAGGGCAGTGGACAGGATGAAGGGATGACCCGTCATCCAGGAGGTCCCACGATAAGAGGGAGGGTGGAAGGTGGAGGGGAGTGGAATATGTAGGGAATGGAATGGGTGGGAGTGGTTTCTATGCCTTTTTCTTTTGGGTTACCCACTATGTAAGGGGGAAAAAGCCTTTGGTATATATATGTATGTACTAAATTATACTAGTACGTACATTCAAATTAAGAATAACCCAATGGAGTCGGTTAATAGTAATTATAACAAGAAGATCAAGTACATTTTCAAAGACCATAGTGATCTAATAAAGAAATTCACTTCCATAAGTCCACCTTTACCATATATGTATGGTTTGATCAAAACTCATAAACCAAATAAAACTATAATAGCCTAGTAGTTTTACCTTACCAGGAAAACTTAACTATTGTTCTCAAATTACTCAAGAATTTTAATATCAACGTAGCCTTCAGAAAAAAATAACACAGTCAAACAATACCTAATTAATGATTCTAAAATTTGCCAAAAAGGCTCTGTGTACAGAATTCCTTGCAAAATATGTGATAAATTCTATATCAGCCAAACAACAAAAGATCTTTCTGTCAGGATAAAACAACACAATAAATGTGTCAAAGACGAGAATGAGTCAAGTGCCATTTTTAAATATTTAAGCACTTTTAATCGCCCTATCAACTGAAAAAACGCTAGTGTGATTACTTTCAACAATAATATTGTCGAAAGAAGTTTAATTGGAAGTTGTCTGATTAAATTTACAAATGATAATAACTTCAACCTCAACTTAGGATTGTATAAGATAGATAATCATATCTGTAAGGGACGATTCGTCCACCAGCTTTCCTATTGTAGTTCCTTATGCTCTTGTCATACTATATTATGTTTGCTATACCCTCTTTCTTTGTAATTTACACTAAAAATGTAATATACATAAGCGCTCTGCTCCGTTTGTCTATTTTCTAAAGTGGTTACATTCCTAGTGTTTCTATTGCGCATATTTATATATAGATATATATATGTATATCTATATATTGTGTATATATTTGTAAATATATATATACATATATATATACATATGTATATATATGTGTATCTATATATATATATATATATATATATATATATATATATATATATATATATATATATATATATATATGCTGAATACTACAGGGAAAAGAAAAATTCTTGGAATCAGAACGCTTTCGTGATATTTGTTCACATCTTCAAGGTTCACAATACAATGGATAAGTACAGAGTAAGATGAGATATATAAACACATGAGAGAGGTTTGACACATGGAAAGGGTTACCACTTAAGCTAATTATATCAGGACAGGTCAAGTCTTGAAGGGTAGGGGTGAGTGATCTTATTCCTTACAGTAATTATCATATATACTCTTAACAATAAATGGATCAAGTTTGTATAGACCTATATTGTTGTTGAGGAGTTTTTCATAGTCATGTTTGATGATACAGGATTCTATAATATTGATTTCAGTCATGTCTTTACATGGTACAATTTTGGTGCATTTTCCCAATTGATCGGATGGTCAAAATCCCTTACATGAGTAAACAAGGCATTAGAATATTGGCCTGTCTTAATGCTACGTTTATTATGTTTTATTGTTACTTCTAATTCTTTGCTTGTTTGCTCAACATGATATTTATTACAATTGAAACATGATATTTTATGAATACATCCCTTAAAATCATTTGGGGAGTTTTTTATTAGTGGATTTTTAACAGTGGAATTATTTCTAAAGACAAAATAAACATTAAAATGTTTTAGGATATTGGGAATCTCTATCATATTTTCATTGTATAGAAGTATCAACAGGTTTGTGTTATCAATTTTTTTTTACCTTTCAGTATTATAAAATGTCCTTTTTGCATGTTTAAAGCAATTATCCATTAAGTGTTTTGGGTGTTTTAACTGCTTTCCAATTCAATAAATCTTATATATCTCATCATTAATAAATTCAGTGCTGCAAATGCGTAATCCACGGAATAACACAGAAGAGAATGTTGATTTCTTAATTCTAACATGGTGGGCAGAATAATAATGAATATATGAATTTACATTAGTAGGTTTTCGGTAAACACTATATTTAGATTTCTTATCATATCTATAAACTTTATAATCCAAAAAGGAAATGCTTGAATTATCTTCAATCTCCATAGTGAATTTTATTGAGGGAACTAAGTTACTTAATTTTGTCAAAAATCAATTGAGATTTTTTCATTGCTAGGCCATATGTAAATGATACCATCAATTGAGCAAACAAGCAAAGATTAAGAAGTAAGAATTAAACAGCATAAACATAGCATTAAGACAGGCCAATATTCTAATACCTTGTTTACCCATGTAAGGGATTTTGACCATCAAAAAAAAAAAAAAAAAAAAAAAAATCCATGTAAAGACATGACTGAAAGAAATATTATAGAATCCTGTATCATCAAACAAGACTATGAAAAACTCCTCAATAACAATTTAGGTATATACAAACTTGATCCATCTATTGTTAAGAGTATATATGATAATTACTGTAAGGAATAAGGTCACTCATCCCTACCCTTCAAGGCTTGACCTGGCCTGATATAATGAGCTTAAGTGGTAACCCTTTCCATGTGTCAAACCTCTCTCATGTGTATATATATCTCATCTTACTCTGTACTTATTCATTCTATTATAATCCTTTAAGATGTGAACAAATATCACGAAAGCGCTCGGATTCCAAGAATTTTTCTTTTCCCTGTGGTATTCAGCATATCGGTGTAGTCACGTGTGATTTGTGATACTTGTGCACATATATATGTATATATATATATATATATATATATATATATATATATATATACATATATGTATATATATATGTATATGTATATATATACATATATATATAAATATATACATATGTATATATATACATAAATATATATATATAAATATATGTATATACATATACATACATATATATATATATATATATATACATATATATATATATATGTATATATATAAATACATATATATGTATATATATATATATATATTCATATATATATATACATACATACATACATACATACATATACCAAGTCTTTTTCCCCCTTACCAGGGAGGTAGCCAAAAAGGACAAGGCATTAAATCATTCCCACCCATTCCATCCCCGAAAACACTCCACACCCCTTCACCCTCCCTCCCATCTTAGCACCTCCTAGATGACGGGTCATCCCTGCACCCTGTCCACTGCGCTGGGTCAGAAG
>NC_134786.1:29478155-29483155 GCF_046742065.1 Oratosquilla oratoria | reverse complement strand
GCAAGACTTGCGGGGGTGCAGGGCGGATTAGGGAAACTGAGTTTAGTGTCGGTCTTGAGGCTCACAGGGGTCTCACGGCGAGTGGCTCGTAAAAAAAAAAAAAAAAAAAAAAAAAAACGGCCAGCGCAGGGGTGTCCACAATCCAAGGTGATGGTTGAGCAGCAGTCGGCAGTGGAAATTGTGCACGTCGATTTGGCTAGCTCCCGTACGCCGAGTGGAAGCTTAGCCATGGTCGCAGTTACCTTGTTAGAGTCACACGCTCATCGGTCTGTTTGTGCTCTCTTGGACACGGGAGCGGCGGTGTCTCTTATTCATAAGAGCATTTTGCCTGCTAAATTGGAAGGCTCCCAGGTAGGTGCCACTAGAATCATAGTGGCTGATGGTTCCGAAATGCCCAATCTTGGCAAAGTCTCCGTTCGGTTTGATCTAGCAGGGTCTTCGTTTTACTATCCTTTCTTTATCATCCCTGCTGAAGGTCTGCCGGCTAATATTATCCTAGGGTTTGATTTCCTCGTGGCGCACAAAGTGACGTTGACGTTCAGTCCTTTAACATTCCCCGTGATCCTTGCGGGGACGGCTCAGCATTCACCGCCATTCGTCGCCGTGTGCGAGGAGCGTCATAGTTTTCAGCGGGAAAGTGAAACTCCCACTTTCCCGGTTAAGTCAATCGAACATCAGTGGGTGCCTGGGTTCTCAGGAGGAACCGTGGGATTAATTCTCGAGAGGGCAGACAAGCTCGCTCCCGCAGGTCAGGCTTTCTCGGCGCTGTTTACAGCATGCCCATATGACGAAGGCGCCAGCCTGCTAGGCCAGGGAGTAGTAGAGCTGATCAGGATGGAAGATGGCAAGGCATGGTGTAAAGTTCCATTCCTGAACTTGGGCCCAGACACCCATGAGATTCGTAAAGACCTAGTGGTTGGTGACCTCACTCCTCTAGGGGAGATTGTGTTGGTAGAAGGTGGAACTAATGTCTCGGTGGGTATGGTGCAGGCCTCTAAGGTAGTGGATGGCTCCCGCGAACACAGGTTACAATTGCAAGTAGGGAATTTTTTTCCCTAATCCCCATTCCAAGGAGGGGGTAGCTCTGGCCTCATTGGTGGTCAAGTATGGCGATGTTTTCGCCTTACCAGGGGATCCTCTGACCGTAACACCTCACTTCCTGCACGAGATTAGGACCAGTGGTCCGCCCGTATACCGCAAATCCTACCCTATTCCTGAGAAGTACAGAGGAGAGGTACGAGAGCTCGTAGGAGATATGCTCCGTAAGGGAATCATTCGTCCATCTCGCTCTCCTTACAATGCTCCTATCATTCCAGTTGTGAAGAAGATAAAACCCTTCGTCTTTGTCTTGATTTTCGTGCTCTAAATAGACACGTGGTTGATGATAGGTTTCCTCTTCCCCATATTGATTCGATGCTGCGAACTCTCGGCTCCAGCGTCTTATTCTCACAGCTGGATCTTAAGCAAGGGTATCTCCAGATCCCACTAATGGAGGGCAGCTGCGAGAAAACGGCATTCTCGACGCCAGAAGGGCATTATGAGTTCAGAACTCTACCCTTCGGGTTGAAAGACGCTCCGTCCTGTTTTCAAAGGGTGATGAATCAGGTGCTGTCGGGGCTACTGGGGGTTAGTGCGATGGTGTACATGGACGACATCATTGTGCTGGGGACATCTTGGGACGACCACCTCAAGAATCTTAAGGATGTCCTTAGGAGGGTGCAGGAGGCAAACCTCTCATTGAGGCTGGAGAAATGTTATTTCTTCCAGAAGGAGGTCGTGTACCTAGGTCATGTAATATCCCAGGAAGGGATAAAGCCCCAGCCAGAGAAAGTCCAAGCCATCAAAACTTTCCCCCGGCCAACGCGTCGGAAAGAGTTGCTTTCCTTTTTGGGATTGGCGGGATATTACCGAAAGTTTATTCCACACTTCGCGGCCATTTCGTTGCCCCTGGTAGATATGACAAAGGGTGACGTCGCAGGGAAGCACAACAATCGTGTGCTTGGTACGTGGACACCTCCTCAGTTGCATGCGTTTGAGTTCCTCAAACATCATTTGTCATCAACGGTGGTCTTTACATACCCCGACTTTGCAAAACCGTTCCTTCTCACCACCGACGCTAGTGCCTCGGCTATCGGGGGCGTGCTTCAGCAAGAGGGCGAAGGAGGTGCGAGACGCCCACTCTCGTACTTCAGTCGCACGCTGAACACGCATGAGATACGGTATAGCACCGTTGAGAGGGAAGCGTTGGCGGCAGTGTAAGGTCTCACGGTTAACAGCCCACTAATCATGGGCTATCCTGTCCGGTTAGTGAGTGATCACAGGCCATTGGTCTGGCTCTTCACTGTTAAGGGCACGAACACTCGGATCCTCCGATGGCAAATGGACATCGCCGACTTCGACATCGAGGTCGATTACATACCCGAACGCCTGAACATTGTCGCTGACGCTCTCTCACGAATACGGTGGGCTGACCACCCCATAGATGACTTCATAGTTTCGGCCGTAACCACGGGTGGCCGAGGGAACTCATGCACAAATACTGACGAGGATACCATCACTTGGAACTAGGTTGAGATCCGAAAGGATCAGGATGCACACCCTGATTGGGGTCGAGTGAAACAGTACCTCAGAGGAGTGACGTCAGAAGTGACAAAGATCCCGCGCCTAAGAGTGCCAATCGGGGATTTCCGACTCCTCCCCGACGGACTCCTATATCATGCGCGTAGGAATGCATACCAGTTGGAAGAGCTTTGCCTGGTATGCCCTGATGGAGCAAAGGCGGCAGCGTTACGTATCTCCCATTGCCTTCCGATGGCGGGCCATGGCGGAATCCAAGTTACTCTGGAACACCTGCAGAAGTTTGCCTTTTGGCCTAAGATGTCGGAGGATGTGAAGGATTTTATTAAAAAATGCAAAATATGCATTACTTGCAAATCTTCCTACGACCTCCCAGCTCCACTTAGACAGTTTCCTGACGTAAAAGCTCCATTTGAGAGAGTGCATGTTGATCTCGTTGGTCCACTAACCACCACGCTAAATCGTGCGAAGTACATCCTGACCGTAGTCGATGTACTAACCCGCTTCCTAGTCGCTGTGCAGTGGAGGACAGTAGCCCAGGCTTTTTTAAACCACGTCCTGGCCATACATGGCGCTCCCAGGCAAGTGATCTCAGATGGCGGTGGTGAATTTATGAACGAAACGTTCAAAGAGGTAATGAAAATGGCAAACATTGGCCATCATAAGATAATGCCATATCTTCCCTCGAGTAATGGCATAGTTGAAAGGGTAAATGGTACAATTATAAAGATCTTACGATCCCTAGTCCAGGATAATCAAACCGGCTGGGACCAGATGCTTCCTCTGGCGGTGTTGGCGTACAATTCCGCGTACCATAGAGTCCTCAGAGATTCCCCTCATTTCCTCCTTTTTCACAGAGACCCTGTCCTACCTATAACTGAGTTCACCAGGCCAAGTGCCCCTTGGTACAACACAGAAAACCTAGCAGCCGAAACAATGGCGTTAGCAAACGCATGCTTCGACAGGTGCCAAAAGTTCATAGAGGCTGTCACTATTGAGAGGCACACGAAACGGCCCAGGGCTAGAGTAAAGCAGCTCGCCCTTGGTGACAGAGTATACGTAACCACCAAACCTAGACAGGGGGTGTCAAGGGAACTTCAGCCATTGTACCAAGGCCCCTATAGAGTAATTAAACAGGTGAGCGATGTCATTTATGCCATCAAACATATCAAGTCGGGACGTGAGTTCTGTGTCCACACGGACCGAATCAAACTCGAAGGCAATCTCTCTGTGTGTGAGAATAAGAACGTACGACGCGCGTTCCCCACACATGAGCAAGAGGTTACAGACCTACTGCAGGATAGTGATTGTTGCACTAATCCTGAGTAGCGAGTCTGACCCCTCCGAGTGACACCACTCGTGTGAAGGAATTGAAACCTACCATCAGGGTAGAGACTTTCTCTTCGCACCTGCCGTCATTTGGCAGCGATCAGGTACATATTAGTTTCCTTGCATGGCATTATTCCCCTAGTGTCTGATATTTCATGATAATAATGTTTGTTGTATATATATATATATTCCTTAGGAGTGTGATCCACTCGTAACTCTCCCTCTTCTGTGCAAAGTTTCTGCCGCTGCTCATTTTTACAGCTCTGCAAAGCATAAGACTGTAGCGGGCAGCTAAATGCCTTGTGGCATGGAGCGGTTGAAGCTCCGCAGCGCGTTGACCGGGTGAACCAGCACTTGCACGCAAACGCACCAGGTTGACGGGAAGACAATGGATTAGACACAGCCATGTGACCTCTCCGTGTACGACATACACGTAAGTTGGTACCTATACCTGCCAGTAGTGATGATACTATTACTTGTCATATCCATTTTTTTTCTTTACCTTTTCAGTTGTGCTCACATTCCCCATTTGTGACAATATCAATATCATTCCTTCACAACCTACCTCTGGGACAAGATTCTGCTGTTGTTGCCTTTTACAGGTTCCCCGTTTCTGCCGGACGAGGGACGTGGAACACCTCTCAGATGACAAGAGGGCTAAGCACCGCCGAGTGCAGGGCACCAGCCCTTCTCATGACAACACCATCGCCTGCAGAGAGGCGGGAGCCCTTGTATCTTTATTTCCCATTTTTTCTATTTTTGTTCGTTGGCATTTTGCCGCGGAGGGTTTTTTCATCGTAGTGATTGACGTCACTAGGGGACCCATCGTGGTGGGCCACCTCTTGACGTCGTACACATCGGTTTTTCCCTCACGCTGAATTGTTTGTTTCGGTAGGCTGTCGCTGACTTTTTGTTGGCGAGGGGAGGGATGTCGCATGAGTAAAAGCAACGCCGAGATTGGCGTTACTATTTGTTTGAGCGTTCACGTTAGGTCACGTGTGCTCATAGAATTTCCGCGATAGGTCAGCGTGGGTCACGTGCTCTCATAGCATCTCGCGATAGGTCAGCGTCACTCGGACGCGACCTAGAGGTGA
>NC_134786.1:29460655-29473155 GCF_046742065.1 Oratosquilla oratoria | reverse complement strand
AAAGAGACAGGCTTATAAGAAATATAAGTGCTCGGGTGCGTCTAATGACTATGAAAGTTATGTATCAATACAGAGAGATTTAAAAAATAAAAAAAAATAAATAAGAAAAGAAAACGACGATACGAAATGAATATCGCTTATAAATCAAAAGAAAATCCCAAAAAATTCTATAGTTACATTAGAGATAAAAAGGTTGTTAGGAATCACATTGGTCCACTATTATCTGCTGGCGGTCAATTTAAATATTCAAATGAAGGAATGTGTAATATTTAAAACAATTATTTTAGCTTAAGGAGTGTAAATTTGAAATCTGCGACCAGTTAACTGGAATATTTAATAAATCGGTAGACACTGGTTTTCTGTCAACTGCTTGGAGGCAGGCAAACATTGTTCCTGTTTTTAAGAAGGGAGACAGATCATCCATATGCAACTACAGGCCAATCAGTTTGACATCGGTTATAGGAAAAATGCTTGAATCAATAATAGTAAATAGACTCAGAGAACACATTGAAGGGCATAATTTAATTCGTGATTCACAGCATGGTTTCTCCAAGGGTAAGTCATGTGTGACTAATCTTCTATCCTTTTACACTAAAGTATATAAGGCGTCAGATAACAATGATAATTACGATGTCATTTACCTTGACTTTAGCAAAGCGTTCGACAAGGTGCCTTACCTGAGACTGCTAAATCAAATCAAAACCCATGGCATAGGAGGAAAAGTGTTAGAATGGATTAGAGCTTGGATTAGTAACAGAAAACAGCGGGTCACCATAAATGGAATAAAATCCAGGTGGGGCAATGTTACTAGCGGGGTCCCCCAGGGCTCGGTTTTGGGTCCCTTGTTGTTCATTATGTACATAAAGGACTTAGACGATGGGATAAATAGTGATGTTAGAAAGTTTGCGGACGACACTAAAATAGGACGCCAAATTAGGTCAGGAAACGACGCAGAGATTCTGCAGGATGATCTTAACAAATTGTTCACATGGTCAATATCTCTAAGTGTAGCGTGTTAAACGTACGGCTACACAACCCCAAAAATAGATACAGCTTAGATAACACGTTTTTAGAAAAATCTGAGTGCGAGAGGGACTTGGGAGTTCTGGTGAGTCCGGACCATAAAACCAGAATGCAGTGCATTAGCGCCAGAAATAAAGCTAACAGCCATTAGGCTTCATTTCTAGGACGGTAACGAATAGAAGTGCAGAGGTAATTATTAAACTCTATCTAGCGATAATTAGACCCATCCTTGACTATGCGGTACAGTTTTGGTCTCCGTCCTACAGAATGGACATAAATTCACTAGAATCAGTACAGAGAAGAATGACCAAAATGTTACAAGGACTCGGAAATTTGCCTTACGAAGAGAGGCTTAGGCACCTAAACTTACACTCTCTGGAAAGACGCAGAGTGCGGGGTGATCTAATAGAAGTGTTCAAGTGGATTAAAGGCTATAGCAAGGGAGAGGCAAACAAGGTCATCATAAAAAAAAAAACAGGGCAGGACTCGCCAGTAATGGGTGTAAACTGGACAAATTTAGATTTAAGAAGGAAATAGGCAAGAATTGGTTTACTAATAGAGTGGTCGATGAATGGAATAAACTAAGTAACCATGTAGTAAGTGCTGAAAATATCAGCTGTTTTAAAAAACGATTAGACAACTTTATAGATGGGGACAACAGGTGGTGATGGATACGAAGGTGCCTAGCGTAGGTCTTCTGGTCTCTTCAGTCTCCTTTATTCTTATGTTCTTATGTAACTCCAAACTGAAACCTGTGAAAAGTCTAGGGTGAACTTACTCACTACGGTAAATATAACAAAAGAAAAAATTAAAAGGTGTATAGAGAAACTCAAAGTTAATAAAACACCAGGGCCTGACGGTTGGCATCCAAGAATCTTAAAGGAAATGAAAAATGAGATTGTTGTCCCATTAGAAATTATTCTCTAGAAATCCATCATATCCGGAGATGTCCCAAGAGAATGGAAGCTAGCTGACGTTACTCCCATATTCAGAAAAGGTGACAAAAAGAAACCAAAACTACAGGCCTATAAGCATGATTTCAATCGTAGGAAAAATGATGGAAACTATCATCAGAGATGCTATCGAACACCATTTAGAAAGTAACTACTTAATAAATGATAGCCAGTATGGTTTCAGACGGAAACGTTCTTGCGTGACTAACTTACTCGAATTCTACAACACAGCCATCTCAAATTATGACAAAAGAAAATATATAAATTTGATATATCTAGGCTTTGCAAAAACTTTTGATACCGTCCCCCATGAAAGACTGCTTACTAAATCAGCTTCACATGGAATAAGTGACAGCCTATTAAGTTGGACTAGTAATTGGTTGAATGATTAAAAACAGAGAGTTGTTTTAAATGGAAAAACTTCGGGATGGAATTTTTTTACAAGTGGAGTTCATCAGGGTTCCGTTCTTGGGCCACTTCTATTCATAGTATATATATATGATATAGACCATGAACTAATATCTACTGTTTCCAAATTTGCTGATGATACAAAACTGTGGGGAATGGCAAATGATCACTCAAACCAATTAGATATTCAAGAAGATTTAGATAAAATACAGCAATGGTCTGACAAGTGGCTAATGAAATGTAACACAAGTAAATACACGGTAATGCACATAGGTAAAAATAACAGTAAGTACGATTACAAGTTATTTGGAAATTCGTTAATAAAAGTGATTAATGAAAAAGATCTCGGCGTAATTATCAGTAACGATCTGAAATCATCTAAGCAGTGTATTTCAGCCTCTGAGAAAGCAAATAAGATTCTGGGACTGATTGCGCGATCTTTTGACTTCAAAAGTCCATCAGTCATTAATAAGCTATATAAATCGTTAGTTCGTCCACATTTGGAATATGCTGTTTCCGTATGGTCACCGAATCTCATTAAAGACATTGACAGACTGGAAAAAGTACAACGGCGAGCCACAAAACTGATTCAAAATATAAAAAATAAATCATACGAAAATCGACTAAAACATATGAATCTGTTTTCAAAAAAAAAAAAAAAAAAAAAAAAAAAAAAAAAAAAAAAAAAAAAGTAGACTCAGAAGTGACTTGATACAGGTCATTAAAATTCTAAAGGGAATTGACAACATCAAAAGTGACAAAATTTTGACACTGAATGGGAATCAGACAAGAAACAATGGTCTCAAACTGTTCGGAAATAGATTCAATTTGGAAGTGGTGGAAACAACCGTCTAGTTAATGAATGGAATAAACTTCCTGCAGAGGCAGTGCAATGTAGTTCAGTTCGAAGCCTTAAGAATCATTTAGATAAACACCTAAGCAAGATGATGTAATGATTATTATTTATTCTATATTATTTGTTTTTCTTTTGTTATTATTTGTCTGTTTGATTCTCATTTATTATTAGTTATATGTCAATTTACTACTATTTACTATTTACCTGTTTGTTTATTATCTAACTTTACCTATGCATTTATTTATGTATTTTATTTGTTATTTACATTATTATGTATATATATTTTTTTCGCATCCAACCTAGATATGGCCCAAAAGGTCTCCTGTCGGCATGCTCCGCCTTAGTAATCCTTTGTAAGAAACTCTTCAAGCTTCGAGTGTTAGGTTTTTTCCAGAGCGTTAGTTATTAAGGGACTATCTGTTTTGGAAAGATATATAAACCAATCTCTATTGTTGTTGTTTACCTGGATGTTTATATGTGAAGCTAACACAAATATAAATAATAACTATAGATGGAACGAAAACGAAGTCGACAAAGGTTTCACTCAAGATATTTTAGCATGTCAATTGTAATCACTATGTCATCCCAATAAGGTTTAGATTATCTCTGTAAACATTGAATAAAGATAACAATATTGTAATCACCCAGGCAGACAAAGGCGGCGGAGTGGTCATTTTGAACAAAATTGATTATCTTGAAAAAATGTCTGAACTGCTGAATGACGAGTAGACTTATGAAAGCCGGCAGGGCAGATAGGAAAGCAATAAAATTTAACGCGGGAGCGAGAAAAATCCTACGAAAATTATCCAGTAGAAAAAAGCTTCTAGGATTACTAGAAGAATATTCAAAACCTCCCAAAATGCACGGTCTACCCAAAGTGCGCAAGGTAGGAATCCCTACGAGACCCATAACATCAGGGATCGGGAGCACTCCTCATAAACTAGCAAAATGTTTGGTAGAACCCTTATCTAACACCATGGGTCCCATTAGCGTGACACACTTAAAAAACTCATCCGACCTAATCCGAAGGCTTGAGAATATGAACGTATTTGACAAGATATTAGCTAGTTTTGACGTAACAGCTTTTTTACGAACGTCTCTATTGATAATGCATTGGATGCACTAAAAAAAGATAACTGATGACATAGCTGATAATATCCTCCCAGTCCCAAAAGCTGATTACCTCAAACTAATCTCAATGTGCGTTAAGTTTGGATATCTTATTTCTAACAATACCGAATTTAAACAAGCAAAAGGCCTCGCAATGGGAAGCCTATTATCGGCTCTTTTGGCCTGTCTATTTATGGATGTATTGGAAACAGATGAATATATTAACATCATGGGAAGAGGTACTACTTGGCTAAGGTACGTAGCTGATATACTTGTAATAATGCCGAAAAAAAAACAATATTAAGAATAAGGTAAGGAGATTCATCACAGTTCATATGGACAACCAGTTCACAGTTGAGCAAGAGAAAGAATACAAACTGCATTTTCTAGACACACTGATACACAGAGGCCCTAATCATTTAAGATTTTCGGTTTACAGAAAACCCACCATTAGAGATGATTTTATTCACTTTTTCTCAGCCCACATTAAAAGAGACAAAACTGGTGTTTATATAGATTTCTTCCGTAGAGCCTACCGTATATGCAGCAAAGAGCTCCTTGAAGACAAATTATCACACTTTAGGAACACATTCAAACACTTTAAATACCCAGGAGGCCTGATTAGTAAAACAAAACACAGAACAAAGAAAATCCACGAAAAATCAACCTCCCAGACCAACGGACCAAATATCTAGGCATCCAGGTCAAATGACCGTGCAGTGACGAAAGATCATGTCACACCACATTTTATAACTGTACCTAATTCTGAAAATACCGAGGATATTACTTGATATCTATTGAAAGGTGAGATAAACATTACCAAGGCATCCTCTAATAAAATAGGAAAATGTTTTAAAGACCACACTAATAATCACAACAACCTCAGTGTAATTTATCGTATTCCCTGTAGTGGCTGTCCCTTAGCATACATTGGTAAATCAGGTCGAGTGATTGAAAAGAGATTGAGCGAACACAAAAATTATATAAGAGCACACAGGACATCCAACTCCCTTGTTCGCCATCTCGAACATTGTAATAGATTACTTGATTGGAATAAAGTCGAGATTTTACATAAGGGATTATACTCCTATTTACCACTATATAATTCATTAACGCTCTATCTACCACCCTTCCATCTACCACCCTCTCCCACTTGTACTTATGCTTGACTTTCATTCGAGACATATCAACTCTCCAGTACGATTTTTTCCGGGAACTTCATACTTCCCAACCACTCATTCTATTTGTTCATTTCCTACCCTAGCATTAAGGTCTCTAAATACAACTACATTAACATTTCTCCATAATTCCTCTATGCACTCCCTTTCCTCTACGCCTTTCTCACTACCAGGCCCATATGCACTTACAAAAACCCACATCTCCTTTCACAGTTTCACCTTTATCCACATTAACCTTGATGAAACCTCCTTTCACTCCACTACACACTTACTTATTCCTTCCTTCACTTACTAATATAGCCACCCCTTCTCTCCCTCGTCCTCTCTTCACTCCTGAGAACCTCCCAACTACACTCCCAAACTCACACTCGCCCCTCCCTCTCAAATTAGTTTCACTCAAAGCCAACATATCCATCTTTCTTCTCACAAACATACTGCCTATCTCTTCCCCTTTACTCTCATCTGTACTATGTCCACGCACATTAAAAGACCCAAACCTTAGGGTAATGGTTGGAAAACTCCTAGACCCTCTTATTCCTTTACTTTTTTAGGGATGTCCCCTGTGGGGCTACAGGTAGCAAAATTCCTAGTCATCTCCCCCGTCCTGGTTTTTGTCACCTACGATTCAAGTGGGAAGACTTGGTGGCAGCATTCTATTCCCCACCACAGGGTAGGCGAAAAAAAAAGGAAATTAATATTCAGAGAAATGGTACAGGACAATAACAAGAGGTTGGGGGAGAGCATAACGTAGGGACAGTCGCAGTAAAATAAAAGTGTCATCATTTCTCTATGAACAGAGTCTTACTCTATCACAGACAATATGATGTGTGGCTCTGTTCCGTTGGTGCGCCCCCATATAGACCCTAAGGTAACAAATGCATGCTACTTTGCCACAATATCATGCAGCCATTACCCCATACTCCAAAGGTCAGTGGTCCCCAGGCTGTATAATGTGGATGGCTGCTAAGAAATCCATCTCAGAAGCAGCCGGGCTTAACCTCAGTCAACATTCGCCCCGACGTCATCAAGGACATATAGCCTGAGTTCCCCCTTTTCCCTGTCCCCAAACTTACCCCTCTTAGCTATACTCTTATATTCCACACTATGTATTATTCTGCTGAAGAGGACCACATATAGTGGTCGAAATATATAAAATTTCTGTCAATCTTATCTCATTTTCTAACAGTGGGTCAATAAGTTTTATGTATGTATGTATATGTATATATATATATGTATATATATGTATATATATGTGTATATCTATACACACACATATATATATATGTATATACACACACACACACACACACACACACATATATATATATATATATGTATATATATATGTACACATATACATATATATATATATATATATATATGTGTGTGTGTGTGTGTGTGTGTGTGTGTGTGTGTGTGTGTGTGTGTGTGTGTGTGTGTGTGTGTGTGTGTGTGTGTGTGTGTGTGTGTGTGTGTGTGTGTGTGTGTGTGTGTGTGTGTGTGTGTGTTCATTTGGACAAAATGTATTGGCATATTTATGAAAATAATCACCATGAGTATGGTATAAGGGTAATTGCAAACAAATGTAAGAAGGCTGCTAGGAATTAACACCAGAATAACGGAACAAACAATATTCATGAGGTATGTCCAAATAAGTAGATGAAATATATATATATATAGATATACATATATATATATATATATATATATATATTTGTGTGTGTGTGTATGTGTGTGTGTGTGTATACAAAGTAGACCACTTGGAAAAAGAAACTAACGAAGCAGAGCGCTTTCGTATACTACATCTTCAATGAAAAAAGTACATAGTTAATAGAAATGCATAGATTACACTGGGGAACACACTTTCGGTTGCATGAGTTCTGACACTTGATTCTGGTAGATTGGAGGTCACAGATTCTGAAAATAGCATTCGTTCGTGCAGATCAGGTCTAGTTTTGATGCTACGCGGCAATTTACATATCAGGTGACATGTTCTGAAAATAGCAAAGGGAGGTAATAAGCATAGTAGTTTACATTCATCAAATACTATTCTTAATTACATCAGTGCGTCAAATATAGATTTGTGTGTGCCTTATTATCTTATTTCATTAAAACAATTATTTTATTTCTTTTCCAGGTGTGATCATTCTGTAAACAGTGTTGACTTCAATCAAAGGAAACATGGCCTCTATAGCAAGTAGAAGGAAATGTGTGACGTGCCCGGATTCATTCTGCTACATTTGTGGTGCATTGACAGCTCCAAAGCAAAGAAGGAACATTAGTGAATTTGTGAAGAGAGCTTACTTTTGCTACTTTAAAGTGTAACTTGGAGATCAAGACAAACCATGGGCACCGCATAAGGTATGTCATTCCTGCGAAGAAAACTTGCGTCAATGGACTAAAGGAAAAGACAAAATAACATTTGGTATTCCGATGATATGGCGTGAGCCACGGGACCATGTCACAGACTGTTACTTTTGCGTGACTCGTGTTGCTGGTTTCACTAGTAAAACTCGTCATCTTATCACATACCCTAGGCTAGATTCAGCAATCAGGCCTGTGCCCCATTCAGATGATGTTCCAAAGTCTATCTTCACTCAACTTGCTTCTGTTGAATCCGAGAGTGAATGTGACACTAAGGTCACAGAGGAGTCAACTAACAGAAATGACTTAGATTTTGCAGGCATATCAACAGAACCGGAAACATTTAGCCAAGCAGAACTCAATGACTTAGTTCGAGATCTGGGTCTGTCTAAAAAACTGTCAGAATTGTTGGCTTCACGGTTAAAAGATAAAAACTTGCTGAAAATAGACACAAAGGTAACCTTCTTTCGCAACGGAGAAAAGAACCTCTTACAGTTCTTTGATTCTAAATTTGACTTCGTCTACTGTTGTGATATTCCTGGATTAGTCACCGCGATGGGAGCTCCAGGTTATGATCCGAAAGAGTGGCGCCTCTTTATAGATAGCTCTAAGCGGAGTCTGAAGTGTGTTTTATTACATATAAGCAACATCTTTGGCGCAATACCCATAGGACACTCAGTACACCTGAAAGAAAAATATGAACACATCAAAACAGTTTTGGAGCTACTCAAATATGAAGAACGAAAATGGGTCATGTGTGTTGATCTAAAAATGGTCAATTTTTTGCTAGGACAGCAAGGTGGGTATACAAAATTTCCTTGCTTTATCAGCCTCTGGGACAGCAGAGCCAAAGACAGACACTGGATTCAGAAGGAATGGCCAGTTAGGGAAAGCCTCAATGCTGGGAAAAAGAACATCATTTATGAACCCTAGTGGAAAGTGAAAAAATTGTTTTCCCGCCCCCTCACATCAAGCTGGGCCTTATGAAACAGTTTGTCAAGGCGCTCGATAATGACAATGACTGTTTTAAGTATCTGTGTGAAGTGTTCCCTGGTTTAACGCTAGAAAAACTCAAAGCAGGTATTTTCGACGGCCCTCAAATTAGGACGCTGATTAAAGACCAAGCCTTCACTCAATCCATGACTGATGTTGAGAAAAATGCATGGGGAGCATTCGTTTCTGTTGTAAGGAACTTTCTTGGAAACAGGAAATCAGAGGACTATAAAGAGCTCGTTGAATCTTTGATGGAAAGTTTTCATGTGTTAGGTTGCAACATGAGCATTAAGATGCATTTCTTGAACAGTCATCTTCAACTGTTTCCGGCAAACTTAGGGGACGTGAGTGATGAGCAAGGTGAACGCTTTCACCAGGATATCAAAGTCATGGAAGACAGGTATCAAGGTCGCTGGGACATTCACATGATGGCGGACTATTGCTGGAGCATTCAGCGAGACTGCACTGAGAGGCGATATTCAAGACAGTCCATTAAACGCAAGTTTGTGCCTGAATAAATCTGGCATAGTTCACAAAAGCAACTGATGGATCCAAAATATGCTTGTCAAGGTAAATAAAAGTAATTAAAAATTAATTCTACGTGTTTGGTAATTCCTCTCTGTGTGCTGGTTTAGATTTTTAGCAGTAGTATATGGTAGTCTAACTATATAGAGTGGCAAATGGGAGGTAACTCACCGCAACAAAACTAGACCCGATAGAAAAAAAAAAAACCGGTGCCATATTTGAAATCAATGACCTCATTTTACCAAGAAACAGATCACAAAATGTATGCAACTGACAAAAAGTTGAGTTTTGTTCCCCAGTGTTGTATATACATAAAAAAGGAACAAAGACAGTTTACATAAGGATAGAGGATATATATATATATATATATATATAATATGTAAATATATACACATATAAATATACATATATATATATGTATATATATATGTATATATATGTATATATATATATATATATATATATATATATATATATATATATATGACATAATGTCACTAAACGACGGGAGGCCGGCGTAAATCACGGTGACGTAGGGGGACAAAATGGACAAAAGAGATCGGATGACCGTGATCGACCAGATGTCCGTGATGGGGGAAATGTTAATTTTGATGGGAGAAACGTTAATGAGGCATTGAATGTCAATGAAAGACCAAATGATAATATAGAGCGAGGTATAAATAAAAAACAAGATGATAATGTAAGACATGATATTGAAACTCAAGATGTGTCAAACAGAAATAATCACGAGTTTCTTAAAACCATGTACTTTAATGCTCGTAGTATTAGGAACAAATTTCAAGAAATACAGGCGTATGTCAAAAGTGAAAATCTCGATATGATAGGAATAACTGAGACATGGTTAAATGGTATAGAGTTCGAAGCTGAATTTAATATTGCGGGATTTAAACACTTTCATCAGGATAGAAACCACAAGAAAGGTGGGGGTGTTCTATTGTACGTTAAAAACAATGTTCATGCTTGTGTTTTAGAGAAAGTGAAACAGGATGCATATGAATAGTTTGTGGGTTGAGTTAACCCAAAAAATGAAAAAAAAAAATGAATATAGGTATAATATATAGGCCAAAGACATTATCATTAGCAGACGACAAACTGTTATTTCAAGAACTGTCTAGTTTCTGCAACCGGGATTTATTGATAATGGGTGATTTTAATTTTACTGACATTGATTGGATGACCCTTGAACATGGCCATATAGGTAGTCGCTTGATTGATTTTCTTGGTGACAATTACTTAATTCAGCATGTAAAAGAGCCCACAAGATATGGAAACTTACTCGATCTATTGATCACTAGCCGCAAAAGCATGGTAACTGATGTAGAAGTCGGTGAATCTGTTGCTAATAGCGATCGCAACTGAGATTCAAACTCCTAAACAATTTTAGAATAGATACTTGTGTTTCTAAAATACCCGATTTCAGTAAAGCTCAGTTCATAGGACTACGTCAGGAGCTTCAGCTTACAGATTGGGAGGCAAAATTAAACGAAAGACCTGTAGATTAGATGTGGGAAATATTTCAAAATACGCTCACTAAGATGATTCAAACTTACATTCCTTTTAAGGACAGACGTCCCCCAAATCAGGCTCGCCCAAAGTGGCTCGACAAAGAAACTGAAAAAAATATTGCTAAAAAGAGACAGGCTTATAAGAAATATAAGTGCTCGGGTGCATCTAATGACTATGAAAGTTATGTATCAATACAGAGAGATTTAAAAAAGACAATAAGAAAAAGAAAACGACAATACGAAATGAACATCGCTGATAAATTCAAAGACAATCCCAAAGAATTCTATAGTTACATTAGAGATAAAAAGGTTGTTAGGAATCACATTGGTCCACTATTATCTGCTGACGGTCAACTTGAATATTCAAATGAAGGAATGTGTAATATCTTAAACAATTATTTTAGCTCGGTATTCGTAAATGAAGCACCTCAAAGTGAATTCCAAACTGAAACCTGTGAAAAGTCTAGAGTAAACTTACTCACTACGGTAAATATAACAAAATAAAAAATTAAAAGGTGTATAGACAAACTCAAAGTTAATAAAACACCAGGCCCTGATGGTTGGCATCCAAGAATCTTAAAGGAAATGAAAAATGAGATTGTTGTTCCATTAGAATATATTTTCAAGAAATCCATCATATCCGGAGATGTCCCAAGAGAATGGAAGCTAGCTAACGTTACTCTCATATTCAAAAAAAGTGACAAAAAGAAACCAAATAACTATAGGCCTATAAGTTTGACTTCAATTATAGGAAAAAAAAAGGGAAAATGTCATCAGAGATGCTATCGAACATCATTTAGAAAGTAACCGTTTGATAAATGATAGCCAGCATGGTTTCAGGCGGAAACGTTCTTGCGTAACTAACTTACTCGAATTCTACAACACAGTTATCTCGAATTATGACAAAAGAAACAACATAGACTTTGCAAAAGCTTTTGATACCGTCCCACACGAAAGACTAACTACTAAATTAGCTTCGCACGGAATAAGTGGTAGCCTATAAAGTTGGACTAGTAATTGGTTGAATGGTCGAAAACAGAGTTGTTTTAAATGGAAAAACTTCTGGATGGATAAATGTTGCAAGTGGAGTTCCTCAGGGTTCCGTTCTTGGGCCACTTCTATTCATAGTACATATAAATGATATAGACCATGGACTAAAATCTACTGTTTCCAAATTGCTGATGATACAAAACTGTGCGGAGTGGCAAATGATCACTCAAACCAATTAGATATTCAAGAAGATTTAGATCAATTACAGCAATGGTCTGACAAGTGGCTAATAAAATTTAACACAAATAAATACAAGGTAATGCACATAGGTAAAAATAACAGTAAGTTCGATTACAAGTTATTTGGAAATTCGTCAACAAAAGTGGATAGTGAAAAAGATCTCGGCGTAATTATCAGTAACGACCTCAAATCATCCAAGCAGTGTATTTCAGCCTCTGAGAAAGCAAATAAGATTCTGGGACTGATTGCGCGATCTTTTGATTTCAAAAGTCCATCACTCATTAACAAGCTATATAAATCGTTAATTCGTCCACATTTGGAATATGCTGCTTCC
>NC_134786.1:29450655-29455655 GCF_046742065.1 Oratosquilla oratoria | reverse complement strand
CTTGATACAGGTCTTTAAGATTTTAAAGGGAATTTACATCATCAAAAGTGACAAAATTTTCACATTGAATGAGAATCAGACAAGAAACAATGGTCTCAAACTATCCGGAAATAGATTCAATTTGGAAGTAGGTAGAAACAACTTTGCCAACCGTGTAGTAAATGAATGGAATAAACTTCCTGCACAGGTAGTGCAATGTAGTTCAGTTCGAAGCTTTAAGAATCAGTTAGATAAATACCTAACTAAGATGCTGTAATGATTATAATTTATCTTATATTATTTGCTTTTTTTATCATTTGTCTGTCTGATTTTCATTTATTATTAGTTATATGTCAATTTATTATTATTTACTATTTACCTGTTTGTTTATTATTTAACTATACCTATGCATTTATTTATGTATTTTATTTGTTATTTACATTATTATAGTTTTTATTTATTGTTTTATTATTAATACGATTTTTTTTCGCATCCGACCTAGATATGGATCAAAAGGTCTCCTGTCGGCATGCTCCGCCTTTGTAATCCTTTGTAATGAGAACCTCGTCCTGCAGGGAAAATTGGGACAGAGGTACTGGTAAAGCTGGTAAGGTGAAATCATCACCAGACTCCAAAGCATAAATGACTGCAGACCAAACAGGGTCTTCACGCTGAGCTTTGGCCAGATCTTGCAGGGAAAATTTATGAATCACTGTAACAGCAGCAACAGGGATATTACGTGAAAGTGCATCAGCAACGTGGTTCGCACGCTCCGGGATATGTTTAAGGGTTGGATTGAATTCCTCGATCGTGAGGAACCATCTGGCTAGACGGCCTGAAAGATTTTTGCCCTTGAAAAGCTGAGTGACAGCAGTGTGGTCCGTGTAGACTGTAATAGGATATCCAAAAATGATATCACGGAAATGCTTTAAAGCCCACACCACTGCCAGGGCCTCTAAATGAGTAAAAGAGTAACGGGACTCAGGCTTATTAAGAATGCGACTAGCATATGCAATAACATTAGGTCTACGCCCGTCTACTTGTTGTATGAGTACAGCTCCAATGCCTGTACCAGAAGCATCTGTACAAATTGTAAAGGGAAGACTGTAATCAGGGAAGGCC
This sequence comes from Oratosquilla oratoria, assembly GCF_046742065.1. Classification (NCBI taxonomy): domain Eukaryota; kingdom Metazoa; phylum Arthropoda; class Malacostraca; order Stomatopoda; family Squillidae; genus Oratosquilla; species Oratosquilla oratoria. The sequence goes on along the minus strand of NC_134786.1, from coordinate 29,454,554 downwards.
AGCACAGGCGCTTCAGCAAGAGCAAGTTTCAAGGAATCAAAACTTTTCTGATGAACATCACGCCACTGGAAGGAAGAGTCCTTCTTGAGAAGGCGAGTGAGAGGAGAAGCAATTGAAGCAAAGTCATTAATGAATGCACGATAGTATCCTGCAAGTCCAAGGAAGGAACGTACATGTTCAACTGTCTTCGGTATAGGGAAGTCTCTCACCGCCTTGATTTTATCACCTGTGGTGTGGATACCATGTTTGTCTACAACATGACCTAGGAATTGGATACTAGACTTGAAAAATGAACACTTGGGTAAGTTGAGTTTCAACCCAGCTTCAGTAAAACGTTGCAAGACCATGGACAGCTTAGTAAAGTGGCTTTCCACATCTTTGGAAACTAAAATCAAATCATCCAGGTAAACAAAAAGTCCATTCCCAACTAAGCCATGAAAAATGGAGTTAACTAAGCGCTGGCAAGTCAAAGTTACCCACGAGGTAACGAAGCCATTCATAGTGCCCACTGGGAGTCGAGAAGGCCGTTACTTTGCTTGACTTCTCCTCCAGGGGTATCTGCTAAAAACCTGCTTGTAAATCTAAGGTGGTGAACACCGTATTACCAGTGCCAATGGACTGAAGAAGCTCGCTTAAGAGAGGCAGAGGATAATGGTCTGGAATAGTGACCTCGTTAACTCTCCTGTAATCAACAACAGGACGAAAAGATCCATCTTTCTTAGGCACCAGGAGAAGAGGCGAGTTCCACTCTAATTGGGACTCCTGTACAACACCTTCACGCAATAAATCGTAAACCAAGGACTGGGCTATAAGCCGACGAGAGTGAGGTAGCCTGTAAGAGGGGACGTAAAAAGGACGAGTACCTGGCTGAAGATCAAATCTATGAACCACACGGTCCCTAACCCCTAACGGATCACCTGGTAAAGCCAAAGCCTGACGGTGAGTAACTAACAGGTCAAGGAGACGAGGCGTCTCTTCAGGAAAATCAATCTTGCCTACAAATGTGGCAAACTCAGGAGCTAAGTGAGGAGGGTCACGAGTTGGAGGAGACTGTAGTATAGAAGCTGCTATAATAGGTGAGTCCTGGAAAGTAGCAACGTGTACCACCTTAAAGGAGCCTCAGTGACTGCCAGGAGAGAGAGGAATAGGAGCACCCGTGACGTTGGTTACCATCGCCGTGGTGACATGATCCAGCGAACTGTGGAGACAGTTCCTTCTAGTGCAAGCCGACGAATACGAATAGAGTCAGGCAAAAAGAGAACGTCAGAGCTTATCGGGGCACCTTAGACGCGCACCGGAACTCGAACAGAACTTAAAGGTTCAATAAGATACTCTCCTATATTAACAGCAGCACAATGAGAAACAGGGCTAGAGCGTTTCGAAGTTGGTACAGGCACATATGCGGACTGATCAAGCACAGTAGAATCACAAACAGAAACTTGTGTACCTGGCGCCTACGGCGGTTACAAAATTCGCTTGAATGACCAGACCTGTTACAAAAGGTACATAACAGGGGAGAGAGGGTAACTGTAGATTGAGGAGAGCTATGACTAGGATATGTAGACTGAGAGGGCTGAGGAGAACAAGGGACATGGGCATGTTGAAGAGCATTGCTAATACACAAGGAACTAGAAGTCACTTCCCTTAGTTTACAGGAAAGCCTTGTCGCAAAAGACAATAGAGTCTCGTCAGTCGTATACTTGAGAGAAGATGCAGTTCTTTTTTCAGAAGGCACCAAAAAAAGAATATACATAAAAAATTCCAAAATAAGACGAAATCTATCTAAAGTGATATTGCCATTATCTACGCCCGTCTATAATCAAGAGTGCCCAGTCGGGATACGAGAGTATCACCCAGTTTGAAATACCAATGGAATGAACCACCACCAGGGGTATCTGAAAAAAGTTTAATGAAGTTAGATCTAAAGATGTCATAATTATAATCCAGAGATTTGGGATCTAAACACGACGCAGAAAGTAACTCCGATGCTAGAGAATTTGGCACAAGCTGGGACCTCACATAGGAGATCTTTTCAGGCCCCGTCGAAATATTAGAGTGCACAATTGAGTCCTCACATTGGCGGATAAAATCAATCTTGACCAGAGAATTTCATAACCGACGGGTCTTGATGCAATAATGTTAATGTGTGAGCCATTGTCTCAGATGAGTTTTTTGAACTGATAAACGAAGGCATCTTTGACTTAGACATGATAGGATATGACAACTGTAACCCACTGCGTAATAACATACAGCAGGAATAGAAAACACTGACACTGAGCAAGAAATAATGTAAATATAACACACTGACACTGAGCAAGAAATAATGTAAATATAACACACTGACACTGAGTAAGAAACAATGTAAATATAACACACTTGCACAAAGCATGAAATAATGTAAAAAATAATATAGAGAAATCACATGGACATGGGACACGAATGTAAGATAATGATATAATTCACGCAAACAGAAGCATTGAAATACAGAAACAATGCAATACATATATCAATAATGAAAAAAATATATATTATGACCGTAGTTAGCCAAAATTACGTAAAAATATATATATAATGCACTGATGCGTAAGTATACACAAGACGTCACTGGGAAAAGAAAATCTAACCACGGAGGGGTAACATTTGAAAAAGTAAACAACTAGTGACGTCATAAAAATGGCCGCCCAAGGCACGATCGGTAGATATGAAATATGTATATACAACAGTATGTCCACAAAATCTCAAAAAGGACAATACATGTATGCGTAAGGCAAGGAAATATACAATACTGGTAAGTAACGAAAATAACTAATGTCTTCGGACGTGATGTATGAGCCGGCGTGGTAAACATATACCGGCAGGGACGCTGACCAATGATTTTATGCAATCCAAGCACTAATCCGTCCTCATCCAATCACCAATTCAAACTGCAATCCACACAGCAACCATAAAAGAGCGTCCCGCAAAATGCAGACGGCGATATCAGTCCAAAAGAAGGCCGAACACGAAGATTCTCGGGGGAAACGTCTCTCAATAAAATCACATGGCGCTCTATGCAACCACAATGCTCCTGAACACCGCCTTTTAAATAAAAAGTCACAGGTCCAAAGTGAGAAAGCACTACTACTTCTCCCAAATAAGCAAATCCTGTAGCCTGTGGAATGAAAATGGGAGAAAAGAACGGACATAGACATGCAGCTATTATGACCGGCTATAGTCCAGCGCTGCAATTTAAAGTCTTTTCTGAACGTTCACAATGGGAAAAAAAATCACCGAAAAGATTGTTTTTACGCTGCCACCAAAATGTACCGGGTGGCTACAAGAAATGAAAGTCAAATTAGTGGGAAGTACACTGTAATCTCTGATACCACTGACAACTAATGCGTGTGAATACAAGAGAGCTGGCTGCCAACTGACGCCAAGCTGCCAACTCGCGCCAAAAGAAGTGCATCGCAATTGCGGTATCCAATATAATTACAATTATACACAATGATTACACATAATTACAATAAATAATGAAACAACAAACAACAAAACATATGACAATTTTATATAGAGGCGAAAACATATAATTCCCCAAATAAGCAACACACAAGAACAATAATAATGGTATGATATACAACGTACCACGTTAACACATGTGTAAATAATAATAATAATAATAATGATAGGTTTATTGAGATAGCAGTGATACACTGACAATAATACAATTGGGCACTTTTATGAGTAGTATAGTAATTATTAGAGTGATATGCTTAGTCTAAAATTTATAATGAGTTTATTGTGCGGACAATGGATGGAATGGCACTGTTCTTGTATCGGTCAGTTCTCGGCGCTCTGATGGGCTTGATTTTGTTTGAATGCCGAGTTGCATGGCGGGTGGGTGTGGTGTTAGGTGGGAG
>NC_134786.1:29425655-29445655 GCF_046742065.1 Oratosquilla oratoria | reverse complement strand
GACTGGAGGAAGTGGATAGTTTTAGATACTTGGATGCAAATGTGGCAGGAAAAGGTGGAGTGAAGGTGGAGGTAGAATGTAGATTGAGAGAAGCGAGTAAATGTCTTGGTGGATTAAAGAGTGTAATGAGGAATAGACATTTGGGAATGGATGCTAAGAGGAGACTGTAGGAAGGAGTGATTGTGCTAACAGCACTGTATGGGGGCAGAAGCATGGAACATAGGAGAGGGAGAGAGGAGTTTGAATGTGTTTGAGATGAGGTGTCTGAGAAGTATGATGGGGGTTACTAGGCTAGATAGAGTGAGAAATGAGGAGGTGAGGAGGAGAACAGGGGTGGAAAGGGAGTTGGGAGATAGCGTTGATGAAAGAGTATTGGGGTGGTTTTCACACCTGGTAGGAATGAGTGAAGAAAGACTAGTAAAAGAGGTGTGGAAGGCAGATGTGGAGGGTGTGAACATGAGGGGACGTCCTAGGATGAGGTGGATGGATGGGGTGAAGGGGGCTTTGGGGAAGAGGGGAATTGTCTGTTGAGGAAGGACGGGAGAGGACAGAAGACAGGGGTGAATGGAGAGTGGTTGTATATGGACGATGTTATGATGCATGAGGTGGAATGGGCGGGAGGATGGGGGGTGAGGTAGTATGTGTGAGCAAAATTTGACGCAGCACAAAGGGAGTTCTCCCCGTCCTCTCCTTTTATGCAATGAGGGGACGGAGAGGGGGGTCGCCGATTTAATGAAGCGGCCTTGCTGTGGATGTGCTGTGTCTTGCGACACTGCTTCTGACCCAGGGCAGTGAACAAGTTGCAGGGATGACACGTAATCCAGGAGGTGCTAAGATAAGAGGGAAGAGGGAGAGCGGAGGGGTGTGGAGTGTATTCAGGGATGGAATGGGTGGGAATGATTTTATGCCTTTTCCTTTTTGGCTACCTCCCTTGTAAGGGGGAAAAATCCTTAGTATATGGAAGAGAAGGCAGTAAGGGGAAGATGGGCAGAATATTTTAGAGAGTTGCTAAATGTGAAGGAGGATAGGGAGGGAAAAATAGGTGCAGTGGGAAATGCGAAGAAAATGAGAGTGATGAGTGAGGAGAATGGAGGAGAAATAAGGAAGGATGAGGTGAAGGCAGTTGTTAAGATGATAAAAGCAGGTAAGGCACCTGGTCTGGATGGATGCCATGCAGAATGTCTGAAAAAGGGAGGTACAGTGATGGTGGACTGGCTGGTGAGATTATAAAATTGTTTGCTGGAGAGAGGGTAGAGTGCCGGAGGACTGGAGGAGTGCCTGTATAGTTCCTCTTTACAAGGGAAAAGGGGACAAGTGTGAGTGTAGTAGTTTCAGAGGGATTAGCTTGTTAAGTGTAGTTGGGAAGGCTTATTGGAGGATCTTGATTGAGAGGATTAGGAGAGGAACAGAAGGAGTAATTGGTGAGGAACAGTGTGGATTTAGGACAGGTAGAGTTTGTGTAGATCAGATCTTTGTGGTAAGACAGATATGTGAGAAAGCTATAGGAAAGGGGAAGGATGTTTTTTGGGCTTTTATGGATCTGGAAAAGGCTTATGACAGGGTAGACAGAAAGGCACTGTGGAAGGTTATGCAGATATACGGGATAGGAGGAAAGCTTCTGGGAGCTGTCAAGAGTTTTTATGAGAATAGTAGAGCTCGTGTCAGGATTAGAAATGGAGAGAGTGAGTGGTTCGAGGTAAAGGTGGGACTTCGTCAAGGATGCGTTATGTCGCCCTGGCTGTTTAACTTATACATGGATGGGGTGGTGCGAGAGGTAAATGCAAGGGTAGTGGGTCAGGGATTGGAGATGGTTAAAGAAAATGGAGAAAAGTGGGAGGTGAGCCAGCTGTTGTTTGCGGACGACACTGCGCTTGTGGCAGGATCGGAGGAGGGATTGAGGAAGTTGGTAACAGAGTATGGGAGAGTGAGTATGTGATAGAAGAAAGCTAAAGATAAATGTGGGTAAAAGTAAGGTGATGAGATGTACAAGGGGTGAAAGTGGCAGTAGACTAGAAGTGAGCATTAAGGGAGAGTGACTGGAGGAAGTGGATAGTTTTAGATACTTGGGTGCAAATGTGGCAGGAAAAGGTGGAGTGAAGGTGGAGGTAGAATGTAGATTGAGAGAAGCGAGTAAATGCCTTGGTGGATTAAAGAGTGTAATGAGGAATAGACATTTGGGAATGGATGCTAAGAGGAGACGGTATGAATGAGTGATTGTGCCAACAGCACTGTATGGGGCAGAAACATGGAACATAAGAGAAGAGAGTAGGAGTTTGAATGTGTTTGAGATGAGGTGTCTGAGAAGTATGATGGGGGTTACTAGGCTAGATAAAGTGAAAAATGAGGAGGTGAGGAGGAGAACAGGGGTGGAAAAGGAGCTGGGAGATAGGGTTGATGAAAGAATATTAGGATGGTTTGGACACATGGAAAGAATGAGTGAAGAAAGAATAGTAAAAGAGGTATGGAAGGCAGATGTGGAGGGAGTGAACATGAGGGGACGTCCTAGGATGAGGTGAATGGATGGGGTGAAGGGGGCTTTGGGGAAGAGGGGAATTGTCTGTTGAGGAAGGACGGGAGAGGACAGAAGACAGGGGTGAATGGAGAGTGGTTGTATATGGATGATGTTGTGATTGCATGAGGTGGAATGGGCGGGGGGTGGGGGTGAGGTAGTATGTATGAGCAAAATTTGACGCAGCCAGAAGGGATTTCTCCCCGTCCTCTCCTTATATGCAATGGGGGGACGGAGAGGGGGTCGCCGATTTAATGAAACGGCCATGCTGTGTCTTGCGACACTGCTTCTGACCCAGGGCAGTGGACAAGGTGCAGGGATGACCCGTCATCCAGGAGGTGCTCAGATAAGAGGAAGGGTGGAGGGGTGTGGAGTGTATTCAGGGATGGAATGGGTGGAAATGGTTTTATACCTTTACCTTTTTTGGCTACCTCCCTTTTAAAGGGGAAAATGCCTTAGTATATGTATGTATGTATATGTATGTATGTATGTATTTATGTTTATATATATATATAAATATATATATATATATATACTGTATATATGTACTGCTTCAGTATATATATATATATGTATATATATATATACTGTATATATGTACTGCTTCAGTATATATATATATATGTATATATATGTATATATATATATATATATATATATATATATCGATAATTTTTATGACAGCTGCATGCAGGGTTCGAACCCGCTATACTCGGCTCTCCGTAAATTACCTGTATGGCGCCGAGTATAGCGGGTTCGAACCCTGCATGCAACTTTCATAAAAATTATCGGTTTGATGTAGCTGCCATTAGCGTATTTCTCTCTCATATATATATATATATATATATATATATATATATGTACTGCTTCAATATATATATATGTATATATATATATGTACTGCTTCAATATATATATATATATATATATATATATACATACATATGTATGTATGTACAGGGTCAGTATATGTATGTATATGCGCATATATGTACTGCATCAATATATGTATATATATATATACATACATACATATATATATATATATATATATATATACATATATATATGTATATATATACATATATATATGTATATATATATATGTATATTTATGTATACATATAAATATATATGTATACCCTATAGTATATTCTAATTTCATCCTTTTTCTCAGATTTTTCTTGTTTTGCTTTGTGCCAATGGCCGATTATTTTCTTAATGACTTCATCTATATTTTGTTTGGTGGACCTTTGTATTTCTTTGCGAACTTGTTCCCATGTGCTGCAATGGGTGAGTGCTCTACGTATGTATGCGCTAATGGTAGACTGTTTGTATTTATGCGGTCACTCGCTTTTTCCGCATAAACAGTGTCCGGGGTTTGTGGGTTTTACGTGTACACTAGTCGTGAAATGATCTTATTTTTTCAATTAGGATATCTGAAAATGGTATAGATCCTTCTATGCTGTTTTCAACTGTAAAAGGTAACTCAGAGGTGATTTGGGGGAATTTTTTTCAGGACTTCAATATCTTCACTACACGCACTTTCTATGAAGATGTCGTCATTGTAACGGCAGTAGATTTTAGGTTTTTCGATTTTTTTAAACACTTCTTCCTCAACGCAGCTCATATAAAAGTTTGCAAATAGGACTCCAAGCGGAGAACCCATAGCAACTCCATCAACTTGTTGGTATTTTTCTCCGCGTGGGCAGGTAAGGGGTACCTTCTTTTGTGCAACACATTAGCATGCCATAAGGTGTAGATTCTGGGATGGCTATGTCGGGAGTACTGTCGTTATGGTAAACACGGTCAATTATGTAGTCAATTGCGTGATCAATTGGAATGTGTGTGAATAGCTTTTCTACGCCCAACGAAACTATGATACCATTGGCACTATTTGCCTTCAGGATGTCCAAAAAGTCGGTTGCGGAGTTTATTCTGTAGGTAGCAGGGACGTTTGGGATCAATATGTCGCACAGTTGTTTAACTATATTATAGGTTGGGGATGGGATTTGAGATATGATGGGTCTGAGCTTGATACCTGGTTTGTGCGTTTCTACATTCCCATAACAGTATTCCATACTATAGTCTCCCATCAACTTAGTGAATTTGACTGTGTTGGTTGCGGCGCTCAAACGACCCACGGCAAACGATCATGTGGAGGCCAGCAAATGTCACAAAGATGTTATCAAACGCTGCCTGGACCACCGTAACATCAACACTGACTCCTGGGAAGATGTTAGCCGTGATCGTCCCAAATGGAGAACTACAATCGCCACTGGAGTTCAGCGTCTAGAAGCCAGGAGAACGGTGAAACTGGAAGAGAAGAGAACACGTCGTAAAGAACGCTCAGAACAACGGGCAACCAATAACCAACCACATACTCATCACCATATCTATCCTCACTGTCATCGTGTGTGTAGGTCACGCATTGGCCTCATCAGCCACCTGCGCACACACCAATCATAATCTCACTTTGAGATGTTTGTTCGTGTAGAGAATCATACTCAGCACTGAGTGATCTCATAAATGAATGAATGAAAATGTAATATATATATATATATATATATATATATATACATATATATACATATATATATATTATACATATATAAGTTTATATATATACATATATATATACACACACACATATATATATATATATATATATACATTTATATATATGTATGTATATATATATGTATATATATATATACATACATATATATATATATAAATATATGCATATATATACATATATATACATATACATATATATGTATATATATATATATATATATATATATATATATATATATGTATATATTCTTACTTCTTACTTTAGCTCCCAGTAGTAGACGTTATGCCTGTCAGTGGTCCCAGCATGTTACTCTATCTGTCTCTATCATGGAAGGCACCTTCCTCCCTCAGAATTTCGATTTTGGGCAAGTCATGTCTGCTGAGGGCTTCTTCAACATTTTCTTTTATCTCTTTCTCGGTTTTCCTCTTGGCCTTCTTCCCTCCGGCATCCACTTCCAGCATCCCCTTGCAATTCTTTCTTTCTCTACTCTTTCTAAATGTTCTAACCATCTTAACTGGGCAGCATCTGTTTTGCATTGCGTGGAACAGTCGCCAATGTTTTTCCTTATATCTTTGTTTTCTAGTCTATCTCTCCTCGTCTTTCCAACTATGGCTATCAATGGTCTCTTTTCCACTACCTGAATCCTGCTCATGTCTACGTTTGTCATTACCCAACTTTCTGAACCATATGTTAGTGTAGGTATCAAGACAGTATTGAAAATTATATTTTTTACTTCTAAAGGTACATGTTTTTCCTTTATTATTGGCCAGAGAGCTCCAACATTTTCACTAAATTTATTTATTCTTTCTGAAATATCCCTAGTATTTCCAACCTCCAAATATACAAATACAAAAAAGGGGGATAGATAGTTTGAAGCTGTGTGTGAGGAGGAGGGAGGGGGGTGTTAGTAGAAGACGACGGTATAGAAAATGAAGGAAGTTAAGTGGAACAGAGTGAGGCAGACCTACTTGCATGGTTTTTTGCCGATTGGTTAGTAGGACGTATTGAGGTTGACCAGGGGGTGCGTTTTTTTTTTATTTTTTTTTTATAGTAATATGCATGTTTTGCTTTTACCTTTATATAGGTTATTGAATTTGAAGGGGTATTAGTGGTTTATCCACATACAAGGGGAGGGTTGGAGTTACTCTGTCGTTACATGCATATTGTGTTGATAACAAATGCGATTTGTAACCGGCTTCTCTGAGAGTTTTTTTATGTTATTTTTTTCAATTTATGTATCTATTTGGTTATTGTTATTACTCCTTTGGCGTTCTCCTTTAGATATTTATTTGATGGTAGTTATTGATTTAATTATATCGCACGTACTACTTTTTGCATACATATATGTGTATTCAGTGTATTAAAACACCTTCACCCATATGTATACATATACAGTATATATATATATATATATATATATATATATATATATATGCATACAATCATAATTATATACATGATGATAATATGTACGACATTTACGATCCTATTTTAGGTTTTGATTTTAATGCTTATCTTAGTATTACAAAATGCAAGGATGTATTGATTTGAAGCAAGATGTGTCGTACATATTATTTGAGTGACGACACGTGTGCATTAACACGTTTCGTCACTATTTAAATATTGATATTGCCATATTAGATATATAATATTAAGTTATAAATTGAAGTTTGAAGTTACTATTTGGATGTGTGTGTCGAGTGGAATCAGCTGTAATATGGTGTGGGTGGATTGGTGTTTATTCTAGGAGAAATTCTTGGCCACCAGTGGTGGTCAGGAATGTTGTTGCAATGGGTTATAAAGTCTTGATTGACGGTTGTAAGGCTGTTCCATGTTTTCTTTCCTAGTCTGTGACATCTTGTGTTAAGTGGTTCTATTTCATCTTGTTTGTGTAGTTGTTCCATTGTAGTATGGTCGGGAGGTATATGTTTGTGAGTTTTTTATGATCTTGTTTTGTGTAGCTTCTAGTATTTTGTATGTGTTTTTGTTTATTGTGGTGTTGAGTATTGGTGGGTATTCTAATTGTGGTCTTATTAGTGTCTTGTATAGTTGTCATTGGATTTTTGTGCTTAGATTTTTAAACCTTTTTAGTCCTTAGTGACTACACTTCCTAAATATTTGGAGATGTTTGTATTTTTTTATCATCTTATTTCCTATGGTGATGCTGAACTCATGTTCTTTTCTGCTAACGGTCAGTATCTCTGTCTTTTCTACATTTATTTTCATGCCTTTCCTTATAAAGCACTTATTCTACCTTTTTAAGTCTTCTTCGATCTCGTCCCTACCTGTGCTCCATTCAGATACATCATTGCATAAGCCATTATTCTATTCTTATAGTTTTCTTCTTTACCTTCTTTATAATCCTCTATTACAGTTTCCATATATGCTATAAAGAACAAAGAGGATAACACACTTCCTTGTTTAACCCCTGTTTCTACAGGGAGCCACTTTTCTGACTCTTTTGATGTTTTAAGACTGCATACACAGGTGTAATACAAACTATTTATAGCTTTCTTTAGATGTCCCTTGACACCATATCTCTCCTCCATACATCTCCATACTTTTTCGTAATGTATTGAATCAAAACACTTCTGTAGATCAATAAAAGCAATGTACAGGCTTTGGTTATACTCCCATGTCTTCTCTATCACCATCCTTACTCCAAAAGTTAAGTCCGTTACTGATCTATTACTTCTGTAACCATGCTGCTCCTCTTCTAAAATTGGTTCTACTAGGTCTATTACTCTTCTCTCAAATATTCTCTCATATAGCTTTGTGATGTGGGGTATGAGGGAAATCCCTCTATAGTTATTACAATTTCCAGCATCACCTTCACCTTTGAAAATTGGGACTATTAGTGTTCTATCCCACTCCTCTGGTATTGTTCCTTTTCTATAAATCTTATTTGTAAGCTTCAATGTATTTTACTGTACTACATTTCCTCCTTCCTTTATTAGCTCTCATGATATTTCATCTACTCCTGGTGTTTTGGAATTCTTCATTTCTTTTAATGACCATTGAAATTCTTTTTCTGTGATTTCATCATGTTTTTCTCCATTTAAATCTTCCTCCGTCTCTTGCTATTGTTCCTTATTTCCTTCATTTAGGAGCTCTTGGAAGTATTCTGTCCATCTGTTGTCCGTAGGAACATTCCCCTCTAGCTCTTTAATGTTATATTGTTTTGCCTTGTTTTTCCTATATGACTTTGATATACCACATAATAACCTTTTTCCTTTTTGCAAATCCTCTGTCAATCTCTTTCACAGATCTTTCATGTCTCGGTCTTTGCTCAATCTTTTGCAAGATTTGTTTTTTCCTTGCCAGTACATATTTTGCTCGGCTTTCAGGTGTTGGTCTTCTTAGTCACTTTCTTAACTTTAAATTTTTGTTATTTACTGCCTGTTTGACCTCATTCCACCAAGGTGTGTGTCTTTTTTATTTCCTCCAATCCATTCTACCCCTAAAGCTTCTTCTGCTACCTCACTGATTGTTTCTTTCAAAGTGTCCCATCTTTCTTTTCCTCATAATTTTGCTTCTCCAATTTTTGTGTAAATTTAGTTTTATAGGCATTCTTTTTATCTTCCTTTTGTGAACGTTTTGTTTTGATTACTTTTCTTTTTCTACATTGTCGTGTTTTTACCTTACCGATCTTAAGATCAGCCACTAGTAACCTGTAGTCTGAATCTAAACTCACTCCTGGTATAACCTTTATGTTGGTAAAAATTCTTCAGTCTGAACATATTATGTAATGAAAAATTGATTTTTGATCAAACTGTCCTGTTTTTGATTCCATCAATATCCAGTGAATTTATCTTCCTCTTTATGTTGATAAAAGCCATTCATTATTTTCGAACCGTTTCTCGTGCAGTAGTCGATTAGTTTTTCTCCTTCTGAGTTTCTTGTCTCTTCTCCAAAAATGCCCTTATTATATTTTCTATTCCTTCAATTTCCTTTCCAACTCTAGTATTAAAATCACCAATCAAAAGTCCTATATTGCCATCTAGAATCTCATATTCTTTCTCTGAAAGATCTAGGAAATTTTCTTTTTCTTTTTCAGGACATCCCTGTTGTGGTACATACACTTGATATATATTGTACTTTCTTCCTTTCATTCGTATTGTACACTTCATTAGTCTTTCATTGATCAATTTCACCTCTTGAATATACTGTTTCAGTCCTGGTCCCACTATCATAGCTACCCCGTGCCTTCTTACTCTCTCTTCTGATCCACAGTACATTAAGGTATATCTCTCTCCAAGGTCTCTTCCTTCATCTTTTCCTCAATGTCTTGTCTCTGCCATTCCTATAATGTCTATCTTTATTTCATTCATCATCTCCAAGATTTCTTCTTCTTTGTCTCTATATGTTGCGATGCTAATCGTTGCAAGTCTTACTTTGTGGAGTGTCTTGTGCTAATTTCCTTTACGTTTCCGATTTCGTGTCGTCTGGATTCCGAGGCTGGTCGTAGTTTCACGAGCAAAAGAATTTTTACACCAGTGGCTAGCTAGGACTTGTTGTAGCAATCCTCCTCCTTTCTCACCTGGGCTTGAGACCAGTAATGGCGGAGTTATATATATATATATATATATATATATATATATATATATATATATATATATATATATATATATATATAAAGATAATTTTTGCAAGAAAAACCTTTTAGTTTTTCCCTTTGATGAAAATCTTGTAGGACTTCCTCGCATCGTTAAGGAGTTCAATATTAATGCTATTTTAAAAAACAATACCATCAAAGAACCCCTCATTAAAAATTCCCCTTGTGATAATGTAGGATATGTCTATAGGATTCCTTGTAAACACTGTAGCTCCTGTTACATTGGCCAAACTGGTAAAGAATTAAATGTTAGGATGAATCAACACAGGTATAGTATAAGGACGGGCCAAATGTCTAGTGGGGTTTTTGTCCATGTAAGGGACACTAACCATAATATTGACTGGAACAATGTTAGCAAAGTTGTTTTTTGTAATTCTGTTTTAGAAAGGAACATAATTGAATCCAGTTTTATAGAGAGCAATTTTGATAACAATATTAACTTGAGTTTAGGTTTATCTAAATTAGATAATTTCATAATTAATAGGATAGTAAAGCAGTACCATGGCTCCTAATTGTGCCAGATGTTCTGTAGACGTTTCGGCCACATGGTTTTGCTCCATTGTATTTCATGTTTTATTATGACTATCATTAGTTCCATTTGTAAATGAATGTATGTGTATGTATGTTGTACGAAACTTATATGTGACTATAACCTTCCCCAGTTTTCTTATTTTTGTATAGATATTATGTTCTATGTCTCTTTCTTGTACTTTGATAATGTCGTAATAGACGAAAACGTTTAGTATTCCGACTTTATTTTCCCTGTGGTTTCTGCATTATCATATAGTCACGCGTTATTGTGATTATTTTTGCACACACACACACACACACACACACACACACACACACACACACACACACACACACACACACACACACACACACACACACACACACACACACACACACACACACACACACACACACACACACACACACACACACACACACACACACACACACACACACACACACACACACACACACACACACACACACACACACACACACACACACACACACACACACACACACACACACACACACACACACACACACATATATATATATATATATATATATATATATATATATATTCTTCTAGTGAATTTATCAAAACCTTTATGTAGCACTTCAGCTTCTCTCCAGTTTGGTAAATGACATCTAATTCTTTAGTAGTTCATGCGGAAAAATTCGATCATTTACCAAACTGGAGAGAAGCTGAAGTGCTACATATGTATATATATATATATATATATATATATATATATATATATATATATATATATATATATATATTCAACCACATTAACTTTTTCACTTTAATTCCATGTCATCACGATCGAGACTGACAAGGCGCTCGACGGAGGCATATGCGGAAACTGATACGTAGTGAAGCCAAGGACTCGAACTCAGCTCCGACGTACCAAGTGAACAGTGACTCTAACCTCTGCACCATCAAGAGAGATATAAGTTGAGCACAGTTTCTTATATTTGTATGCTCGAGTTACAAACATATACACGATTCTTATGCTCAACCCACCCCCGCTATGATGGTGCAATGGCAGTATGTACGCCTGGGTGTAAGAGGCCGGTATATAGAAGGGTAGATGGAGATGTATGCTAATTTCATGACTAAAGGTTTAAAAACAACGGCCGACAGGAAGGGCTTAGTCATCCACACGCCTGCTCGCGCCTTGTATATATAAACAATGCTGAGTTGCAGAGTGACGGAGAGTATCGCCTGGTGTTTTGTAATATATATTGCATATTGATAACCAGAGGCGACTAATTGTAATAACGATGATGTTGCAAAAATTGTAAGCGTTCAAGCCATTTCCGTTGTGATATAATGCTTAAGTGGTGGTATTGTTTGAAACAGTATAACAGCCTCTCTGATTGGAGAAAAAGGTGGAGGAGGAGAAAAATTATTGGCGCAGGGAGGTAAAGTCACGCCTTTAAGGAGTGGTACTTGTTTGAGAAGTAAAAGGATATTGGATGAATGAAATAGTGACGTCAGAACGACGGTGGCTTGACGTATTGTAGAGGGATTCCAACGGGACTCTAGGTGTAGATCATAAGACCAAGTAGTCAAATGAAGAATTAGATATACCCTCATTTTATTCACCCCTCAAGCTTGAAAGAAGAAATGGCAAGGGGCCTTAAGAACTATTTTCACAAGAACAACTCTAGAGAATTACTGCAACAGCGAGGAATGAACCGAAGAGAATGGAGATAGCGCACACCACAACCGAAGAGACTGGAGATAGTGCACACCACAACCGAAGAGACTGGAGATAGTGCGCACCACAACCACGGAGCAAGAACCGAAGAGACTGGAGATAGTGCGCACCACAACCACGGAGCAAGAACCGAAGAGATTGGAGATAGTGCGCACCACAACCACGGAGCAAGAACCGAAGAGACTGGAAATAGTGCGCATCACAACCACGGAGCAACTACAACCTTCAAGGCGATCTTCAATACGAGTGGCAAGGGCGAGTGGCGTGCTAGACTGGTGTGCCGCCACCTTAACAATAATATCGTTTCTTTAGTTGTTTTGTTATCATTTGTCTGTTTGTTTATTATTGCTTGCTTGATTCTCATTATTAGTTATATGTCAATTTATTATTATTTACTATTTCCCTGATTATTTATCATTTAACTATAGCTATGCATTCATTTATGTATTTAGTTTATTATTACTTACATTATTATATTTTATTTGTTTGTTTATTTATTTATTTATTTATTTATTCATCTATTTATTTATTCACTTATCATTATTATAGTCTTTTCGCATCCGACCTAGATATGGACCAAAAGGTCTCCTGTCGACATGCTCCGCCTTTGTAATCCTTTGAGACGACGAGGCTGATGAAAGTCGTCGACACTGACGAGAGACTATTTCAAGATCGACGTACGTAAGGAAGACTACGTGGAGACAGTCAAGTCAAATCAACTACTGAAGATATGAATAACAGTTCCATACTTAGGCATGAGGTTCATACCTCTAGTATTAATATTCCCAAATTCACAGGGGAAGTAAACACTTTAGGAGTTAATAAGTTTCATACCCAAATAGATACCTTAATTGTAAGCAAAAATATGACGGATGAAAATAGAATTTTTAAAAGAAAATATAGATCCTGAGAAGGGTAAAGCTAAGTTTATCATAAATCTCCAGCAAATGGAAGATATCAACCAATATAAAGCTTACAAGAAAGCATTTATTAAACATTTTATGTCCAAATGTGACCAGGATCCTATCAGGTCTTTGGTAAAAATGATCAAAGAAGTTAGAACAAGTGAATCAGACACAGAATACTTAGCTAGATTAGATAGATGGTCAAAAGACATGAAATCTATCTTGAAAGATTCAGATTGGATAGAAAGTTCTAGTGATAAAATGGAAGTTTCTCAGGTAATAAAATTTATCACATATAGACAGTTAACCAAAAATTCAGATGATTTAACGGCAGAAAAGCTATATAAGGATTTAAGGTCAAACATAAATTTAGGGGAAGTTGATTATCTTCTTCAAGGGTACAGTGAGACCAAAATAATAAACCCATATGTAATGACAGTGGGCCAACATAGGAACTCTAGAGAGTTTAAGAATACAGAAGTAGGACATGGACGGAATGTTAGAAGTCCATCCAGGGATAACAGAATCCTATGTTTTAATTGTAATACCTGGGGACACAAAGCACGAGACTGTTTTTATGGAATTATTTGTAGAAATTGCAAATATGAGGGTCTGTATGTATCACCAAAGAATAGGCCATAAAAATCATGCATGTAGAATTTTTCGTGTGCACCCGGAGTTAAGAGGAAAACCCCCGTACACAGAATAAATCAATATTTAAGAACTCCCCGCATATATACCGATAGACGGTATTGTGTTAAATATGGGAATAAAAGAAGGGTGAAAGAAACTGACAAACTGATAATTACTATTAGAAAAATTCTGTAGGACCTCTCATTGCCGGTAGAGTGTTCAATAAGCCTATTCAAATGTTTATTGATACAGGATCTGTAGTTAATGTATTTACCAGTAAAGTTTGAAACCAGTCGAAATCAGGAGTGAAAATATTGGAATCAATCCGTTACTCATTGCAAGGAGTAACTGGAAATAAATTGAAAACATTAGGTAAGGTTGAGCTAGAAGTTATCTTATATACAAATGAACATTTGCACATTCCAGTGATAGTTGTAGAAGAATATGTTTTTCTAGGAGACTTATTGATAGGATTTGCAACTATGAGAAAAGAGAACATAGCCATATGTCCTGCTGACTTAGAGATCCTGGTGAAATCACATTTAATCCCATTTTTAGATCAATCAGACTTAAGATCAGTGACAGGAATCAATGAATCCATAGACATACATAAGAGATATAACAATTCTACTTTAGATAACGAGGCCGAGTGGTCTAGACCAACAGAAAATAAAGCAACTTGTAGTGAACCCAACTTTGATGTTCAGGAAATCCCAGAAATGTCTAAATTATCAACTACTACTAAAGCTTTGCAAATTGTGGATGGTGGCGTAATAAAGTCGACGTTATTACACCCCAGAGCAATTAACAGGGTAAATGTACAGTTGAAGGGAGTTATTGTAGACTCTGAAATAATTACAATCCCAGAATCAATTAGATTAAAAGGTTTGAAGTTGGACTCAGGGATTTATAAGTCAAATAAAACATAGTAGAAATATTAATAATTAACTCTATGAATAAAGATATAGTTTTAAGGAAAGGTACACAAATAGGATGTTTTCAGGTGTGTACAAAACCCATTATGATTTTGAATGAGAGTAGTGAGGAGGTAGAATTACAAATTCCATCAATCTGTTCAGTTCAAGAAGAAATATATTTAAGAAAAAAATACAAAGATCTTCTAGAGCCTACAAATTGCCCTCAGTTGAATGAAAGTTTAGTTGCTTTGCTTGTGAAGCACAATAAAGCAATTGCTTTGCCGGGGGACGCCTTAGGCAAAACAACTGTTTAAAAACATCAGATTAAATAAAAACCAGGAACACAACCTATTTACATACCCGCCTACAGAGTTCCTCACTCTAAATTAGTGGTAGTAGATAAACTGCTCACTGAAATGTTATCGCAAGATATTATTAAACATAGTAAAAGTGAGTGAAACTTTCCTTTGATTTTAGTACCAAAATCAGATGGTACTATGCGCCCAGTTATTGATTATAGGGAATTGAATAAGCACAACATTCGTGACAGGTTACCATTACCAGTAATCGGTGACATTTTGAGAAGTTTGGGAACTGAGAATAGGTATTTTAGCACAATAGATATCAAATCTGCTTTTTGGTAAATAGAGTTGTATGAAGACTCAAGAGAGTTCACAGCGTTTTCTACTCCAACGGGACATTATGAGTTCAAGCGAATGCCATTTGGGTTATGTAATAGTCCATTAACTTACATGAGATTAATGAATACAATTCTAGGTGGTTGTTAGGAAACACTGCCAGTGTATTTCTACATGATATTTCAATAGTTTCTCAGACAGCAGTTGAGCACTTTAAGAAATTAGATTTGATATTCTCAAGACTAGTAGAAGCAGGATTAAAAGTAAAACTTGAAAAATGTAAGTTCTTGCAAGACAGCGTTATCTATTTGGGACATAAGATAGACATGGGCTTAGTACAGTGAATTCAAAATTTACGGCAGTGAAGAATTTTCCAGTTCCAACCAATGTAGACAAGGTTAGGAGCTTTTTTGGGGACTGACAGGATATTATAGAAAATTCATTCAACGATATGCTGACATTGCTAATCCATTAAGTTCTTTTTTGCGGAAGGACTCAACGTTCATATGGGGACCTGCTCAGCAGCAAGCTTTTGACAAGTTGAAAGATAAACTCACGAGTTCACCGATTTTGATATTTCCTGACTATGAAAAAGAATTCCTTCTTTGCACTGATGCATCTGACATAGGATTAGGAGGCATATTGATGCAAGAGAGAAATGGAACTTTTAAACCAATAGCTTGCACTTCAAGACTTTGTAAAAGTTTAGAGAGAAACTACTCTATAACAGAAAGAGAAACTTTAGCAGTAATTTATTCTTTAGAAAGTTTCAGGGACATGATCTTAGGATATCCAATCAGAGTTTGGACTGGCCATACAGCTATTCAGAACTTATCTAAGCATAAGAATCTTAGGGGCAGACTTGCTAGATGGTTTGCGATACTTCAGTGCTATGAAGTTCAATTTGAATATATTCCAGGTAGAAAGAAGGTTGCGGCAGATGCACTTTCTAGAAATGTTAGCCAACCAATGACGGGGTTGATTTTTTTTTTTTTTTTTTTTGTAATATAGAAGAGTTAGTAATAAGAGAACAAAGCGATTATAAGACATGCGATTCATTAGTCAAGTACTTGCTGAACCCAAGAGGAGATCCTCCAAAACTACCAAAGGGGTATAAGATAGAGAAATTTCATTTGATTAATGGACTTTTGTATAGAAAAAACAATTGTAAATGGAAAAGATATTTCTAGAGGTGCAGTAAATTAGTTGGTAATACCACAAACTCTTGTAAAAGAGATATTGAAGATACTTCATGGTAGTGATTGTAGCTCATATCCAGGAAAGGATAAAACTTATAGACAAGCACAACTTAAACACTTTTAGCCAGGTATGAAGAAGGATATATATAATTATATTGAATTTTTTAAAAATGTGTTAAGGTGAAAGGAAATACACCAAAACCTGTTCCTATACTTACCTATCCCATTCCACAGAAACCTTGGGAAAGAGTTCACATTGAATTGGAGTTACCTATGTCTGAGAGTGGATATGATTATTTTTCAAGATTTTGTATTTTACAACCCATTCCAAATAAGAAAGATGAAACTATTGCTTCAGTAATCTATGATCAGATAATCTGTAATTTCACTACACCTAAGATCTTAGTTTCAGATAATGGAACTGAATTTAATAACAAAATCTTGGAAAAATTATGTAGCTTATTTAAGATCAAGAAAGTCAATATCTTAGTGAATCATCCACAAAGTAATGGAGTTGTAGAAATGTTAAATAAGAAAATAATTCATGTCTTAGAAGTATGATAAGTCCTCATAGTATAACCTGGGGTACTTAGATTCCTTATGTTAAGTGTACTCTGAACAACCAAATTAATTTAGCAACAGGGGATACACCTCATTTTATAATTTTTGGGGAAGACAAATCTCTTCCATATGAAATTTTGACTGCAGATCAGAAACCTGTTTATAATATAGTTGATTATATATAAAACAGAATAAATACTTTTCAAAGTATTCACCAAAGAGTTAAGGAACATATTCACAAGAGATGAAAAAGCAACAACACAAAATAGCACATAAACTAGAATTGAAAATAGGAGACTTAGTCATGGTCAAACTACATTCACCCTATGATAAACTTTCACCAAGGTACTCAGGTGCATATAAGGTAATTAATTCTGCAGGTGGAAATTTATTTCATTTAATCCACATAGAAAACAAGGAAGAATTGATAGGCCATTTAGATAATATAAATAAGGTTAGGTTGCAGATCTATGAAGATGATTGTTGTGATACCCTATGTATCAATTTTAGTGAACCAGAAGAGTTCAATAATATTCTTTGTGGTTTGAATATTAATCTTTATGCATTTTACAGATGAAGGCTGCAATATTAATTTTTCTATGCTTGGTGAGTGCCCTGGACTGGAATCCAATTCGTCCTGGAGCATTGGTACAACATCAACGTAACCTAATATTGGTTGACAAGCTTATAAGGGTAGTTCTTGATTACAAGAATGTAACAATAATTAAAGATAATGTTGACTCCTTGAGAGTGAAGCTGATAATTGTTAAAAGAGAGCATTTCCAGTAAGAATGTTCAAAAGAAACTTGGAAATAAGATAGACGACATAGAACATAAACTTGGTGTCATAGATTCAAATTTCAAAAGATATGGTAGACATAAGAGAAGTATGTTAGTAGTGGCTTTAGGAGCTCTTGCTGGATTGGGAATATCCAATTTTGCCTTCCTTGCTGATTTAAATTTTTCTATGAATAAATTAAATGACAAGGCTACAAAAATTGATGATTTACAAACAAGTATTAAATACATTAAGGAAATTATCTCTGAAATTTCAGATAACTTATAAATAATGCTGAGTTGCAGAGTGACGGAGAGTGTCGCCTGGTATTTTGTAATATAGATTGCATATTGATAACCAGAGGCGACTAATTGTAATAACGCTGATGTAGCAAAAAAATTAAGCGCACAAGCCTTTTCCGTTGCGACATAATGCTTACGTGGTGGTATTGTTTGAAACAGTATAACAGCCTCTCTGATTGGAGAAAAAGGTGGAGGAGGAGAAAAATTATTGGCGCAGGGAGGTAAAGTCACGCCCTTAAGGAGTGGCACTTGTTTGAGTAGTAAAAGGATATTGAATGAATGAAATAGTGACGTCAGAACGAAGGTGGCTTGGCGTATTGTAGAGGTATTCCAACGGGACTCTCTGGGTGTAGATCACAAGACCAAGTAGCCAAATGAAGAATTAAATACACCCTCATTTTATTCACCCCTCAAGCTTGAAAGAAGAATAGGCAAGTGGCCTTAGGAAATATTTTCACAAGAACAACTCTAGAGAATTACTGCAAGAGGCAGTGACAGCGGTGACACTGGGCAAGTGTTATGCAAACACACTCTGAATGGTCTCCAGCGCAGATCTTAATCTTTTTTTCCAACCACATTAGCTTTTTCACTTTAATTCCATGCCATCACAATCCAGGCTGACAGTGCGCTCGACGGAGACATATGCGGAAACTGATACGTAGTGAAGCCAAAGACTCGAACTCAGCTCCGACGTACTAACAATGACTCTAACCTCTGCGCCATCAAGAGACATATAATTTGAGTACAGTTTCTTATATTTGCATGCTCGAGTTACATACATATACACGAATCTTATGCTCAACCCATCCCCGATATGATGGTGCAATGGCAGTATGTACGCCCGGGCAAATGTTATACACACACACACTGAATGATCCCCAGTGTAGATCCTAATCTTTTTTCAGCTTTATTATCTTTTTCACTTTAATTCCATGTCATCACGATCGAGACTGACAATGCGCTCGACGGAGACATATGCGGAAACTGATACGTAGTAAAGCCAAGGACTCGAACTCAGCTCCAACGTACCAAGTGAACAGTGATTCTATCCACTGCGCCATCAAGAGAGATATAGGTTGAGCACAGTTTCTTATATTTGTATGCTCGAGTTACAGACATATACACGAATCTTATGCTTAACCTATCCTCGATATGATGGTGCAATGGCAGTATGTACGCCTGGGAAAGTGTTATACACACACACACACACACACTCAATGGTCCCCAGTGCAGATCTTAATTTTTTTTCAACCACATTAACTTTTTCACTTTAATTCCATGTTATCACGATCGAGACTGACAATGCGCTCGACGGAGACATATGTGGAAACTGATACGTAGTGAAGCCAAGGACTCGAACTCAGCTCCGATGTACTAAGTGAACAGTCACTCTAACCACTACGCCATCAAGAGAGATATAAGTTGAGCACAGTTTCTTATATTTGTATGCTCGAGTTACATACACATGCACGATTCTTATGCTTAACCCATCCCCGCTATGATGGTGCAATGGCAGAATGTACGCGTTGGAAAGTGTTATACACACACACTGAATGGTTCCCAGTGTAGATCTTAATTTTTTTTTCAACCACATTAATTTTTTCCCTTTAATTCCATCTCATCACGATCGAGACTGACAAATCACTCGACGGAGATATATGGGGAAAATGATACGTAGTGAAGCCAAGGACTCGAACTCAGCTCCGACGTACTGAGTGAACAGTCACTCTAACCACTACGCCATCAAGAGAGATATAAGTTGAGCACAGTTTCTTATATTTGTATGCTCGAGTTACATACATATACACGAATCTTATGCTTAACCCATCCCCGCTATGATGGTGCAATGGCAGTATGTACGCCTGGGCTAGTATTATACACACACACACTGACAATGTACTCGACGGAGACATGCGGAAACTGATGTGTTTCTGAAGCCAATGTCTCGAACTCAGCTCTGACGTACCAAGTGAACAGTGACCCTAACCACTGCGCCATCAAGAGAGATATAACTTGAGCACAGTTTCTTATATTTTTATGCTCGAGTTACATATACACAAATCTTATGCTCAATCCATCCCTGCTATGATGGTGCAATGTATGTACGCCTGGGCAAATG
>NC_134786.1:29413155-29418155 GCF_046742065.1 Oratosquilla oratoria | reverse complement strand
AGAACTAAGGAAGGAGAATCAAAACCTAACCAAAGAAATAGAATTAAAAAGTCAGTTAAAAGAAGTAAAAGATGAGAATGAGAAACTATAGAAGAAGAATAAAGAAAATAAAGAGTCCATAGCAAAGGAAGCACAGGGTTTGAGAAAAGTAATAGAAAACAACAAAGTTGTATTTAGAGATATAGTGACACAACAGATGAAGGAACAATCTAAGGACACAGTTATTAAAGTGATGAGAGAAAATGAGAAAATAGTAAGAGACTTAGTGGACTAAAAGTAATGTATAATCATATCAGAGATTGAAGAAGAGTATAACCCAAATGAGACCACACGAAAAAAAAAGTGCATTGTGGTTGTTAAAATGTATCTCTAATCACTGGGACCATTCAGTGTTGTGCAAATAGTTTTCCGCGTTTGTATACTTCCCTTTGTACTATCATAGCGGAGATGGGCTGAACACAAAATTTCATGTATGTTTGTGTAACTCGAGCATACAAATATATAAGAAAAATTGCGCTCAACTTATACCTCTCTTCATAGCCTAGTTTGGAAGTCACTACCACACTTGTTATGAAGATGCTTGGTTCGAGTCCTTGGCACTACCGCATTTCAATTTCTGCATGTCGGCCTTTGATGGCTTAGAATTAAAGTGCGTTGTGGTTGTTAAAACGTATCTGTAATCACTAGGACCCATTCAGTGTTGTACAAATACTTTCCCGCGTTTGTATACCTCCAATTGTACTATCATAGTAGAGATGGGTTGAATGCAAAATTTCATGTATGTGTATGTAACTCGAGCATACAAACATATAAGAAAAATTGCACTCAACTTATGTCTCTCTAGATAACCTAGTTGGTAAGTCACTACCACACTTGTCATGAGGATGTTGGGTTCGAGTCCTTGGCAGCACCGTATTTCAATTTCTGCATGTCGGTCATTGATGGCTTAGAATTAAAGTGCATTGTGGTTGTTAAAATGTATCTCTAATCACTGAGACCCATTCAGTGTTGTACGAATTCTCTCCCGCGTTTGTATACTTCCAATTGTACTATCATAGTGAGATGGGTTGAACGCAAAATTTCATGTATGTGTATGTAACTCGAGCATACATATATATAAGAAAAATTGCGCTCAAATTATATCTCTCATGATACCCTAGTTGGTAATACACTACCGCACTTTTTATGAGGATGCTGGGTTCGAGTCCTTGGCAGTACCGCATTTCAATTTCTACATGTCGGCCTTCGATGGCTTAGAATTAAAGTGCATTGTGGTTGTTAAAATGTATCTCTAATCACTGGAACCCATTCAGTGTTGAACAAATACTTTTCAGCGTTTGTGTATTTTCAATTGTACTATCATAGTGGAGATGGGTTGAACGCAAAATTTCATGTATGTGTATGCAACTCGAGCATACAAATATATAAGAAAAATTGCACTCAACTTATATCTCTCTTGATAACCTAGTTGGTAAGTCACTATCACACTTATCATGAGGGTGTTTGGGTTCGAGTCCTTGGCAGTACCGCATTTCAATTTCTGCATGTCGGTCTTTGATGGCTTAGAATTAAAGTGTATTGTGGTTGTTAGAATTTATTTAATCACTGGGATCCATTCAGTGTTGTACATACACTTTCCAGCGTTTGTATACTTCTAATTGTACTATCATAGTGGAGATGGGTTGAACGCAAAATTTCATGGACATGCATATAACTCGAACATACAAATATATAAGAAAAATTGCGCTCAACATATATCTCTCATGATAGCCTAGTTGGGAAGTCACTACCGCCCTTGTCATGAGGATGCTGGGTTCTAGTCTTTGGCAGTACTGCATTTCAATTTCTGCATGTCAGCCTTTGATGGCTTAGAATTAAAGTCATTTGTGGTTGTTGAAATGTATCTCTAATCATTGGAACCCATTCAGTGATGTACAAATACTTTCCCGCGTTTGTATACTTCCAATTGTACTATCATATTGGAGATGGGTTGAAAGCAAAATTTCATGTATGTGTATGTAACTCGAGCATACAAATATATAAGAAAAATTGCACTCAACATATATCTCTTTTGATAGCCTAGTTGGTAAGTCACTACCGCACTTGCTATAAGGATGCTAGGTTCGAGTCCTTGGCAGTACCGCATTTCAATATCTGCATGTCGGTCATTGATGGCTTAGAAGTAAAGTGCATTGTGGTTGTTAAAATGTATCTCTAATAACTGGGACCCATTCAGTGTTGTACTTCTAATATAAAAAAAATTAATGGTTGCTTACGCCGTCCGGTGGTAATTCGGTCACACCTTCGCGTTTGGTGGTAAATCGGTTACACCGCCAACTACGGTGAAGAAGAACTCGAAGAAGAAGAAGAACTCGAAGAAATCGAAGAAGAAGAAGAGGAAGAACTCGAAGAAGAAGAAGAAGAAGAAGAAGAAGAAGAAGAAGAAGAACTCGAAGAAGAAGAACTCGAAGACCTCGAAGAAGAGGAAGAAGAAGAACTCGAAGAACTCGAAGAAGAAGAAGAAGTAGAACTCGAAGAAGAAATCGAAAAACTCGAAGAAGAAGAACTCGAAGAACTCGAAGAACTCGAAGAACTCGAAAAAGAAGAACTCGAAGAACTCGAAAAAGAAGAACTCGAAGAACTCGAAAAAGAAGAACTCGAAGAACTCGAAAGAGAAGAACTCGAAGAAGAACTCGAAGAAGAAGAACTCGAAGAAGAAGGAGAACTCGAAGAAGAAGAACTCGAAGAACTCGAAGAAGAACTCGAAGAACTCGAAGAACTCGAAGAAGAAATCGAAGAACACGAAAAAGAACTCGAAGAACTCGAAGAAGAACTCGAAGAACTCGAAGAAGAACTCGAAGAAGAACTCTTTATTTTCCAAAAAAGGGGCGTAGCCCAGGGCGCGCAGCGCCCGCGCCTAAGGCGCAGCGCCGCAGGCCAAGGCCCCCGGCGTAGCTGGGCCGGCGCAGCCGGTGGGCTTGTATGTATATATATATATATATATATATATATATATATATATAAGTATATAAGTATATATATACATATATATATATATATATATACATATGCATATATATTTATTTATACGTACATACATATATCAAAGGCTTTTTCCCCCTTACACGGTGGGTAGCCAAAAAAGAAAAAGGCATAGAAAGCACATCCACCCATTTCTTTTCCCATATATTCCACTCCCCTCCACCGTCCTCCCTCCCTCATATCTTAGCACCTCCTCGATGACGGGTCATCCCTGCATCCTGTATACTGCCCTGGGTCAGAATCAGTGTCGCAAGACAGCACATCCACAGCAAGGCCGATTCATAAATTCGGAGACCCCCCCTCTCCGTCCCCTCATGCAGAAAAAGAAAAGACGGGAAGAAATCCCTTCAGGCTGCGTCATTTTTTTTCTCTCATACATACTTCCTCATCCCCATCCCCCACCCACTCCCCCTCATGAATCACAGCTTCATCTATAAACAACCCTTCTTCATTCACCCCCATCTTCTGACCTCTCCCGTCCTTCCTCTACAGACATTCCTCTCTTTTAAAAAAAGCCCCTTTCATCCCATTCATCCATCTCATCCAAGGATGAATGGATGGGGTGAAAGGGGCTTTACAAAAGAGAGGATTGTCTGTAGAAGATATATGTATATATATATATATATATATATATATATATATATATATATATATATATATACACATATATATATATACATGTATGTATATATACATATATATA
The DNA here is from genome assembly GCF_046742065.1 of Oratosquilla oratoria. NCBI lineage: Eukaryota > Metazoa > Arthropoda > Malacostraca > Stomatopoda > Squillidae > Oratosquilla > Oratosquilla oratoria. The sequence continues at coordinate 29,414,410 of NC_134786.1, read as the reverse complement.
TATATTTATATATACATGAATATATATATATATATATATATATATATATATATATATATATGCATCCATATATACCTTCATATATATACATATATATATATATGTATATATATGTATATATATATATATGTATATGTATACATATATATATAAATATATATATATACGTGTATATATATATACATATATATATATATATATATATACATGAATATATATATATGTTACAGTAAGAACACGTACCTAGGGATTACGCGTAATCCCTGAATGTTTATTCAGTGAATACGCGTAATCTCCGTTTCACTAACCGTTTATTCAGTGAATACGCGTAATCCACGTTTCACTAACCTAACCTAACCTAACCTAACCTAACCTAACCTAACCTAACCTAACCTTAGGTTAGGTTAGGTTAGGTTAGGTTAGGTTAGGTTAGGTTAGGTTAGGTTAGGTTAGGTTAGGTTAGGTTAGGTTAGGTTCGGTTCGGTTAGGTTCGGTTAGGTTCGGTTAGGTTCGGTTAGGTCAGGTTAGGTTAGGTTAGGTTAGGTTAGGTTAGTGAAACGGGGATTACGCGTATTCACTGAATAAACATTCAGGGATTACGCGTAATCCCTAGGTACGTGTTCTTACTGTAACATATATACCTTCATATATATATACATACAGTATATATATATATATATATATATATATATATATGTATATATATATATATATATATATATAGATATGCCTTCATATATATATACATATATATACATATATATATATATGTATATATAAATAATATACATGTATATATATATATATATATATATACATCCATATATTCATTCATATATATATATATATATATATATATATATATATATTTATATATATATACATCCATATATTCATTCATATATATATATATATATATATATATATATATATATATATATATATATATATCAGTGGCGACTCCAGCCGTCAGGCCGAGTATTAGATTTTCTAAAATGAACATGTAATTACAGCCAGTTAGCTCGGGCTGCATTTATTTCGCCTGGCCACAGTTCATATATTTTTGTTCAGCGTCTGGGATTCGTCTACTCTAGGTGGGCTGTGTCAGAATATAAATATTGCTCCTATATAACGCGCCTGACTCGTCACCCAATGATAGTCGAGCTGCTTCTCGGCTCGGCCAATCAGAGCTTTTCCGGATCATGCCTCCGTCGCTCGGACTCAAAGAAAACAGCCTTGTTGTTATCTATAATTG
>NC_134786.1:29373155-29408155 GCF_046742065.1 Oratosquilla oratoria | reverse complement strand
TGATAGGGGGAACTTTCTCCTCCCACTCGACATATCTAAGTTGTATGTTCTCCCTCGTAAACACTGATTTAAAATAATTGTTTATAATAATTTCTGCCATTTCTATTTCCTCTGAGTATTAAACTCCTCCTTGTCGTAGTTTCTCTAATTCTTGTTTGTTTTTCAGTTTGTCGTTTACAAATCTATAAAATAATTTTTGGTTTATTTTTACATTTTTCTATGACATCTTTTTCGTATTTCTTTCTTCTCTGCGCACTTGTATATATTAGATTTCTATAACTAGTATATATTTTCCATTTTTCGGCTCTTTTGTCTTTCTTCCATTTTATCCCAGCTTTATCCATTTTGTCTTTTAACTCGCTACATCTTTTGTTGTACCAGCATTTTACATATTCTTTTTTCTTGTTTTTGTCTTCGAACATTTCTATACCTAGTATTCTCTCGTATCCATTGTGTCATTTTATGTTCTATAATCATATCAAGTAATACATTTCCTCATAGGTCGTCTCCACCTTTCACTCTTATCTCTTCCCAGCAGATTTCTTTACAATTAAAGTCACCCATTATAACTATTCTTCCTCCATCTTCCATTATCTTATTTAGTGTTATCCTTGTGTCTTCTAACATATTTTTGTGTTCTCTCTCTTCCCACGAAGCCGTTTTAGGAAACACATAATTTACCACAAACCTCCTGCTCTTCTTGTCCCTGACCTCTGTTTTCATCATAATCATCTCTACTCTATTCTTTCCATATGTAACATTCTTCATATTTATCCTTCTTAGTCAGGAACATAACTCCACCCCCTTGTTTTACTTCTCTGTTTCTAAATTCAATAATTATATGTGCCATGCCCTACATTGCTGGGTGGTAATGGACTTTTCAATTTTGTCTCCACAATTCCCATTATGTCCGGTTCTTTTTCTTTCAGGTAATCATTCAGTTCATTCAAGCCTGTTATTAAGCCATCTGTATTTGTGAAAGACATTTTTAATTTTCTTTTAACTCCATCCTGTTTTCTGTTTCCCTTCCATTTTTCTCTGCTATGAACCATTTCCTCACTTTCATATCTACTACTCTCCAATAGAATTTCTCTTTGACTTTGTTCAATTCTCGTTGTTGTTTTTCTTCTTAGTTTCTATTCTTTTTGTTTTCTCTTCCACTCTTTCCTCTTTATTCATCTCTCTTTTTATCCATACCTGTTTATACTGATCACTTTTTGCTAGTTTCCCTGTTTTTAATAAGACATTCTCTGCTGTTGTTTGTGACCTGAATTTAACCTTAATTGGTCTGGTCTTGTCTATATTGTATTTTCTCAATCTATATATTTCTTCAATTTCTCTCCTTATTTCTTGTTCATCTTCTTTAACTATTTTAATACCTTGTTTTAATTTTTCTTTCTCCTCTTTTAATCTTGTATTCTTATTTGGATTATGCTCCTCTTCCATTCCTAATATAATTATACATTTCTTCTTATCTGCTAAGTCTCTTACTATATTTCCTACTCTCTCATCCCTTAAATAACTGTGTCCTTAGTGTGTTCCTTCATCTGTTGTTTCACTTTATCTCTTTATTCAGTTTTGTTGTTCTCTTGGACTTTTTTCCAACCAATTACCTGTTTTGCTATGGACTCTTTATTCTCTTCATTATTCCTCTTTAATTCTTCATTCTCATCGTTTACTTCTCTTAACTGTATTTTTAATTCTTCTATTTCTTTAGTTAAGCTTTTGATTCTCCTTTAGTTTTTCCAGTTTATCAGCTCCTTATGTGACTAGTGTTATTTAATTAAACCTAACCTTAGTCGGGGAATGTTGTCATATCCTCCCTCATTAAATCCATAGAAGTAATTATCTCCTCTTTCCATTGAGCTGCTATCTATATTTCTACTTTTGATACCTCTGCTCACCTGCTCGACCTCGTCTGTGTCATTTGCACACCTTTTGATAAACATTTCCCTCCGGAAATCGAAAGAGAAGGATATATATATATATATATATATATATATATATATATATATATATATATATATATTATATATATCACATGGATAGGGTTGGCAGGAGTGGGTGAGGTGTAGCACTTTTCGTTAAGAATACAATAAACTGTATTATCAGCAATTCGATTAAGGAACAGTGCTGTACGAAATTCATTTGGGTAGAGGTTGTAGGCAAGAATAAGAAAGTTATTGTTGGCGTCTTGAACAGACCTCTTAACCTCAGAATTGAGCAGACTGATCCCCTGATTCATGAAATTCATAGAGCGTCCCAGTACAAAAATGTTGTGATCATGGGAGATTTTAATTATAGAAACACTGACTGGGAAACTAATTGGAGATCAGGAAACAAAGAAATTCCTAGATGTGATGCAGGATAATTTCCTAAAACAAGTGATTACCGATCCTAAGAGAGGAGTAAATACTCTGGACTTAGTTTTAACTAATAATGAGCACCTAATGAGTAACGTAAAAGTGGGAGATAGTCTAGGCTCTAGCGATCATCAAGAAATAAGATTTAATATTATCTAGGAAGAATTGAAAAGTACGAATAACGTCCAAGTACCAGACTTCAGGAGAGCAAACTTTAACAATATAAAGACCTATTTGAAATTGAATATGAAATGTCATGCGGACGTTTCGGACATTGTCGAGTCTAGGTGCGTGACCAGGGGTCAGGTCATGACTGGCGGTTGGGTCACGGAGGGTAATATGCATACCTTGGGTCAGGTCATTAAGGGGCGAGGGCTCAACAGACAGGTCAGCGATTTGGATGAAATGTATAGCAATCTGATTTAATTATTAATGTACAAAATACATTTATCCCCTTGAAGTCAATACGGAAAAATAGTAATACTCCCAAATGGATGAGGAACAGATTAAAATATGAGATCGGAATGAAAAGAGGACTTTAGTATAAAAAAAGGGGGGGGGAGAAACACACCTTACATCAAGATATAACGAAATGGCAAAGCTGGTTAAAAAGAATACACGTACAGTGAAACGTAATTATGAAATTAAGGTTGCTAGTCAAGCAAGATCCAACCCAAAGGGTTTCTTTCATTTCTATAGAACAAAAAATAAAGAAATAATAGAACCAATTAAAAACGATAAAAATGTCATGATAAAATCGAAGGAAAAATGAGTGAGGAGTTTAAAAACTATTTTCTATCGGTGTTTACTAATGAGAGGTTAGATGAAGTACCTGACTGCGATTCGCTTTTCAGAGGGGACGAAGAAAGTAGTCTATCTAATATCAGCATTAGTAAAGTAGAGGTAGTCAAGCAGATTGAAAGACTTAAAGCTACAAAAACCCCGGGTCCAGACGAATTTTTTTCGAGAATGCTAAAGGAGTGTAAATTTGAAATCTGCGACCAGTGAACTGAAATATTCAATAAATCAGTAGACACTGGTTTTGTGCCTACTCCTTGAAGGCAAGCAAACGTTGTTCTTGTTTTTAAGAAGGGAGATAGGTCGTCTATATGCTACTACAGGCCAATCAGTTTCACATCGGTTATAGGAAAAATGCTTGAATCAATAATAGTAAATAGACACAGAGAACACATCGAAAGACATAATTTAATTCGTGATTCACAGCATGGTTTCTCCAAGGGTAAGTCATGTGACTAATCTTCTATCCTTTTACACTAAAGTATATAAGGCATCAGATAACAATGATAATTACGATATTATTTACCTTGACTTTAGCAAAGCGTTCGATAAGGTGCCTCACCAGAGACTACTAAATAAAATAAAAGCCCATGGCATAGGAGGAAAATAGTTAGAATAGATTAGAGCTTGGATTAGTAACAGAAAACAGCGGGCCACCATCAATGGAGTAAAACATAGGTGGGGCAATGTTACCAGTGGGGTCCCCCAGGGCTCGGTTTTGGGTCCCTTATTGTTCATTATGTACATAAACAACTTAGACGATGGGATAAATAGTGATGTTAGTAAGTTTGCGGACGACACTAAAATAGGACCCCTAATTAGGTCAGGAGACGACGCAGAGATTCTGCAGGATGATCTTAACAAATTGTTCACATGGTCGGTGAAATGGCAAATTAACTTCAATATCTCTAAGTGTAGCGAGTTAAACGTAGGGCTGCACAACCCCGAAAATAGATACAGCTTAGATAACAAGCTTTTAGAGAAAACTGAGTGCGAGAGGGACTTGGGAGTTCAAGTGAGTCCGTACCTTAAAACCAGGAAACAGTGCATTAGCGCCAGGAATAAAGCTAACAGAGCATTAGGTTCGATTGATAGGACGGTAACGAATAGAAGTGTAGAGGTAATTATTAAACTCTATCTAGCGATAGTTAGACCCATCTTTAACTATGCGTTACAGTTTTGGTCTCCGTCCTACAGAATGGACGTCAATTCACTAGAATCAGTACAGAGAACAATGACCAAAATGATACATGGACTCAGAAATTTGCTTTGCGAAGAGAGGCTTAGGCACCTTAACTTACACTCTCTGGAAAGACGCAGAGTGCGGGGTGATCTAATAGAGGTGTTCAAGTGGATCAAAGGCTTTAACAAGGGTGATGCAAACTAGATCATTATACTAAAACAACAGGGCAGGACTCGCAGTAATGGGTATAAACTGGACAAATTTAGATTTAAAAAGGAAATAGGCAAGAATTGTTTTACTAATAGGGTGGCCGACGAATGGAATAAACTTAGCAACCATGTAGTAAGCGCTGAAACTATCAGTTGTTTTAAGAAACGATTAGACAACTTTATGGATGGGGATGACAGGTGGTGATGGATACGGAGTTGCCCAGTGTAGGTCTTATGGTCTCCTGCAGTCTTCTTTATTCTTATGTTTTTGTACCCCTTCTGACGTCCGGGGCCCGTTCGTCCCCTTTCTCATTTTCTTTTATTTTCCTCAATAATGTCTCCCCTTCTCCTTTTTCTTCACCTGACCACTACACCACGAGTTTCCCCTTCCCTACTAATACAACACAGGTACTCCCTAGTCACTGAAATCCACAAAAATTGATTTTTTCCGGAGTTCCCATCTTCGCTGTCAATCCGACGCGCGCGCGCGCGCGCGCGTGTGTGTGTGTGAACCCAGGACTTGTACGCTAGCAAGTCTATGCTTCTACTAACCACGCTACTGAAGCTATGAAATTCTTCAACCTCGGGGTTAATCTACACCCGCAGGATTTGAGTCGACTGGTAACTGCCGTCCTAATCTCAATTTTACGAAGAATCAGCCCACCCATAGGTAGTGGTGAAGCAGGAACGTATCCTTGATGGATACATAGAACCATAGACTTGCTAATGTACAAGTCCTGGGTTCGAGTCCGGGGACTACTGTCGGAAATTATATGATTGACATCGTCGTCATTGTCGAGCCTATTCAGGTATTACAACGACGAAAGTCTATCAAGGATACGTTCCTGCTTCACCACTACCTATGGGTGGGCTGGTTCCTCGTAAATATGAGATTTTGGACGGCACTCCGCTGTCAACTCAAATCCTGCGGGTGTAGATTAACCCCGAGGATGAAGAATTTTATAGCCTCAGTAGCGTGGTTGGTAGAAGCATAGACTTGCTAACGTACAAGTCCGGGGACAACTGTCGGAAATTATGTGATGTATATAAATATCTATTTACATATATATATATATATATATATATATATATATGTATATATACACATATATATGTATATGTATATATATATATGTATATATATACATATATATATATACATATATATATACATACATATATATACATATACATATACACATATATATATGTAAACCTTTTGGGCAAAGTCTTTCTCTTAAACAATTACTGTTGAATGCTAAAGCACAAGTGGCATCAATGATTTTTAGAGAACATTTCTCTAACTTTCTAAGTATCATTCTCTCTTCATGGTTCAAACTATGGAGGAAAGTACGAAAGTCGTCAGATTGGTTTTCCATTTTATACCGACAGCTGTTTCAATCATTTCACATGGTCGTCTTCAGGGTAAAACTGATTACAAAAGTGAAAAACATTAGAATATAAAGGCCCGTGGGCCGTACAAACAACAGAAAAGAAATGGAAATGGTGGAAAATGATTGGTGGGAATATGCGGGTGGGCGGGGCCAGGAGGGGGGGGGGGGCTAGTCCAACGATGGGCTTATGTCGCGTCTTGTCGGGTTGTCACTTCCGGTGAGCAAATGTCTAGATGCACCCTCTCGCCGGGACCTACGGGGAGCTAATGTCACGTCTTGTCGTCTTGGAACTTCCAGTGGGCAAATGTCACGGTGTGCGAGTCTGTTTTTTCTATTGGAAGGGAGGACATGATCCGATGACTTCTGGACGTTTAATGTAGGCTGCTGTAAAGTAATGCTAACTGTCTCGTCAATTATTAAGCGTCCGTAATTAGAGTCTGTGTGAATAATTTCGGTGTCCCTGATGAGGTCTTCCAAACGCGGCTTCTTGTCATGTGTGTCAATGTAATGCTGGTGAATAGCTCCGTTATTTCGGTGTGCTAGCAGTCGCCTTCTGAAAGTGGTCATCGTGTGTCCGACGTAGCTCATATCGAGGGGCTTGCATGCCTCTTCAGAGCATTTAAATTTGTAGACTACGCCGGTTTTCGATTCCTTGGGTCCTGCAGGGGTGGAGTTATTTTTCATTATTAAGGAGGCTACCAGATTGGGACGGCTGGAGACTCTCAGCAAAACTCTCTCGTAGGGTTCTTTTGGTACAACTCCATCGTTGATAATCCTTCGGAGAGTGTCTACTTCCTGTCTGTAGGCCGTTCCATAGTCTATTTTGTGATAAAGTGTAATATGTTTCTTTTTATCGTCAGTGGTCTGGGTTAGTGTGTGGAATTCTTCCATATTCCTCCTTATGACATCCTCAATGAGATCACAAGAGAAACCATTATTAGTTAGCATCTGCCTTACACGCTCCAGTTCGGTATGGACGGCCTTCCACGTATTGCAGTGGGAAAATGCTCTTCTCACGTATGCCCCAACAACAGACCTCTTGTATGAGTCTGGGCATTCTCCCCTTGCATTCAGGCAGCGTCCCACGTTGGTGGCTTTCGTGTAGACAGATGTCGCGTAATGGTTCGAATTCCTCTCAACAAGGACGTCAAGGAAGGGAAGGGTCTTATTATTACTACTTTCAATAGTAAAATTGAGGACTGAATTGGCTTGAAGGGCGTTAGCTAGCTTCTCAGCATCGTCATTTTCTTTGGTGGTAATGAAAATATCATCAATATACCTAGCGTAGATCTTCGGCTTCCGGTGATTATTGAAGGTCCTTGATTCGACTGCAGCCATGTACATATTGGCGAAAAGAACACCAAGAGGCGATCCCATAGCAACATCATCAACCTGGCGGAAGAGCTCCCCTCTATGAGAAAGGAAAGGGGCCTCCATAGTACAAGCAGATAGCATCTCTTTTAATAAAACTTCAGGGATTGGGAGGGGGTCCTGGCTAAATCTATAGACTGTATCCAGGATAATACCAATTGTTTCCTGAACGGGAACATGGGTAAAGAGGCTGGACACGTCTAAAGAGGCAATATCTTCGTCGGGCGCCGTAGTCTTCAGGATATCAATAAACTCAACGGCAGATTTTAGGGAGTGCCCAGGCGGAATGTAAGGGGTTAAAATTTCGTTAAGTGTTTTAGCTAAACTGTAAGTTGGTGAAGTCATCTGTGATATTATAGGCCTAAGGGGATTGTCAGGTTTATGGGTCTTAACCGTCCCATAGCAATAATCAGCCTTAAAATCTCCGAAGATTTTAGGAAACTTAATTACCTGCTGCCGGTTATTCGCCCTCGTGACCATGCTGCTAACACGCTTCTTCAAGGTTTCTGTGGGATCCTTCGTCAGTCTCTCAAACTTGGAAGGGTCATTTAAGATATGGTCCATTTTCTCCAAGTATTCATTTTGCTTCATAATGACGTAGACAGCTGACTTATCACCTTTTCTAATGATGATATCTTCTCTCTCGCGTAGTTCCTTGGCGGCTTCCCTAAGCGGTTTGGTCAAAATCTTACTTGAGAAAGAGCTGCGTTGACGACCCGCTTCTCCCACAAGCTCGTAAATGACGGTGGGAGTAAGGTCAACCTTGCCCTCATGCTGGAGTTTTTGGAGGCGGTTAACAAGTATTTCAGTTTCAATTCTTTTAGATTCCGGATGTGGTTTCTTCATATAATGGCATTTAAGACCTAAATTTAGGAGCGTCTTCTGTGAGTCTGTAAGATGAACATTGGCCAGGTTGACGTAACCATCCCGATGTTCCTCACTCCTAACGGGCCCACCATGGAGAATTGTCAGTTTTTTCTCATGCCGTGTCAAGGTCACCCGTTGATGTTTTCTTCCCACGTGTTCGAGGAAGTCGTTCGTGTTCTGCTGGATTTCTTTTCTGTTGTTTGTACGGCCCACGGGCCTTTATATTCTAATGTTTTTCACTTTTGTAATCAGTTTTACCCTGAAGACGACCATGTAAAATGGTTGAAACAGCTGTCGGTATAAAATGGAAAACCAATCTGACGACTTTCGTACTTTCCTCCAGAGTTTGAACCATGAAGAGAGAATGATACTTAGAAAGTTAGAGAAATGTTCTCTAAAAATCATTGATGCCACTTGTGCTTTAGCATTCAACAGTAAATATATATATGTATATATATATATATATATATATATGTATGCATGTATGTGTGTATGTATGTATATGCAAAACAAATCACTAAGCACACGTGACAACAATACTTGTAGAAATCACTTACCCTGATGATGTCTTGAATAGACGAAAACTTTCGGTATTATTTTTTTTACAAGTGGTTTCTGCATGTGTATATATATATATATATATATATATATATATATATATATATACATATATATATATATACATATGTATTTATATATATACCTCTATATATGTATATATATATATATTTATATATATATATATGTACTTATATATATATATATATATGTATATATATATATATATATACTATACCTTCCTCAGAGAGAAGATGTAAAGCCGAAACATTAGAGAAACAAACTGAGCTGACTTCTGTGTATCTTTACCACCCCTCTATCTTCATCTGTCCAGATGGAGAATACATACATACATATATACATGCTTACTTGCTTATAGTAGTCCGTCGCTGACGACGATGACGTTGCACCATGCCAAGAAGTGGTATTACGCCAGATGAACTCGCTGATGGCTGTGGAGTCCGATTCTCGATTTGCATATACGGCTGCAGGTATCACAGGGAAAGTTGCCCTCTGCCTGATGTGCCGCATGTCTTTGCCGTCCTCGATGTTCTGCCCGATCCTTGTAGGTGGAAGTGAGAGTATCTAAGCCGTTTTGGCATGTGGATCGCCATTCTCCCCGATCGGCAGCAACATTTTCAATGGTGGTGGGTTCGATGCCACATTTTTTCAGCGTTGTTTTCAGGTGGTCCTTGTGTCGTTTACGTGGGCCCCCAGGGTGGCGTCTGCCCTCAGCAAGTTCTCCATAGAGAACTTTACGTGGTAGTCTCTCTTCTGGCATGCGGATGGTATGCCCCAGCCACCGTAGTTGGCGTTGGGTTAAGACTGTTTCCAGTGGGTCCATTTGTGTGCGTCGACGGATTACACTGTGAGGTACCTTGTGCCACCATTTTAGACCCAGTATGCGCTGTAAGCAGTTGGTGTGAAAGGCCTCCAGCTTTTTCAAATGGCGTCTATAAGGCACCCATGACTCACTGCCATACAGAAGGATGGAGAGACAGATTGCCTTATACACCGAAACCTTGGTGGTGGTGATGAGGTTGCGGTTCAAGAACACTCTGTGTGATAGTCTACCAAAAGCTGCTGCTGCCAAACCAATGCGGCGTTGGATTTCGCTTGTCAGGTCACAGGAGTCAGTGAGCACTGAGCCGAGGTAGGTAAACTCATGAGTGTTTTTCAGAGGTTGTTGATTGATGGTGAATTCCGGAGGCTCTAGTTGTTCAGAGATACTGAGCACTTCTGTTTTGTTTATGTTGATGACTAGTCCAGATCTGGTATATATATTTGAGATAGCGTTGATGGTGCGCTGAAGACCCTCTTTGGATGAGCTCACTAAAGCAGTGTCATCTGCATACTGCAGTTCATGGATTACCTCATCTGTCACACGTGTACGACAGCCTGACACCATCAGCAGGATCGATTTGCTGTCTAGCAATGTTGGAGACTGCAGCGAGAAATAAATTGAATAAGATGGGAGCAATAACACATCCCTGCTTCACACCTTCACATACATACATACATACATACATACATACATACATACATACATACATACATACATACATACATACATACATACATACATACATACATACATACATACATACATACATACATACATACATACATACATACATACATACACATTCGCATTTGGTAATATGTATATATATATATATATATATATATATATATATATATATATATATACCAAAAGATTTTTCCCCCTTACAAGGGAGGTAGCCAAAAAGAAAAAGGCATATAAACCATCCCCACCCATTTTATCCGTAGATACACTCCACTCCCCTCCACCCTCTACCCTCCCTATTATCTTGGCACCTCCTGGATGACGGGTTATCCCTGCATCTTATCCACTGGCCTTGGTTAGAGGCATTGTAGCAAGACACGGCACATCCACAGCAAGGCCGCTTCATTCAATCGGCGACCCCCCCCCCTCTCCTTCCCCTCATCCAGAAAAGGAGAAGACTAGGAGAAATCCCTTCGGGCTGCGTCAAATTTTTCTCACACATACTACCTCACATTTACACCTCATGCATCACAGCATCATCCGTATACAACCATTCTCGATTGACCCCTGTCTTCTGTTCTGTCCCGTCCTTCCTCAACAGACATTCCTCTCTTCCCCAAAGACCCCTTCACCCCATCCATCCATCTTATCCTAGGTCGCCCCCTCATGTTCACTCCTTCCACATCTGCCTTCCATACCTCTTTTACTAGTCTTTCTTCACTCATTCTTTCCGTGTGCCCAAACCATCCCAATATTCTTTCATCCACCCTATCTCCCAACTATCTTACCACCCCAGTTCTCCTCCTCACCTCCTCATTTCTCACTTTATTCAGCCTAGTAACTCCTATCATACCTCTCACATTCAAACTCCTTCTCTCCTCCTCTCTTATGTTCTTTGTTTGTGCCCCATACAGTGTTGGTGGCACAATCACTCCATTCCCAAATGTCTATTCCTTATTACACTTTTTAATTCACCAAGGCATTAACTCGCTTCTCTCAATCTACATTCTACCTCCACTCCACCCTTTCCTGCCACATTTGGACCCAATTATCTAAAACTATCCACTTCCTCCAGTCGCGTTCCCTTAATGCTCACTTCCAGATTACTGCCACTTTCACCCCTTGTACATCTCATCACCTTACTTTTACCCACATTTATCTTCAACTTCCTTCTTTCACACACTTTCCTAAGTTATTTGGATATTTGTTAACAAAAGTGGATAGTGAAAAAGATCTCGGCGTAATTATCAGTAACGACCTCAAATCATCCAAGCAGTGTATTTCAGCCTCTGAGAAAGCAAATAAGATTCTGGGACTGATTGCGCGATCTTTTGATTTCAAAAGTCCATCACTCATTAACAAGCTATATAAATCGTTAGTTCGTCCACATTTGGAATATGCTGTTTCCGTATGGTCACCGAATCTCATTAAAGACATTGACAGACTGGAAAAAGTACAACGGCGAGCCAAGAAACTAATTCCAAATATCAAAAATAAATCATACGAAAATCGACTAAAACACATGAATCTGTTTTCCCTAAAGAAGGGTAGACTCAGAGGTGACTTGATACAGGTCTTTAAGATTTTAAAGGGAATTGACAACATCAAAAGTGACAAAATTTTCACATTGAATGAGAATCAACAAGAAACAATGGTCTCAAACTGTCCGGAAATAGATTCAATTTGGAAGTAGGTAGAAACAACTTTGCCAACCGTGTAGTTAATGAATGGAATAAACTTCCTGCACAGGTAGTGCAATGTAGTTCAGTTCGAAGCTTTAAGAATCATTTAGATAAATACCTAAGTAAGATGCTGTAATGATTATAATTTATCTTATATTATTTGTTTTTGTTTTGTTATCTTTTGTCTGTCTGATTTTAATTTATTATTAGTTATATGTCAATTTATTATTATTTACTATTTACCTGTTTGTTTATTATTTAACTATACCTATGCATTTATTTATATATTTTATTTGTTATTTACATTATTATAGTTTTTATTTATTATTTTATTATTTATATGATTTTTTTTCGCATCCGACCTAGATATGGATCAAAAGGTCTCCTGTCGGTATGCTCCGTCTTTGTAATACTTCCTCAATCCCTCCTCTGCTCCTGCAACAAGCGCAGTGTCGTCCGCAAACAACATCTGGCTTACCTTCCACTTATCTCCATTTTCTTTAAACATCTCCAATCCTTGACCCACCACCCTTCCATTTACCTCTCGCACCACCCCATTCATGTATAAGTTGAACAACCAGGGCGACATGACACACCCTTGACGAAGTCCCACCTTTACCTCGAACCACTCACTCTCTCTATTTCTAATCCTAATAAATGCACTACTACTCTCATAAAAGCTCTTGATAGATCCTAGAAGCTTTCCTCCTATCCCGTATATCTTCAAAATCTCCCACAATGCCTTCCTGTCTACCCTGTCATAAGCCTTTTCCAGATCCATACAGGCCCAAAAAACATCCTTATTTTTTCCTATAGCTTTCTCACATATCTGTCTTACCACTAAAATATGATATACGCAACCTCTACTTGTCTTAAATCCACACTGTTCCTCGCCAATTACTCCCTCTGTTCCTCTCCCAATCTTCTCAATCAAGATCCTCCTATAAGCCTTCCCAACTACACTTAACAAGCTAATCCCTCTGAAACTACTACACTCACACTTGTCCCCTTTTCCTTTGTAAAGTGGAACTATACAGGGATTCCTCCAGTCCTCCGGCACTCTACCCTCTCTCTAGCAAACATTAAATAACCTCACCAGCCAGTCCACCATCACTGTACCTCCTTTATTAAGATATTCTACATGGTATCCATCCAACCCAGGTGGTTACTTGCTCTTATCATCTTAACAACTGCCTTCACTTCATCCTCCCTTATTTCTCGTCCATTTTCCTCACTTATCACGGTCATTTTCTTAGCTTTTCCCACCACAACTATCTTTCCCTCCCTATTCTCCTTCACATTTAGCAACTCCCTAAAATACTCTGCCCATCTTCCTTTTACTGCCTTCTCTTCCATTATCATCTCTCCATCTGCACCTTTTACTTTTACTCCTCTATTTGATTCGCCTCCTCTTTCTCTTTTAATTTCTTTCCAAAACATCTTTTTATTACTTTCAAAAATTTCTGTCATACTATTACCCCATTTCACATCTGCTCTCCTCTTTGCCTCCTTTACCTTGTGCTTTACTTCTCTTTTCTTTTCTTTGTACTTCTTATTTTCCTCACTTATCACGGTCATTCTTTTGGCGCTTCCCACCGCAACTAGCTTTCCCTCCGTATCCTCCTTCACATTTAGCAACTCCCTAAAATACTCTGCCCATCCTCCTCTAACTGCCTTCTCTTCCATTATCATCTCTCCATCTGCACTTTTTACCTTTACTTCTCTACTTGATTCGCCTCCTCTTCCTCTTTTAATTTCTTTCGAAAATATCTTTTTATTAATTTCAAAAAATTCTGTCATACTATTACCCCATTTCACATCTGCCTCCTTTACTTTGTGCTTTACTTCTCTTTTCTTTTCTTTGTACCTCTCATATGACTCCCTCGTCCTATTTTGTAACCAATCTGTGAAAGCTTGCTTCTTCTCTTCTACAATCTTCTTTGTTTCCTCATCCCACCATTCACTATCCCTCCTTCTATCTCCTCCCATCCTTCTTGTTTCACATACCATTTTCATACACTTTGTGACTCCCTCCTTGAACCATCCCCATTCCTCCTCCACTCCTAGCTCTACTCTATCCTTCATTCCCTCCCACTCCTCTCTCAGCTTCTTCTTGTACTGCTTCTCCTTTTCCTTTCCATTTAAAGAGTTCACTCTATGCACCTCCCTACTTTATGTCCTTTTCCTCTCTCTCCAACTATCCTCCACTCTCAACTTACCCTCCATCAAAAAAGGATCTGATATTCCTCCACTCTCTCCCCATAGCACATGTACATTCTTAACTCTTCCTATTATACTCCCATCTACCACTACATTGTCCATTAACGCCCTATCTACCACCCATCCATCCACCACCAACCATCCATCCACCACCCTTATGCTTGATTTTTTTCCGAAACAATATATTTGCTATCATCAACTCTCTAGACACATCTTCATCATAAACTCTCCACTACGATTCTTTCCTGGAACTCCACATGTCCCAACCACTCCGTCAATTGGTTCATTTCCTACATTGACTTTCCTCCCTAATCCCACTATGCATTAATCTAAATCTATCCAAAAAGCCTCCCTTTCTTCTACACTCTTTTCACTAACAGGCCCATATTCACCTACAAAAACCCACATCTCTTTTCCAAGTTTCACTCCACACACACACACACACACACACACACACACACACACACAAAACACACACACACACACACACACACACACACACACACACACACACACACACACACACACACACACACACACACACACACACACACACACACACACACACACACACACACACACACACACACACACACACACACACATATATATATATATATATATATATGTATATATATATATACATATTATGTACATATATATATATATATATATATATATATGTACATATATGTGTATGTATATGTATATATATAAATATATATATATATGTATATATACATATGTTTATATATGTTACAAATGTATACATACACACACACGCACACACAAGCATATATATATATATATATATATATATATATATATATATATATATGTGTGTGTGTGTGTGTGTGTGTGTGTGTGTGTGTGTGTGTGTGTGTGTGTGTGTGTGTGTGTGTGTGTGTGTGTGTGTGTGTGTGTGTGTGTGTGTGTGTGTGTGTGTGTGTGTGTGTGTGTGTGTGTGTGTGTGTGTGTGTGTGTGTGTGTGTGTGTGTGTGTGTGTGAATCTTGGCAGCAGGTTTTCTTTTAAACATGTTTTGTTAAAAACAACTGCGCATTCGGCTCTACAAAGCTTCTTAAGTAGACTTTCAAATCTTCTGAACGTGGATTTCTGGTTATCACAGGACAGACGGAATAATAGATTTCCAGCAGACATTAGGAACTTTAGTTGAGAAAGAATGTACAGACGTTTCGTTAAACGTAGTTAGCATTTCCAATGTAATAGAGACAGAGAGTACAGGACATAATAAACATAGAAAGAAAGCTCTGGGAGAGGTCACAACGTAAGACACGGGGGGAGATCACGACGTAAGACACGGGAAGAGGTCACATACCTGTGTGGGATTTTATTGCTGTGGGGCAGATGTCCGTTGAGGGCCAAGTGTCCTCTCTATCAGTCTGGCGGAACGTCGGAGAGGGACTTGGGTGTCGGTGTGATTGGAAGATGTGTTGTTGTGGTTGAGAGGGCTACTAGTCCTAGGGAGGGGCTTAATGCTGGGGAGTAATGTAGGGGCTTCCACTTGTCTGTTAATAGTTGGTTGTATGTCTCGTATAATAAGTGTTTCCAGGAAGAAAAGTCTAGACTTTTCTGATTCCTTGGCGAGAATGACGGTGTTGTCTTCTGGAAGTTTTCTTGTGATTTGTGTGTTGTGTTTTTCTAGTAGGTGTAGTTTGGGGCCTCCACTTGACAAGTGGGAAGACATTCCTCTCGACAGTGTCGTTCTCGTTTGGCTAACGTAGCAGTCGAGAGGCGTACAGTCCTCTAGGGGGCAGGAAAATTTGTATACTACGTTGGTGCAAGCGGGACCTTCGGGGCGAGGAGAAGTGTTGTTTCTAATTAAAAGTGTAGCTGTTTTTTGGTTGCGGTAATATATAGAGAGACCAACTTTGTCATTCTCACTTTTGGGTTTTATGTTTCGGTGAATAATTCTATTCAGAACCTTCGCATCTTCCTGGTAAGCTGTAGACATTTGGGCACGGTAGAACAAGGTAACAATCTCACCTTCGGCTGCTACTGGGGTGGGAGGCCCGTGGTACCATTTGTTGATGACTTAAAAAGTGTCATCAACAAATGGTACCGTGCCCAAATGTCCACAGCTTACCAGGAAGATGCGAAGGTTCTGAATAGAATTATTCACCGAAACAAAACCCAAAAGTGAGAATGACAAAGTTGGTCTCTCTATATATTACTCTCTATATATTATGGAAGCCCCTCCCTAGGACTAGTAGCCCTCTCAACCACAACAACACACCTTCCAATCACACCGACACCCAAGTCCCTCTCCGACGTTCCGCCAGACTGATAGAGAGGACACTTGGCCCTCAACGGACATCTGCCCCACAGCAATAAAATCCCCTCCCCCCGTGTCTTACGTTGTGACCTCTCCCAGAGCTTTCTTTCTATGTTTATTATGTCCTGTACTCTCTGTCTCTATTACATTGAAAATGCTAACTACGTTTATCGAAACGTCTGTACATTCTTTCTCAACTAAAGTTCCTAATGTCTACTGAAAATCTATTATTCCGTCTGTCCTGTGATAACCAGAAATCCACGTTCAGAAGACTTGAAAGTCTACTTAAGAAGCTTTGTAGCGCCGAATGCGCAGTTGTTTTTAACAAAACATATATATATATATATATATATATATATATATATGTATATATATATGTATATATATATGTATATATATAAGTATATATATATATATATATATATATATATATATATATATATATATATATATATATATACGAAGATGGCTTTAAGAATACGTTTATTGTCCTAAAGTTTCGGTCTCTGTGACCTTCTGCGGAGAACTTGCTACAATCCATCACGATCACAAAATTTGCACCTGTAGTGGGAGGAAGTCGTCAAGCTTCGAGTGTCAGGTTTTTTCCAGAGCGTTTATTATTAAGAGACTAGCTGCTTTGGAAAGGCATATCAATTTTTCTCTATCGTTGTTGTTTACTTGGATGTTTATATGTGCAGCTTCCACCGTCTTTCTTATTTTCTTTTGTAGTCCCTTATGTAAAATCTCGACTTTGTTCCGATCAGGTAGGTTGTTACACTGCTCGAGGTGGCGAACAAGTGAGTTGGATGTCCTGTGTTTTCTTACAGTGCTCGACAAGGATGTACGAACGATTGGCGAGAATGAGTCATAAGGAGTGTTGAGGACTGATTTTGCTGAAATGCACACTTTTATATTAAATTAGCATACGGTTGCATTATTTGACCTATTTTCTTTAAAATGTGTGATTTCCATGTAATTTGATCAAAGAGAAGTTACGTTTTTATCTACAATATCACCAACCACATACCGTCCGACTCACTAATTGCCGACCTCAACCAAACAATGACGTTTTTTGCTCAAATGCTCAATTCTATATAAAAAAATAGCATATGGTTGCATTATTTGACCTTTTTCTTTAAAATGTGTGATTTCCATGTAATTTGATCAAAGAGAAATTATGTTTTCATCCTCTACAAAGTTACCAACAACAGTTATGAATACCGTCGGGTGTTCGCTGATATGCACAATTTTATATAAAACATAAGCATATGGTTGCATAATTTGACCTATTTTCTTAAAAATGTGTGATTTTCATGCAATTTGATCAAAGAGAAGTTACGTTTTTATCCTCTGCAAAATTGCCGACCGACTCGCTCATAGTCGACCAAACTCGAACAAGAACGGTTTTTGCTGAAATGCACGACTTTATATAAAACATTAGGATATGGTTGCATTATTTCACCTATTTTTTTTTAAATGTGTGATTTCCATGCAACTTGATCAAAGAGAAGTTACATTTTTATCCTCTGCAAAATTATCGACAACAGCTATGAATACCGTTCGACTCACTCATAGTCGACCAAACTCGAACAAGGACGGATTTTGCTGAAATGTACGATTTTATATATAAAAAAAAAAAAAATAGCATATGATAGCATTATTTGACCTATTTTCTTTAAAATATGTGATTTTCATGTAATTTGATAAAGAAAAGTTACGTTTTTTATCCTCTGCAAACTTACCGACCACAGCTACGAATATCGTCCGACTCATTAATAGCCGACCAAACTCGAACAAGAACTGTTTTTGCTTAAATGCACGCTTGTATATAAAATATTAGCATATGGTTGCATTATTTGACCTATTTTCTTTAAAAAGTGTGATTTCCATGTAATTTGATCAAAGAGAAGTTACGTTTTTATCCTCTGCAAAATTGCCGACCACAGCTACGAATACCGTTCTACGGTTTTTGCTGAAATGCACGATTGGTCGAATTACATGAAAATCACACATTCTAAAGAAAATAGTCGAAATAATTTGACTATATACAATCTATTACAATAATAACACAATAGTAAGAAACTTAATAGAGTGTAGTTTGATCCATACCACCAGTGATCATAGATGGCGGGCTGGACGAATCGTAGCTGTGGTCGGTAATATTGCCGAGGATAAAAGCGTAACTTCTCTTTGATCAAATTACATGGAATTCACACATTTTAAAGAAAATAGGTCAAATAACAATATGCTAATTCTTTATATGAAATTGTGCATTTGAGCAAAAACCGTCATTGTTTGGTTGAGGTCGGCAATTAGTGAGTCGGACGGTATGTGGTTGGTGATATTGTAGATAAAAACGTAACTTCTCTTTGATCAAATTACATGGAAATCACACATTTTAAAGAAAATAGGTCAAATAATGCAACCATATGCTAATTTAATATAAAAGTGTGCATTTCAGCAAAAACAGTCCTCAACACCCCTCATCACTCATTCTCGCTAACCGTTCGTACATCCTTGTGTTCGCTCAATCTCTTTTCAATCCCTCGACCTGATTCACCGATGTACGCTAAGGGACAGCCGCTACAGGGAATGCGATAAATCACACTGAGGTTGTTGTGACTATCAGTGTGGTCTCTAAACATTTTTCCTATTTTATCAGAGGATGCCATAGCAATGTTTACTTCACCTTTTAATAAATATTTATCAATATCCTTGGTATTTTCAGAATTAGGCACAGTTATAAAATGGGGTGTGATATGATCTTTCGTCACTGCCTGGTCGTTTGGCCTGAATGCCTGGACCTTTGGTCCGTTGGTTTGGGCGTTTGATTTATCGTGGATTTTCCTTGCTTTGTGTTTTGTTTTATTGATCAGGCCTCCTGGGTTATTCAAGTTTTTGAATGCGTTTTCAATGTGTGATAATTCGTCTTCAAGAAGCTCTTTGCTGCATATACGGTAGGCTCTAAGGACACCATGTAAGAGGCCGGTAGACAGGGATAGGTGGAAAGATATGCAAATTTTATTACCCGGATGTTTTGAAACAATGGCCAAGAGGAAGTACAGAGTTGTATCTTCTCGCTTGCCGTCAGATGTTTATCAATATAGGCTAGGGTATCGATAGAAGTGATGATGTGACGAAATGTAAACATTAAGTCACCTTCCGCTTGCGACAGACTGCTTGCGGAAACAGTATTTCTTGAGACAATATAACAGCCTTTCTGATTGGAGAAAAGGGTGGAGGAGGATAGAAATTATTAGTGCACGGAGGTAAAGTCACGCCCTTAAAGGTTGACACTTATTTGTAATGTTCAAAGTTATTGGATGAATTATATAGTGACGTCGGAGCAGACTTGGCTTGGTGGATGTACAAGAATTCCAAATGGGGAGTACCTTGGTGTAGTTTGAATGACCAAGTAATTAACTGGAAGAAAAGTAGAAAAATATATCTCCGTTTTAATTCCCCCCATCAAGAAACTTTACTAACTTGTGACAGAAGATTTGGTGGAAACATACTTAAGAGAAGCAGGTGGCATGGGGCCTACAGATGAATAACATAAGTGACTAAAGTGTTAGTGGCTGTGTAGCTAATACACCAGTATTAACTTTTTACTGTGGGATAAGAAAAAGTGAATAAAATCATCTATATTGGTTGGTTTTCTGTATACCGAAAATCTTAAATGATTAGGGCCTCTGTGTATTAATGTGTCTAGAAAAGGCAGTTTGCATTCTTTCTCTTGTTCAACTGTGAACTGGATGTCTATATGAATTGTGTTGAGTCTCCTTACCTTGTTTTCAATGTTGGTTTCTTTCGGCACATCAGGGATTGGGAGCGCTCCTCATAAACTAGCAAAATGTTTGGCAAAACCCTTATCTAATACTATGGGATCCATGAGCGAGACACACTTAAGAAATTCATCCGACCTAATCCGAAGGCTTGAGAATATGAACATATTTAGCAAGAAATTAGCTAGTTTTGACTAACAGATTTATTTACGAACGTTTCTATTGATAATGCATTGGATGCACTAAAAAGGTAACTGATGACATAGCTGATGATATCCTCCCAGTCCCAAAGTCTGATTACCTTATGCTAATCTCAATGTGCGTTAAGTTTGGATACTTTATTTTTAACAACACCGAATTTAAACAAACAAAAGGCCTCGCAATGGGCAGCCTACTGTCGGCTCTTTTGGCTTATCTATTTATGGAGGTTTGGAAACTTATGAATATATTAACATCATGGGAAGAGGTACTATTTGACTTAGGTACGTATATGATATACTTGTGATAGTGCCGAAAGAAATCAACATTGAAAACAAGGTAAGGAGACTCAACACCTTTGATATGGACATCCAGTTCACAGTTGAACAAGAGAAAGAATGCAAACTGCCCATTCTGGACACATTAATACACAGAGGCCCTAATCATATATGGTTTTCGGTATACAGAAAACCCACCAATAGAGATGGTTTTATTAACTTTTTTGCAGCCCACAGTAAAAGAGTCAAAACTGGTGTCCTGATAGGTTTCTTTCTTAGAGCCTACCGTATATGCAGCAAAGAGCTCCTTGAAGACAAATTATCACACTTTAAAAACACATTAAAAAACTTGAATAACGCAGGAGGCCTGATCAATAAAACAAAAGACAAAGCAAAGAAAATCCATGATAAATCAAACGCCCAAACCAACGGACCAAACGTACAGGCATCCAGGCCAAACGACCGTGCAGTGACGAAATATCGTCACGCCACATTTTATAATTGTACCTAATTCTGAAAACACCGAGGATATTGATAAATATTTATTGAAAGGTAGGATAAACATTACTATGGCATCCTCTAATAAAATAAGAAAAATGTTTAAAGACCACACTGATAATCACAACCACCTCAGTGTGATTTATCGCATTCCCTGTAGCAGCTATCCCTTAGCATACATCGGTGAATCAAGTCGAGGGATTGAAAAGAGATTGAGCGAACACAAAAATGATATAAAAGCACACAGGACATCCAACTCACTTGTTCGCCACCTCGAGCAGTGTAACAACCTAACTGATTGGAACAAAGTCGAGATTTTACATAAGGAACTACAAAAGAAAATGAGAAAGACGGTGGAAGCTGCACATATAAACATCTATGTAAACAATAACGATAGAGAAGGATTCATATGCCTTTCCAAAGCAGCTAGTCTCTTTACAAAAGGATTACAAAGGCGGAGCATGCCGACAGGAGACCTTTTGATCCATATCTAGGTCGGATGCGAAAAAAAAATCATATTAATAATAAAATAATAAATAAAAACTATGATAATGTAAATAACAAATAAAATACATAAATAAATGCATAGGTATAGTTAAATAATAAACAAACAGGTAAATAGTAAATAATAATAAATTGACATATAACTAATAATAAATAAAAATCAGACATACAAATGATAACAAAACAAAAACAAATAATTTCTATTATATGATAATAATTACAGCATCTTACTTAGTTATATATCTAAAAGATTATTAAAACTATGAACTGAACTACATTGCACTACCTGTTCAGGAAGTTTATTCCATTCATTAACTACATAGTTAACAAAGTTGTTTCTACCTACTTCCAAATTGAATCTATTTCCGGACAGTTTGAGACCATTGTTTCTTGTCTGATTCTCATTCAATGTAAAAATTTGTTCACTTTTGATGTTGTCAATTCCCTTTAGAATTTTAAAGACCTGTATCAAGTCACCTCTGAGTCTACGCTTTTTTAGGGAAAACAGATTCATATGTTTTAGTCGATTTTCGTATGATTTATTTTTGATATTTGGAATCAGTTTTGTGGAAAAAACCTGACACTTGAAACTTGACGACTTCCTCCCCCTACAGGTATAAGTTTTGTGATCATGATTTATTGTAGAGAGTACTCCGAAGAAGGTCATAGAGATCAAAACGTTAGGACAATAAACGTATTCTTAAGCCCATCTTTGTTTACCCTTCCCCACCTATCACTCTCTCATATATATGTTTACACACACACACACACACACACACACACACACACACACACACACACACACACACACACACACACACACACACACACACACACACACACACACACACACACACACACACACACACACACACACACACACACACACACACACACACACACACACACACACACACATATATATATATATATATATATATATATAAATATATTTATATATATATATATTCATTTTATGTCTGCATATAAATATATTTATATATATATATATATATATATACTGTATATAAATATAGATATATATATAGTATATATATGTATATATATATATATATATATATATATATATATATATACATATGTTTCTCGCGACAATATATTTGTCTGAAGCCATATTGCATTATATGTGACGCTAAATTATGCTCTGATGAATTTTTGATGGAGATTTTCAAATCTTCTGAAGATATCTCTAGCCTATGCTTCTATCATCCCCATGAGTGTCCGATCCTGACATGGCTGGTGTGTAGTGGTTTGGGCATCTGGTTTGGCGACATCTGAAGGGTACTAGGCTGGGAGGGATGGTGGGGGATTCCTGCTGGGTGTTCGCTGTGGGCTAAATATACCTTCACATAAGGATGAGCCCGTCTACAATGAACACCCAGCAAGAAGCCCCCACCAAGGCCACAGTAATGGTCACCTACAGTAATCCGCTCCCAGTGTTTAACGTTATCGTCGCCCAATATTCGTGTGTCCCCTTTCCCAGTGTCTGCTGCATGAACCCTCTCCCGGTTCTATATACTTATAATTATATATATATTCATATATATGTATATATATATATATATATACATATATATATGTATATATATATACATACATATATATATATATATATATATATAAATATATATATATACATATACATATATATACATAAATATATATATATATATATATATATATATATATATAAACTTTTTATCCCACAGTCGGAAAGTGCTACATTACCATATATATATACATATACATATATATATATTTATATAAAAATATATATATACATATATATATATATATATATACATATATATATTCATATCAAAATACATACATACATATATATATATATATATATATATATATATATATATATATATATATATATATATACATTCCGGCAAATAAATATATATATATATATATATATATATATATATATATATATATATACATATACATATATATACATATATATATATATATATATATATATATATATATATATATATATATATATTGGAAACTAGTATGTTATAACACTTTTGTAAAAGATCACTGTTAACCCACTATCGGAGAAATAATAACGGAAAGTACAGAGAAACTGTATATTTCGACTACTCTCTGTAGTCCTCTTCAGCAGAATGCTTACATAAAGTTAAGGTACAAGTATATATGAAGAAATGAGGGGGGGGGCTCAGGTCACATGCCCTTGAAATGGTCGGGTCAAAGTAGGACAAGGGGTGATATTTTGTCCAACCGCTTTAGACATGATCAGCCAAGGTCACTGTTTCTACTACTCATATAGGGCGACATTAAGTCAATTTGTTGGATTACATTTTACATGATATTATCTTACTAATTTCTTGACAAATGAAATTATCAAGTTTGTACAAGCCTTTATGTAGGTTGGCATTTTGATTACTAGTGGTATGAATCAAACTGCACTCTATTAAATTTCTTGCTATTATGTTGTTGGTATAATAGATGTAATATACGAAAGCGCTCTGCTTCGTTAGTTTCTTTTTCCAAGTGGTCTACTTTGCATATATATTGGGAATAATACATAAACATAATACCTATAAATGTGAATAACATGCATCTCAATATATATAAGGCATTGAATTAAGCGGTTACATGGTTGATTTGCTTTGACAGAGCCAATCTCCGGAATACAACAAAGGCAATCAGTGCTGCCACTAACACTGAAAGTAAGGGTATGATAAGGATTGGTAGTATATGTAAATCATTTGAGGGAGATCTTGACAATGGTCTTCTCTTAATTTTCAAGGGAGGAGAGTTTTCAGGCAATGTGAAGTTGAAGGTTGAAATGTAGGTGTCCTCGGTTAAATGCATTGTATTAAGGGTATTAGAAATGGTGGAAATAGTGTCTGCATGCAATTCGCAGTTATCTTGAATAGAGACAAGACCTTCAACCAAATCCAATTTAGGACTCAACCCGGGACAATTTATTGATACCTTTGTCTTGTTAGGGAAAAACAGGTAATGAGATCCTTGTATGTTACAATGAGGGATCTGGTCTACCAAAATTCGTTGGTAATGACAATTGTTCATAACAGACATATTCCTAACCAGAGAGGCTTCACATGAATTTTTCAAAGCTTCACGGAACACAAACATGGAAGAATGACAGAGGTAAAGATTCCTATTAAATCTTCTACACTCCTTCAACTTGTCATTAGAGACTCTGCTCTCCTTCAGATTGTCTACAGAAAGGATATAATTGATTGGGTCTACAATTGGAATATCTACTTCATAAAATGAACCATTTACCTTCAATGGGAAGGGTTTCAATTTGAATAAGTTAAATCTTTGGTTGGAAGAGAACGGGATTTCAATAATAACTGAAGTAACATTAAGGTAGGAGTTTAGCAATGGATAATATAATGCTACATTAACTTCTTCAAAGAAAGGTTCAAAGTTCCAATCCTTCTTTGCTGACTTAATTACCTTTATAAGTTGAGGTATTGGAAGGAGAGAAGAAGTTACTTGACCCGAATTTGCCATAACTAAATCCTGTACAAAAGATTCCAATTGAACTTGCATCTCAGATAATTTCAAATGCATAGTATTGAGTAACAAGAAAAGTTGCATTGTATTCTCTTGTTCACTTTGTTTCAAGCTGAGATTCTCTAAGTTATCTGAAATATCAGAGATCATTTCCTCAATGTTTTTAATGCTTGATTGTAATTCATCAATTTTTCCAACTTTCTCCTTTAATGTATTTATTGAAATTTTCAAGTCAGCAAGGAAGGCAAAATTGGCAATTCCCAATCCAGCAAGAGCTCCTGAAGCCACTACTATTGCACTTCTCTTTTGTCTAACATTGCTTTTGAATTTGAACCTATGATGTGCAATTTATCCTCTATTTCCTTTATTTTGTTTTCAAGTCTATCCTTAACATCTTTATTGGAAATGTTCTGTTTTAATATTTGCAAACTTTTATTAATGGAGTCCACATTTTCTTTAATTTTGGTTACATTTGTATAATCAAGAACTACTCTTACTACCTTATCAACCAAGATTAGGTTACCTTGATGAAGTACCAATACTCCAGGACGAATCGGATTCCAGTCCATGGCACTCACCAAACTTAATATTATTAATAAGGCATTTTTCATCTGTAAAATACATCAAGATTAATGTTCAACTCTTGAAAAATATCATTATAATATTCTCCATATTCTCCAGGGTTATTAATATTTATGCACAAAGTATTACTATAATCATCTTCATAGATCTGCAAGCTAATTTTCCTTATGTCATCTAAATGTCCTATCAATTCTTCTCTTGATTCTAAATGTTTAAGTTTAAACTTGTTTCCACCTGCAGAATCAATTACCCTATATGGACCAGTGTACCTTGGTGAAAGTTTATTATTGGGGATGGTTAACGAGTATATTGACTTTCTTGATGTGGAATACACTACATAGATTTTCCAAGATTTTGTTATTAAATTCAGTCCCATTATCTGAAACTAGGATGTTAGGTGTAGTAAAATTACAGATTATCTGATCATAGATTACGGAAGCAAAAGTTTCAGCTTTCTTATTGATTATGGGTTGTAATATACAAAATCTTGAAAAATAATCAATAGCAACAAATAGGTATTTAAAGCCGTTCTCGGATAATGGTAATTCCAATGTATCCATGTGAACTCTTTCCCAAGGTTTCTGTGGAATGGGATAGGTGAGTATAGGAGCAGGTTTTGGTGTATTTCCCTTCACCTTTACACATTTTACACACTTTTCTATATAATCATATATAGTTTTCTTCATACCTAGCCAAAAGTACTTAAGTTGTGCCTGTCTATAAGTTTGATCCTTTCCAGGATGTGAACTACAATCACTATCATGAAGTAACTTCAATATCTCATTTACCAGAGTTTGTGGTATAACCAACTGATTTACTTGACCTCTAGAAATATCTTTCCCATTTACAAATGTTTTCCTGTACAAAATTCCATTAATCAAATGAAATTCCTCTATCTTATACCCCTTTGGTAGCTTTGGAGGATCTCCTCTTGGGTTCATCAAATGCTTGATTATTGAATCACATGTCTCATCATCTCTCTGTTCTCTTATTAGCATTTCTTCATCTAAAGTTACTAATTCTTCTATACTACAAACAAAATTAATCAACCCAGTCCCAGTTATTGGTTGACTAATATTTCTAGAAAGTGGATCTGCTACATTCCTTCTACCCGGAATATATTCAAATTGAACTTCATAGCACTGAAGTATCGCAAACCATCTAGCAAGTCTGCCTCTAAGATTCTTATGCTTAAATAAGTTCTGAATAGCTGTGTGATCAGTCCAAACTCTGATGGGATACCCTAGTATCATATCCCTAAAACTTTCTAAAGAATAAATTACTGCTAAAGTTTCTCTTTCAGTTATAGAATAGTTTCTCTCCGCACTATTACAAAGTCTGGATGTGTAAGCTATGGGTTTTAAAGTTCCATTTCTCTCTTGCATTAGTATGCCTCCTAACCCTATGTCAGACGCATCAGTACAAAGAATAAATTCTTTTTCATAGTCGGGAAAAATTAAAATAGGTGAACTTGTGAGTTTATCTTTCAACTTGTCAAAAGCTTGCTGTTGCGCAGGTCCCCATATGAACTTTGAGTCCTTTCTCAACAAAGAACTTAGTGGATTATCAATGTCAGCATAACTTTGAATGAATTTTCTATAATATCCTGTTAATCCCAAAAAGCTCCTAACCTTGTCTACATTGGTCGGAACTGGAAAATTCTTGACAGCGTCAACCTTTGAATTTACTGTACTCAGCCCGTGTCTGTCTATCTTATGTCCTAAGTAAATGACACTGTCATTTTGTCAGTTTCTTTCATCTCCCTTGCATTCCCATATTTAACACAATATCGCCTATCGGTATATATATGGGGAGGTCTGAAATGGTTTATTCTGTGTCTGGGGGTTTTCCTCTTAGCCCTGGGGGTACCCGAAAATTCCGGCACTCATGAGTTCTGTGTCCGATTTTATTATGGTAAATACAGAATGGAGGGTTCCTACATTGATACTCATTGTGACCTTCGTATTTGCAATTTCTGCAAATAATCCCATAAAAACATTCTTGTGCTTTGTGTCCCCATGCATTACAATTAAAACATAGAATTCTGGTATCCCTATCCCTAGATGGACTTCTAGCATGCCGCCAATGTCCTTCTTCTGTTTTCTTAAACTCTCTAGAGTTCCTATATTGGCTTTGTTGATTTATAGGCATTACATATGGGTTTATAGTTCTGGTTTCACTGTATCCTTGAAGAAGATAATCTACTTCTCCTAAACTTATATTTGATTTTAGATCCTTGTACAGCCTTTCTGCTGTTAAGTCATTAGAATTCTTTGCCAATAAGCTAAATGTAATCAATTTGATTACCTGTGAGATTTTCATCTTCTCACTAGATCTTTCTATCCAGTCTGAATCTTTCAAGATAGAATTCATGTCTTTTGACCATCTATCTAATCTAGCTAAGTACTCTGTGTCAGTTTCACTTGTCCTAATTTCCTTAATCATTTTTACCAATGATTTTGGAATATTTGTATTTGAGGTGTGAATTTCGTGTCTCAACACGTTAGAATTCTGAGGGGTACTCATACTTATTACTAATACCTTGCTTTAGCCTGGCTGCTTGCGATGTCGCTTCGTGATGTCAATGTCTGTTTTGACGTCCTTCTACGGTCTTGTCATTCGTCAACGACGTTGTTCCTCCTCCATCACACACTCTGCCTTGAAGACCGCCTTGTAGAATAGAAGTGGTCCAAGAACGGAACCCTGAGGAACTCCACTTGCAACATTTTTCCATCTAGAAGTTTTTCCATTTAAAACAACTCTCTGCTTTCGACCATTCAACCAATTACTAGTCCAACCTAATCGGCTACCACTTATTCCGTGTAAAACTAATTTAGTAAGTAGTCTTTCGTGTGGGACGGTATCAAAAGCTTTTGCAAAGTCTAGATATATTAAATCTATTGTTTCTTTTGTCATAATTCGAGATAACTGTGTTGTAGAATACGAGTAAGTTAGTCACGCAAGAGCGTTTCCGTCTGAAACCATGCTGGCTATCATTTATCAAACGGTTACTTTCTAAATGATGTTCGATAGCATCTCTAATGATAGTTTCCATTATTTTTCCTACGATTGAAGTTAAACTTATAGGCTTATAGTTATTTGGCTTCTTTTTGTCACCTTTTTTGAATATGGGAATAACGTTATATATATATACTGTATATATATATGTATATATATATATATATATATATATATATATATATATATATATATATATATATATTGATAAGTATTTTTGACAAATGATTTGCATGATGGAGAACATAAACACAGGGGAAGGCTCGGAACCCTAATCACTCTAACGTTTCGTTCGCGTAGAACTTTTTCAGAGAGTGTACGTAGAACTGCAATTGAAGTTTATGTACTAAATCTAATTACCTTTTCGGACACTTGGGAAATGTCATTTTTTGTCGTGTTCTAGAATTAAAATACTAGTTTGTTTAGCTAAATTTATAGACCCTCCTCGATGATTCGATGAATTATTAATTGAAATATATACTGATTCAACAATTCTTCTAGTGAATTTATCAAAACCTTTATGTAGCACTTCAGCTCCTCTCCAGTTTGGTAAATGATCGAATTTTTCCGCATGAACTACTAAAGAATTAGATGTCCTATGTGTTTTTATATCGTTTTTTCATGTTCATAAATTCTTTTTTCTAATCCCCTTGATGACTCGCCAAAATATCCCATTGAGCAACAATTGCACGGGATTTTGTATACGACGCTGTTTTCGGAATTGATTCTCTTTTCGGAAGTCTTTATCAAATCACCTATCCTCCTGGTACTTATTATAGCTATACTTATACCTGTTTTTGTTAAATATTTGTCGATTATTAGTGACGTTTCTGAGCCAGGTACTGATATAAAATTGGTATTATTTTTATCATTTCTTTCTTTCTTTCCGCAATTATAAATATTTACGGCTTTTCTTTTTGTTCTGTATTCAGAATGGCCTCTTTCCAATACATACATACATATATATATATATATATATATATATATATATATGTATATATATATATATATATGTATATATATACAGGTATATGTACACAAACATACATACATATATATATATTTATATATACATATATATATGTATGTATATATATATATATAAATATATATATATATGTATATATATATATGTATATATATACATATATATATATATACTTACATATATATATATACATATATATGTATATATACATATATATACATATATATATAAATATTTATATAAATATATATATACATATACATATATATATATATATATATATATACATATATGTATATATATATATGTATATGTATATATATACATATATATATATATATATATATATATATATATATATATATATATATATACATATGTATATATATATATATATATATATATATATACTATATACATATATATGTATATATATATAAATATATATATATGTATATATATATACATACATATATATATATATATATATATATATATATATATATATATATATATATGTATATATAACATTTTATATTGGACAAATATATCAAAACTAGAAATCTAACATTGTATATAGGACAAATATATCAACTATTGACTTATTCAATGCAGTATAAGTTAATATATCCTTTTATAGTGAAATATGAAACTATTTTTTAGGGAGTGTTATTATACTTTGAAATGCCAATCTTAGCCGGACTTAACAGGTATTATTGTACTAGGTTAGTGGACACCAAGGTTGGCGATTTTCTTATCTTATTAAAAAATATAAAAAAATCTATTATTTCTTATTTAAATCTGATTTATTTGATTTAAATCGATTTTTTTTTTTTTTTTTTTTTTTTTTTTTTTTTGCTATCTGATATGCGACCTGATTGCTAAAGGACATTTTTAGCATATCAATATAAGGATCAGTGTTATATAGACTTGCCATAAGTATACAAGGAATGGTATAAGCCTACATTTAGTATATATCACTGTGCAGCCCACAAAAATTTTCAACAAGATTCTTGTTACAAAATAGAACAAGGGAATCATTTGAAAGCTATAAAGAAAAGAGAAGAGAAGTAAAGAATAAGATAAAGGAGGCAAATAGGAGATGTGAAATGGGGTAAGAGTATGAAAGAAACTTTTGAAAATAATAAAAAATGTTTTGGAAAGAAATTAAGCGAGGAAGAGGAGGCGAATCAGGTAGAGAAGAAAAGGTAAAGGGTGCAGATGGAAAGATGGTAGTGGAAGAGAAGACAATAAGAGTAAGATGGAAAGAGTACTTTAGGGGGTTGCTAAATGTAAAGGAGGATAGGGAGGGAAAGATAGTTAAAGTGGGAAGCGCTTAGAAAATGACTGATGAGTGAGGAAAATGGAGGAGAAATAAAGAAAGATGAAATAAATGCAGTTGTTAAGATGATGAGAGCAGGTAAGGCACTTGGATCGGATGGATGTCATGCAGAATAAAAAAAAAAAAAAAAAAAAAAAAAAAAAAAAGAGGTATAGCGATAGTGGACTGGGTGGTGATGTTATTTAATGTTTGTTTAAGAAAGGGTGGAGTGCCGGAGGACAGGAGGAGTGCCTGTATAATTCCACTTTACAAGGGAAAGGGGGACAATTCTGAGTGTAGTAGTTTCAGAGGGATCGGTTCGTTAAATGTAGTTGGGGGAAGGCTTATGAAAAAGTCTTGATTGAGATGAATAGGAGAAGAAGAGAGGGAATAATTGGTGGGGAGCAGTGTGTGTGAAAAAGTTAAGGATGTTTTTTGGGGGTTTTATGGATCTGGAAAAGGCTTATGACAGGGTAGACAGGAGGGTACTGTTTGATTTATTGCAGATATATGGGATAGGGGGGAAGCTTTTACGAGCAGTCAAGATTTTTTACGAAAGTAGTAGATCTTGTGTTAGAATCAGAAATGGAGAGAGTCAGTGGTTTAAGGTAAAGATGGGACTTTGTCAGGGATGTGTTATGTTGCCCTGGCTGTTCAATTTATACATGAATGGGGTGGTTCAAGAGGTAAACGCAGGGGTAGTGGGTCAGGGATTGGAGGTGGTTAAAAAAAAACAGAGAAAAGTGGGAGATAAGGCAGTTGTTGTTGTTTAATGACGACACTACGCTTATAGAAAGATTAGAGGAGGGATTGAGGAAGTTAATAATAGAGTTTAGGAAGGTGTGTGGAAGAAGGAAGTTGAAGATAAATGTAAGTAAAAGTAAGGTGATGAGATGTACAAGGGAAGAAAGTGGCAGCAGACTGGAGGTGAATATTAAAGGAGAGAGAGTAAATGAAGTGGATAGTTTTAGATACTTGGGTGCGAATGTGGCGGGAAAGGGAGGAGTGGGGGTGGAGGTTAAATGTAGATTGAGAGAAGCAAGTAAGTACCTTTGGGGATTAAAAAGTGTAATGAGAAATAAATATTTGGGAATGTATGCTAAGAGGAGATTGTATGAAGGAGTGTTTGTCCCGACAGCACTGTACGGGGCAGCAACATTGAACATAAGAGCGGAAGAGAGAAGGAGTTTGAATGCATTTGAGATGAGGTGCCTGAGAAATATGATAGGGGTTACTAGGCTGGATAGAGTGAGAAATGAGGAGGTGAGGAGGAGAACGAGGGTGGAAAGGGAGTTGGGAGATAGGGTTGATGAAAAAGTATTGGGATAGTTTGGACACATGGAAAGAATGAGTGAAGAAAGATTAGTAAAAGAAGTGTGGAAGGCAGAGGTGGAAGAAGTGAACATGAGGGGACGACCAAGGATGAGATGGATGGATGGGGTAAAAGGATCATTGGGAAAGAATGGAATGTCTGTTAAGGAAGGACGGGAGAGGACAGAAAATAGGGATAAATGGAGAATGTTTGTGTATGGATGATGCTGTGATGCATGAGGGGGAGTGCGTGGGGGATGGGGGCGAGGGAGTATCTGTGAAAAGTAAATTGACGAAGCCCGAAGGGATTTCTCTCCGTCTTCTCCATTTCTGCACGAAGAGACGGGGAGGAGGGATCGCCGATTTAATGAAGCGGCCTTGCTATGGATGTGCTCTCTCTTGCGACACTGCTTCTGATCTAGGGTAGTGGGCGAGATGCAGGGATGACCCGTCATCCAGGAGGAGTCAAGATAAGAGTGAAGAAAGAGGGTGGATGGGAGTGGAATATATAGGGGATAGAACAAGTGGGAGTGGTTTTTATGCTTTTATCTTTTGGCTACCTCCCTTGTAAGGAGAAAAGCCTTTGTTATGTGTATATATGTATAAAACCACAAGTTCTGAACCAGATCGAGAAGCAATAGATAATCTAATACAAAAGTAAATCTAACACCACATTGTAATAGTGGAAACAGTATTGCTTACTTTGGTGAAAATAATACTAGTACTGGTTATATATCAACGACTGTGCTCAGTTCATTGTAGTTTTACTTATGGGTCAGTGGTGGTATGACCTTGTACTCTTTTTTAGATTAATGTTTACAGTTCTTATGCTGTGAATGCATTAATATAGATGATAATAGCGGCAGTAATGAAGAATACATCTGCCCTGCTGGTGAAAACAACAACAGCAGCAGCAGCAGCAGCAGCAGCAGCAGCAGCAGCAGCAGCAGCAGCAGCAGCAGCAGCAGCAGCAGCAGCAGCAGCAGCAGCAGCAGCAGCAGCAGCAGCAGCAGCAACAACAACAACAACAACAACAACAACAACAACAACAACAACAACAACAACAACAACAACGACGACGACGACGACGACGATGACGACAAGAACAAGAACAACAACAACAACAACAACAACAACAACAACAACAACAACAGCAACAACGTAAGAACGAGTTTTATTGCCTTGGTTCTGCCTGAGTGATCTGCGAGTTGTTACTTCTCAAAATGGTGATCCTATGAGAAATATTGCGGATTATTTAATAAAAAAGGAGTATAGAATTGTCATATTCTATTAATTTGTACCACTGGGTAGAACGAAGAGTCAAGTCGAGAATTACTTATCAGAGGAAGTTAACTTGGAAATCTTTTTACGTATGAAAAAACAGAACTTCATGGAGATAGCGTTAGAGAAGGAACTTTGTTGTGGCTCGAATAAAGTGGGAAATAGAGAGATAAAAAAAAAAAAGGAAGGTAGTGGGGAGAGGAAATAATAACGTGACCAAGTGGCAGCAAACTATATTAGGGTCATTCATTGCTCGCAACAAGAAGTTATGGTAAATTACTTCCTGTACAATGCTCGCCTGTGCTACGTGACCAGGGACTATGTAACTGTGTTCCGTACCCTTACCCCCCCCCCCTCCCTGGCCACGACAACGATGACGACGACCACCACCACCATTACCACTACCATCGCAGCCGCTTTCTCCTGGCGCAACCCATTCCATATTGCCTTATCTAGGGTCTCCTTGTCTTTTCTCGGCCGCATATTTCTGGTTAGCTGCCATCTGCCTAGTTAGTTCGCCCCAAATCCTTCCCTAGCCTCATCTCCAGCACCATACACTCAAAACTATTTTCTTCACCTAACTTTTTCTTCAAACATTTTCTTTCTTGTAGGCAACTTATACCGTATTTCGCTCTCGTTTTCTGTTCTTGAACATCTCTACACTGTTTGATAATCTGCTTCCAGCTGCTAAAGATTTTTCGTCTCACTGTTTTCATTACATTGAGATATTTTGGCTCTATTTATCTATTCTAATTTTATTTTTCCCTATCACTTGCTATACAGCTTAGATAAGAAAATAAAGATATCTTCTTTAACCGTTCTCTTTCATTTCTTATTTTCGTGATATTTATTTTGTTCTCTTTTTTTTTGTTCGTAGTCTATTTTATTTTCTTCTGAACATTCAAAGTAAAGAAAAAATAATAAATTCGCGTGTCCACCATCCGGTAGTCTTCGACTTCGAGGGGTCTATTCCCTTGTGGTCTTCGAGGAAAGCGTACACATTATCGGGTTGTAAGCGTAAAGAACCTGAAGAACCCCGTTGTATCTAAACAAACAAACGATCAATCCTCGCACCTCAAGAGCAAATAACATCCTTTAATGAATATCGAAGAAGGTATGAGGCAGAGGGTAACAGGAACCACTGTGTGGAGGTGTAATAGGTAAGAAAAACAAGAAAGGAGGACGGACAGAAGAAAAGAATGTAATAAAGAAGATGGGAA
>NC_134786.1:29358155-29368155 GCF_046742065.1 Oratosquilla oratoria | reverse complement strand
TGTCTAGAGCAGTGGTTCCCAAACTTTTTTTTTCAGTTTTACAACTACACGTACTAAGTTCACCTTAATCCTAATGACGGGTACCGCAATGTTTTCTTGATTTTATTTTATTTTATTTCATTTTTTATTTTTTTGTCACCCCTCCATTACCCCCCGAAACTTTTTTACTTTCCCCCCATGGTGGAAAGATTGGGTAGGCTGTCAAATATGGTAGGTAATTTGCTCATTGCTTTTCAGCAGTGTGGTTCCATCTACTGCTCTAACTGGATGGTTGCTATGCCTTTTTGGACCGTAGAAAGCCTTGACTGCATTGTAAAAACCGTGTGAGCTGTTGCTGTCAGTTTGATCTTAAATTCTTGTATAGTTTTTGCAATCACTGTTGCCTCATCCAGTTTGTTCCAAATATCCACCACTCTGTGTAGGAAACTATTCTTTTTCAGATCTCTTCTATAAATATCCTTTTTGAGGGTTTTTTCATGTCCTCTTGTTTTTCTCTTATCCCACTTTTATTAAAGTCATCTTTGTTGAGGACTTCATCCCTTTCATAATTCTGTAAATGGTCAGTAGATTTCCCCTTTCTCTTCTTTGTTCCAGAGTTAGTAGTTCCAATTTAGACAATCTTTGTTCGTATGTCAATTTAGAGAGAGTTGGTGCCAATTTTGTTGTTGCTCTTTGAATTCTTTCTTATTTCTTTACAGTATATTCTTTTTAGTACTGGGTGTCCATAGTGTTGCAGTGTACTCCAGTCCTGGTCTTATTAGTGTAACTAATATTTTCTTTACCATATCCTCGTTCAAGTAGTCAGAGGCCACTTTCATTGATCTTAGTAAATTGAAGGTTTCTTCAACTATTTTGTTGATATGCTTGTCTGGTGACATGTCTTTGCTGATAATTACTCCTAGGTCCCTTTCCGAGCTAACTTTTTTGACTTCCTTTGTACCAATTTTATATTTCCTTGATATTCTATTTCTACTGTTTCTAAACTCCATTATTCTACATTTATCTTATATTATTTGTTTGTTTGTTATTATTTGTCTATTTGTTTATTATTGCTCGATTTTCATTTAGCATTATTTACTATTTTCCTGTTTATTATTTAACTATACCTATGCATATATTTATTTTGTTTGTTATTATTTATACTGTTATAATTTTTTATTTATTAATTTATTTATTATTATATTTTTCCACATCCAACCTAGTTATGGACCAAAAGGTCTCCTGTTGGCATGCTCCTCCTTATATTGTTGCAGTTCTGATGCCCTGGCTTGCTACCATTCGTTCTCCATTTCTCTCAATTCCCTCTGCACCTCTGCTCTGATGTTGGTAAATCGATTTTTCAAAGCACTGGATTGGGGATGAGTTTTTTTTTTATTTTTCTCTAATAGTTGGTGAATGCGAGAGGAGTTTTGGTCAAACCAGTCTTGATGATGTTTTCGCTTGAATCCGAGAGTGTCCACTACACAATTGTATAAGTCAGAGTGGAGGCGAGTCCATTTGGTTCCTAAGTCAAGTCCTTGATCATGCTGCATAAGGCTCTCTGCAACATTGCAGCGAAACTGTGCGCAAACTTCAGGATCTCCAAGGAAAGCAAAATTCAGCTTTTTGGTAGGTGGCGCACTTCGTTGCTGAGGTCGAATTTCAAGGCGGATCTTGCAGCGGACTAATCGGTGGTCTGTCCAGCAGTCTGCACCTCTCATTGCCTTGGTTATGAGAACCTCTTTTCTCTCCGACTGTCAGATTATAATATGATCTAACTGGTGCCAGTGGCCAGATCGGGGGTGCTTCCATGTATTCTTGTGTTTAGTTTTCAGCTAGAAATTGGTGTTGGTGATGTGTAGTTGGTGTTCGGAACAAAGTGTAAGTAGTCTACATCCGTTGTCATTGGCTTTACCAACTCCATGCTTTCCCAGGACGCCTGGCCAGATGTTGCTCTCGTCCAACTCTTGCATTGAAGTCACCCATTAGGAGAACTCTATCGGTGCGACGGATTGCTTGTAGGCATTCGTTAAGAGAATTATAAAATTCCTGTTTTACACAATCTTCTGCAGCATGAGTAGGAGCATAGGCACTTACGATGGTGATATGTTTTCCTTTGCTCAGAGGTACTCTCCATGACATTAGACGTTCACTGATCCCTAAGGGTGTATTAGGGATTTGGCTCAGCAGAGATGTTTTGACTGCAAAACCTACCCCGTAGAGTCGTCGCTCACCTTCAAGGAGGCCTTTCCAGAAGAAGGTGTACCCTTCTCCCTCTTCAGAGAGTGAGTCTTCACCACTCAATCGTGTTTCACTAAGAGCTGCAATGTCGATGTTGTAGTGGCTAAGTTCGTGGGCCACCAATGCAGTTCTTCTCCTCGGACGAGGGTTGACATCACTGTCGAGCAAGGTCCTAATGTTCCAGGTCGCAATCTGTAAGGTTCTTTTATTATTCTTTAGTTGGCTGCATAAAAGAGGTGTCCTGATAGCCTGCAGCTGACCATCCGGATATGGTAAAGCGGACAGCATAGATCACCTTTTCTAGATCCCTTCCCGGATTGGGGGAGCACTGCGGGGACTGCTCGTCACATGGGGAGCTGCCGGAGAGGGCTGCCACTTCACCCCAACCCTCGGCGACCATCTACCCCATGCCGCCTACGTGCAGGTAGGAGCTAGACACTTCCAACCGCACCTACAGTTTGTGCCTACCGCTCCATCCCCATCGCCGCAGGACTTGTCGGGTATGACGATGATGGTGATGATGAAGGGATTGCAGAACAGAAGCCTGCGCATATGATATATTAAAGTGGGTGGCAGGTGGCGCAATCCTGCCTCCCACATACTATGGCCAACCTCAGCATATGACGATGGCAAGAGAGATCCAGACGAACGCCTGCTGAAGAGGGTTGCAGGAGCCTGCCAAGTGCTCGGTCTATTGGGCCTTGCCTTTTGCGGGGCGCCACCACAGGTTTTTATCTCGGGGTTTGCTCCCTGTATCCTTTGCCCATCCAATGGAGAATCCGTTAAAACAGTAGAACATTTCACGTACCTCGGCAGCGTCGTCCACTCAGACTGCTCGGTGGACCTGGATATCCAAAGAAAAATCAATCTTGCCTCCTCTGCCTTTGGCCGCCTCAGAGATAGTCTTCTCAAATAACAATTTCAGAATAGATACCAAGGCAGCAGTATATAAAGCCGTATATATATCCACCCTACTTTACGGCTCAGAAACTTGGACTACCTATAGACGCCAAATCCGCACCCTGGAGAATTTTCACACTAGGTGTCTCCAGCGGATACTAGGTATATCATGGAAGGATAGAATGACATACGATGAGTTATACCACCGAACTCAAACGAGCAGCATTGAAACCCTCCTGGCGCAACGCCATCTCCGCTGGGTGGGGCATACTATCAGAATGCCCGAAAATCGGCTTCCAAGACAAATGCTGTATGGTCAGCTATCCTCAGGAAGCAGAAGCGTGGGAGGCCCTAAGAAGAGATACAAAGATCACTGTAAAGACCTACTCATAAAATGTAATATTAATCCAAACGAGCTCGAGACACTAGCAGTAGACAGACAGACTTGGAGGACAGTATGTACGAGTGGTACTAACACACTTGCAATTGAAACTTCACGAAAGAGAGCCGAAAACCGCTCTAAACGTCACCAACGTATGGCTGGAGCCCAACCAACTCCTCACAAAGAACACCTTTGCCACAAATGTGATAAAATGTGTGGCTCCCGCTTTGGACTCAACAACCACCTACGATGGCATGAACGACAGAGTCAATAAAATTTCATCATCCTCACAAACTCTTCATCTACACAAACGGATGCAGAACAGCGTCGTCATCGGCAACGATGGACCGCCATAACTAAACTAATAATAATAATAATAATAATAATAATAATAATAATAATAATACATACATACATATACCAAGGCTTTTTCCCCCTTTCAAGGGAGGTAGCCAAAAAGGGAAAGGCATAAAAACACTCCCACCCATTTCATCCCTAAATACACTCCACACCCCTCACACCCTCCCTCTCATCTGAGCACCTCCTGGATGACGGGTCATCCCTGCACCTTGCCCACCGCCCTGGGCCAGAAGCAGTGTCGCAAGACACAGCACATCCACAGCAAGGCCGCTTCATTTAATCGGCGACCCCCCCTCTCCGTCCCCCCTTGCATATAAGGAGAGGACGGGGAGAAATCCCTTCGGGCTGCGTCAAAATTTACTCACACATACTACCCCCCCCCACCCATTCCTCTTCATGCAATCACAACATCATCCATATACAACCATTCTCCACTCACCTCTGTCTTCCGTCCTCTCCCTTCCTTCCTCAACAGATATTCCCCTCTTCCCCAAAGCCCCCTTCACCCCATCCATCCATCTCACCCTAGGACGTCCCCTCATGTTCACTCTCTCCACATCTGCCTTCCATACCTCTTTTACTAGTCTTTCTTCACTCATTCTTTCCATGTGTCCAAACCATCCTAATATTCTTTCATCAACCCTATCTCCCAGCTCCTTTTTCACCCCTGTTCTCCTCCTCACCTCCTCATTTCTCACTCTATCCAGCCTAGTAACCCCCACCATACTTCTCAGACACCTCATCTCAAACACATTCAAACTCTTTCTCTCTTCTTCTCTTATGTTCCACGTTTCTGCCCCATACAGTGCTGTTGGCACAATCACTCCTTCATACAGTCTCCTCTTCGCATCCATTCCTAAATGTCTATTCCTCATTACACTCTTTAATTCACCAAGGCATTTACTCGCTTCTCTCAATCTACATTCTACCTCCACCTTCACTCCACCTTTTCCTGCTACACTTGCACCCAAGTATCTAAAACTATCCACTTCCTCCAGTCGCTCTCCCTTAATGTTCACTTCCAGTCTAATAATAATAATAATAATAATAATAATAATAATAATAATAATAATAATAATAATAATAATAATAATAATAATAATAATAATAATAATAATAATAATAATAATAATAATAATAATAATAATAATAATAATAATAATAATAATAATAATAATAATAATAATAATAATAATAATAATAATAATAATGATGATGATGATGATGATGATGATGATGATGATGATGATGATGATGATGATGATGATGATGATGATGATGATGATGATGATGATGATGATGATGATGATGATGATGATGATGATGATGATGATGATGATGATGATGATGATGATGATGATGATGATGATGATGATGATGATGATGATGATGATGATGATGATGATGATGATGATGATGATGATGATGATGATGATGATGATGATGATGATGATGATGATGATGATAATAATAATAATAATAATAATAATAATAATAATAATAATAATAATAATAATAATAATAATAATAATAATAATAATAATAATAATAATAATAATAATAATAATAATAATAATAATAATAATAATAATGATAATGATAATAATAATAATAATAATAATAATAATAATAATAATAATAATAATAATAATAATAATAATAATAATAATAATAATAATAATAATAATAATAATAATAATAAT
This sequence comes from Oratosquilla oratoria, assembly GCF_046742065.1. Lineage (NCBI taxonomy): Eukaryota > Metazoa > Arthropoda > Malacostraca > Stomatopoda > Squillidae > Oratosquilla > Oratosquilla oratoria. The sequence continues at coordinate 29,362,590 of NC_134786.1, read as the reverse complement.
AATAATAATAATAATAATAATAATAATAATAATAATAATAATGATAATAATAATAATAATAATAATAATAAACTCTGCCATAGGAATGGTGTTCACCAGTACTATGCCGGTCCCAAGCCCGGACAAAAGAGGAGGGTTGCTGTGACAGGTCTAGCAAACCGGCAGTGTAAAACATTTTTTGCTCGAGAAACGCATAGGCAGCCTCGGAACAGACGGATACACAAGTTGACGACCCAGAAAGAAAATGGACAAAGGACACGGAATATTCTTAAAATCGTAACGATCAACGTTTCTACACTACGCGGGAAAGAAGAAGAAATAGTAACTTTAATGGAGGAAAGGAAAATAACAATACTTGGACTTTGTGAAACCTGTTGGAGTGGATCTGGAGGAAGAGTGCTCCATCATGATTTTCAATTAACTTATAGTGGAGGTATTGTAAATAAACATGCTATGGCAATCCTCATCTCACCAAACATCGTAGATAGAATAAAAGGCACAAATCAAATCAATGAACGCATTGTAAGCGTCTCCTTGAAAATGGACAAAGGAGTTCTGAAAATAATACAAGTATACGCACCCTAACAAGGAAGGACAGCTCTGGAGAAAGAGGAGTTCTACCAGGCATTACAAGATGAGATGGACTTAACAAATGGAGACACCGTTTTCATGGGTGACTTAAATGGCCACGTCGGGGTGGACAGAGACGGATATAACAATGTTGTGGGCGCTTTTGGGATTGGAGATAGAAACAGAGAAGGGGGAAGACTACTTGATTTCTGTGTTTTGAACAATCTCGCTATAATGAACACATATTTTAAACACAAAGACGAGCACAAGTGGACATGGTATCGCTGGAATTATGAGAGACAGGAATATACCTATAGATCAATGATTGATATGATAATAACCAACAATAAAACTATCTTCAACGATGTCAAGTCGATACCTTCACTTTCATGTGACTCCGATCACAGAATGGTAATAGGAAAAATAAACTTCATACAACCTAAAAGTGACAAAGGACCAATACGAAAACGTTTTGCAACCCAGAAGTTGCACTACAACTTGCCCAAAAAGTGGAAGAGAATTACATAGATCCTGATACATGGGATATAAAAGTTGAATGGAATAAGTTTAGAGATGGCATAAAGAAAGCATGTGAAGATGTTTTACAAACGAAAACAACAGGAAGAAGAAAGAAAAAGAATACCCCTTGGTGGAATGAAGAAGTAAAAGAGGCGGTAAGACGGAAAAATAAAGCCTTTAGAATTTGGATGAAGACAAGAAGGCCTCAGGATAGACAAGAACATGTCTTCAGGAGAAATGAAGCAGAGACTATAAAAAGAAAAGCAAAGGAAAACAGCTGGTTAAAGACTGGAGAAGATCTTGAAAGAGATATGAATGGGACAAGGAAACTAATATTTAGTCTTGCGAAGTCGTATAGGAAAGGAAATACGGTACCAACCCATTCTATAAGAGACAAGGATGATAATCTATTAACAGAATCACAAGAAATTAGTCAAAGATGGACAGAGTATTTTGAGGATCTGTTGAACTTCACAGGACAAGATGTAGATGAAAGAGAGTACAACCCAGAAAATATGAGGGAAAGTGAAGTGGAAAGCGAAGTGGAAGGCACAGGAAGAAATGAATGGAAAATAACAAAAGCACATATGAGAATAGCCGTGGAAAGGATGAAAAATAGGAAAGCACCAGGAGAGGATGAAATTTCAACAGAAATTATAAAGAAAATGAGAAACATCGGACTAGAGTGGATGTTAGAAGTGATAAATATAGCATGGAGAAATAAACAAGTCCCAGATGGTTGGACAAAAGCGGTGATATGTCCAATACACAAAAAAGGTGACAAAACAGATTGTGGAAACTATAGAGGCATCTCTCTACTATCACACACAGGAAAGATCTATGAAAGAATTTTGGAAAAACGATTAAGAAGCATAGTTGTCCATAAAATAAAAGAATCTCAGAGTGGTTTTAGACCAGGACGAGGAACAATCGACAATATCTTTACTCTAAAAATCTTAATGGAAAAATGTTGGGAGTGGGACAGACATAAATGCCTTTGGTTTATTGACCTTCAAAAGGCTTTCGATAGAGTACCAAGAGATCAGTTATGGTAAGCTATTGAACACGATGAATACGAGGTACCAGTGAGTCTAATAAAAGCTATCAAGAGATAATATGAAAATAGTGAAAGTAGAGTAAAGACTGAGAAAAGAGACGGTAAGTGGTTTAGGGTCAAGTGTGGAGTTAGACAAGGCGGAGTGCTATCTCCATTATTGTTTATAATGTACATGGATAGGATAATTAAGGATATTGAAGGAGAGAGAAATATTAACCCACTGGTGCTTGTGTATGCTGACGATATAGCTATAGCTGCAAACAGTTGGGAAGATCTACAAACTGAAATGGGCATATGGAATGATGTGCTAAAACAATACAGGATGCAGATGAATGTTACAAAAACGGAAGTAATGTGTGTCGACAGAAGGCGAGTTGAGGGAAGATTCAAAGCTGATGGACAACAATTAAAACAGGTCGAACATTTTAAGTATTTGGGAGTGGAATTCAGTGATAATAACCAGCAGGAGACTGAAATAAACAGCAGGATCACAAAATATAACAACACCCTAAATATTTTGTACCCACTATTAAAAGAAAAAAGCATTCCACTTCAATGCAAGAAGACAATTTATGTCTCAGTGTTAACACCAAATTAAAATGTCGCATTCAAGCAGCCGAAATGAGAGCCCTTAGGATGATAAGAGGAGTGACAAGACGCGATAGATTAAGGAATGAGCGGATAACAGGAAATAGGAGTGATGTCAGTGTAGGATTTAATAGAAGATGGTTTTGAGTTCCCCAACAGTGAACTCAAGTTAAAACGTTTTGTAAACGAGCAAGGCCTTGAAGCCTTAGGTGGATCAAAGGCAGTGATAAAATTATGTTATAACAAGTTAACAAAACACATAAATGTATATTCTGTATCTAGTTCGAGGCTGGAAAACCAATATTGAAAAAAAGCAAATACACAAATGAATAGATAGATACATAAAAACAAACAAAGGAATAGATGAATAAATAAATAGATAAATTGATATGGGACACTTCCTTCCTAGTAAGTTCAAATGTATGAATACATTAAAGAATAAATTGATAAACACAATTAAATACGTATATACAAAATTATACACAAATAAAACAAATAAACGATAAACACATAAATACAAGTGACCGTTTCTTCCTAAAACTTAATTTTTTATATATTTTTTTTTTTTTTAAGTGGCTTAAACGACTGCTCCTCGGTTAGACTGCTCTTCCTTCACTTGCCTTTCTGTAGCCTCGTATCTTACGCATATGCTCGATATCAGTGTCACTACTCGCCGTGGCATGACATAATTACTGACCCGACACATCGCGCACGCAGTTTCATTGTCGACGCCTTTTGCAAGACGCTGTGTAGGACAAGGGTGAGGGGGACGGCATGGTTTGTGAATGCGGCTTAGGCTTCTCCCAAATGGAACTGGCACAGTGCCACCACGGTCGTTGAGAATGGCATCATCGTGGCCGTGAAAGCTGGCATCCTGTTCAGAGGTCGCCGACACTCTTTCCCTTCCTAATTACTTATTTTCTTATATTTTCTTCCATCGTTCCAGTCCAATTGGAAAGAAAATAAGTTTTTAGACATTTACTGGGGTTGTATATCAAATGGGTTTGGGTCTTGGGGATAGAAGTATCAAATGAATCACTACACGACATTTTTCCGAAAGAATATTGGCAAACTATATGCTCCGACTGTACTTCTCGTTCCCGAAGCTCTGAGCCTCTTTCCCCCATTTCTTTGTTTCTCTGTTGTTGCTCAAGAAACTGTTGGTGTCATTGTTGATCTGAGGTTATTCCAGTCACATGGGGTGCCAGTACAGTTGTTGTCTCCGCTATTTCCCTTGGATATCATAACGTTTTTTTTTTTTTTTTTTTTTTTTTTCCTCCGCTTGATGATAAAACTCCTTTCGTTTCTTCTGCCTTTGTTTGTCCCTGGTAATGGCCGCTGACAGAGTTGATTGTTTTTTAACTGATCTTTAGTGGGCTGCCACGGTCCCCCACGCACCCCAGACCACCCATCCCAACCCACCTTCCTCACCTTCTATTTTTTTTTTTTTTTTTTGCGAGATTTTCAATACGACTTAGGGTACATTTTGTATCCGGCTTTATAGTGTGATATACATTTAAATTTCTGGATAATCATAATGACACAAGTAACACTAATAACAACGTCAATGATGACAATATTATTGAAAATTAAAATATGACAGGAAAAGACAGAGAGAGACAGATAGAGAGAGATAGAGAGAGAGAGAAAGAGCGAGCGAGCGAGAGAGAGCGAGAGAGAAAGGGCGAGCGAGTGAGAAAG
>NC_134786.1:29325655-29353155 GCF_046742065.1 Oratosquilla oratoria | reverse complement strand
TAAAACTATTTTTGCATAAACTGGCAAAAATGTTAAAAGTATTATCCTTCAATGGATGGTATCATCAAAACATATGTCACACATAACAAAGAAATAAGTAACCCTTCTAAAATGCATACATATCAGTAGCACTTTTAAAAGAAAACAATTCAAGCAGATATATATTGAACAGTATTAAATGTCAGATATAACAAAAGACAGAACAAAATAGTATTCAATGTCATTCTCCATCTTATTGTAAATTTTGATTAATAACAGCAACATTAGATTTCAATGGAGAATGTTTTCATTTTTTCAAAGATGGCGAATTGTGATATGGTACAAAAGTTACATACACAGCATTGTAGAGTGTCTCTGCATAATTTGATTTTTGTTTCACACACACTTATTTCACTTTTTGCCTAGGACACACACTGGATATGAATTTCAATGCTTCACATAAGAAAATGGTTCAATACCTTATGTCTTCATGACTGACCGATGCTCCAGGCCTTCATGTTTGACCAAAGCTCCAGGTAGCACATCTGTCTAACACACCAAGGTTCCATTCGTGACAGGTTACCATTACCAGTAATCGGTGACATTTTAAGAAGTTTGGGAACTGAGAATTGGTATTTTAGCACAATAGATATCAAATCTGCTTTTTGGCAAATAGAGTTGCATGAAGACTCAAAAGAGTTCACAACATTTTCTACTCCAACGGGACATTATGAGTTCAAGCGAATGCCATTTGGGTTATGTAATAGTCCATTAACTTTCATGAGATTAATGAATACAATTCTAAATGGATTGTTAGGAAACAGTGCCAATGTATTTCTAGATGACATTTTAATAGTTTTTCAGACAGCAGTTGAGCACTTTAAGAAATTAGATTTGATATTCTCAAGACTAATTGAAGCAGAATTGAATGTGAAACTTGAAAAATGTAAGTTCTTGCAAGAGAGTGTTATTTATTTGGGACATAAGATAGATGGACATGAACTTAGTACAGTGAATTCAAAAGTTGAAGCTGTAAAGAATATTCCAGTTCCAACCAATGTAGACAAGGTTAGGAGCTTTTTGGGGATTGACAGGATATTATAGAAAACTTATTCAACGATATGCTTACATTGCTAATTCATTAAGTTCTTTGTTGAGGAAGGACTCAAATTTCATATGGGGACCTGCGCAGCAGCAAGCTTTTGACAAGTTGAAAGATAAACTCACGAGTTCACCTATTTTAATATTTCCTGACTATGAAAAAGAATTCATTCTTTGCACTGATGCATCTGACATAGGATTAGGAGGCATACTGATGCAAGAGAGAAATGGAACTTTGAAACCAATAGCTTACACTTCAAGACTTTGTAAAAGTTTAGAGAGAAACTACTCTATAACGGAAAGAGAAACTTTAGCAGTAATTTATTCTTTAGAAAGTTTTAGGGATATGATACTGGGATATCCAATCAGAGTTTGGACTGATCATACAGCTATTCAGAACTTATTTAAGCATAAGAATCTTAGGGGCAGACTTGCTAGATGGTTTGCGATACTTCAGTGCTATGAAGTTCAATTTCAATATATTCCGGGTAGAAAGAATGTTGCGGCAGATCCACTTTCTAGAAACATTAGTCAACCAATGACTGGGTTGATTAATTTTGTTTGTAGTATAGAGGAGTTAGAAACTTTAGATGAGAAAATGCTAATAAAAGAACAGAGGGATGATAAGACATGTGATTCATTAGTCAAGTATTTGATGAACTCAAGAGGAAATCCTCCAAAACTACCAAAGGGGTATAAAATAGAGGAATTTCATTTGACTAATGGACTTTTGTATTGAAAAACAGTTGTAAGTGGGAAAGATATTTCTAGAGGTCCAGTAAATCAGTTGGTAATACCACAAACTCTTGTAAAAGAGATATTGAAGTTACTTGATGATAGTGATTGTAGCTCACATCCAGTAATGGATAAAACTTATAGACAAGCACAACTTAAATATTTTTGGCCTGGTATGAAGAAGGATATATATAATTATATTGATTTTTTTTAAATGTGTTAATGTGAAAGGAAATATACCAACACCTGCTCCTATACTTACCTATCCCATTCCACAGAAACCTTGGGAAAGAGTTCATATTGATACATTGGAGTTACCTATGTCTGAGAGTGGATATAGATATGTATTTGTTGCCATTGATTATTTTTCAATATTTTGTAATTTACAACCCATTCCATATAAAAAAGCTGAAACTATTGCTTCAGTAATCTATGATCAGATAATCTGTAATTTCACTACACCTAAGATCTTAGTTTCAGATAATGGAACTGAATTTAATAACAAAATCTTGGAAAAATTATGTAGTTTATTTAAGATCAAGAAAGTCTATATCTTAGTGAATCATTCACAAAGTAATGGAGTTGTACAAAGGTTAAATAAGAAAATTATTACATGTCTTAGAAGTATGATAAATCCTCATAGTATAACATGGAATACTTAGATTCCTTGTGTTAAATGTACTCTGAACAACCAAATTAATATAGGAACAGGTGAAACGCCTCATTTTATAATTTTTGGGGAAGACAAAACTCTTCCATATGAGATTTTGACTGCAGATCAGAAACCTGTGTATAATATAGATAATTATATCTCAAATAGAATAAATACTTTTCAAAGTATACACCAAAGAGTTAGGGAACATATGCAGGAGTATTCACAAGAGATGAAAAAGCAACAACACAAAATAGCTCATAAACTAGAATTGAAAATAGGAGATTTAGTCATGGTCAAACTACATTCAACCTATAATAAACTTTCACCAAGGTACTCAGTTCCATATAGGGTAATTGATTCTGCAGGTGGAAATAGATATAGAATCCAAGAAAGAATTGATAGGCCATTTGGATGATATGAAGAAAGTTAGGTTACAGATCTATGAAGATGATTGTTGTGATACCCTATGTATCAATCTTAATGAACCTGAAGAGTATAGGGAATATTATGATAATATTCTTTGTGAATTGAATATTAATCTTGATACATTTTACAGATAGTATTGAATTGACCATTTGTATGTACTTGGGATGGGAGACCTAAACAACTGGAACTTAGTGTCAGGCAGATACATGAAGACCTTGGATCTGCTGTGGTCAGACCTGGAACCCTAAGGACCCCTCACATAAGTATTGATATGTGATATTTATGAAACATTAAGACTGTCTTTGAAAAATTAATTATGTTGAAAAAATAAATAATAATTGAAATGCAAGAAGAGACACTTAACAATGTAGTGAGTTTTGCAAATGTGTTTGCAAATTATTTCATATTTTATCATCTTTGAAAAGATGATGAAACCATTCCCCATTGAAAAATAGTGTTCTTAGTGAATTTTACAAATTTGTTTGCAAATTATTTTGTTTACAATCTATTTTGATTTATGCCTTAAACTTTTTACACGTATATTATTTACATTTATTGTGCTGAATTATTTTTGTGCATTTTGGAGGGCTGCTTATTTCTTTAATATATATATTTTATATCTTTTACTATGCCATTTTACCAGTTTATGTAAGGCTAGATTAGCTTCTTATACTAGCAAGCTCTGTAAGAGGGTAACAGAAATCATTGGTCGGGACGACCAAAGGTAACTACCGAGTCCTGTAATAGGCCGGTAGATAGAGGTAGACAATTGAATAGATAGAGGGGTAGGTGGAGACGTATGCTAATGTTACGACTAAAGGTTTAAAAACAACGGCCGACAGAAATAGCTTAGTCATACACGCGCTCGCTCGCGCCTTGTATTTGTAGACATTGCTGATGTGGCAAAAAAAAATTGTAAACGTATGAGCCATTTCCGTTGCGACATAATGCTTACGTAAATAATATCGCTTGAAATAGTATAACAGCCTCTCTGATTGGAGAAAAGGTGGAGGAGAAGAAAAATTATTGGCGCAGAGAGGTAAAGTCACGCCCTTAAGGAGTGACACTTGTTTGAGAAGTAAAAGGATTTTGGATGAATGAAATAGTGACGTCAGAACAAAGGTAGCTTGACGTATTGTATAGGGATCTCGAGCGGGACTCCCTTGGTGTAGCTCACAAAACCAAGTAGAAGAATGAAGATAATAAAAATCCATCTTATTTAATTCACCCGTCAAGCTTTGAGTGAAGGACTAGGCATGGAGCCTAAAGAAGAATGGAGATTATTAAGTGTTAGAGCCAGAGAAACGAACAGTGGTGAATGAAGAATTTTACTATACAGAAGAATAAGAACTTATTTAGAGATTAGTGCAACCGGCGCTAACAAATTCAAAACTCACTCAAAGAAGGAAAACTACCAAAAGACTGGAAAAATGACAATATAGTGCCAATATATAAAGGGGGAAATAAGGAAGACCCAACAAATCATAGACCGGTGTCCCTAACAAGTAAAATATTTAAAATTTGTGAAAGAATCATCAAAGATAGATGGACAAAATATCTGGAGGAGAATGATATACTGAACCCGAGGCAGATTCAGACAAGGAAGATCATGTACCACTAATTTAATTTGTTTCTAATCAAGATTGATAGAGATATTGCAAGAAAGGGATGGCTGGGCAGACTGTGCCTTCATGGACTTACAAAAGGCATTTGATAAGGTACCACACAGAAAATTACTATATAAACTGGAAACAATAGGAGGCATACATGGAAAACTATTGAATTGGATGGAGGACTTTCTACATGGAAGAAAAATGAGAGTGGTGCTCAGAGACAAATATTCAAAATGGGAAGAAATGAGTAGTGGCGTCCCACAGGGGTCAGTACTAGCTCCGATAATGTTTGCTATATATGTAAATGACATTGACGAAGGCGTTGAAAGTTACATGAACTGTTTTGCGGATGACGCAAAATTATTAAAGAGAATAAACTCCGAAATAGACTGACTCATTACAGAGTGATCTGAACAAAGTCTCAGAGTGAAGCAAGAGATGGGAGGTAGAATTCAACACCAAGAAGTGCAGTATAATTTAATTTGAACAAAAAAAGCAAGAAGAGAATATTAGAACAGTATAAAATTTATGGAAAAGAGGTAAAGAAAGTATATTCTAAAAGAGACCTAGGAGTAATCATCACCAAAGACATGTCGCCAGATAAACATATAAATAAGATAGTCGGAGAAATAAACTATTTGTTGAGATCAATAAAGGTGGCCTTTAAATAGGTGGAAAAGGAAATGATTAAGAAAATATTACAAACACTGATAAGGCCAAAACTGGAATATGCAGCGCTGATATGGTCACCTAGTACAAAAAAAATATAATAAGATTAGAAAGAATATAAGGAGCAACGACAAAGACGGCCCCAACATTTTCAAACCTGACATATGAACAAAGACAGGCCGAACTGGAATTGCCAAATCTGGAACAAAAAAGAAAACGAGGAGACCTACTAAACATCTACAGAATTATGAAAGGGAAAAAATGCCTTGATAGAGAGGACTTATTAAAGTGGGACAGAGGAAAAATAATAGGACATGAAATGAAACTCAAAAAGTATAACTACAGAAGATACCTGAAAAAAGCAGCTTCCCACACAGAGTGATAGATATATGAAACAAATTGGATGAAAAATAGTGTGTGCAAACACAATACAAGAATCTACGAACAAACTTAATCTTACGGGATACAAAAATGGGTCACCACGAGTATAGCTTCCCCTCCCGTATAGTACAACTAGGCAAATATACACACACGCACCAAATTGTCACCTGCACGCCTCCCATCACCACGTTTGGTTTCTTCTCATGGTAACTTGTGCCAAAAATCAGAAATATCTGTTTTATGTCACTCAAATCATGCCTCATATATATATATATATATATATACATATATATATATATATATATATATATATACAGTGCTTGACAAGGATATGCGAACGGTTAGCGAGAAAGAGTGATGAGGAGTGTTGAGGACTGTTTTTGCTGAAATGCACAATTTTATATAAAATTAGCATATGGTTGCATTATTTGACCTATTTTCTTTAAAATGTGTGATTTCCATGTAATTTGATCAAAGAGAAGTTACGTTTTTATCCTCTACAAAATTACCAACCACATACCGTCCGACTCACTAATTGCCGACCTCAACCAAACAATGACGGTTTTTGCTCAAATGCACAATTCTATATATATATATATATATATATATATATATATATATATATATATGTATATATATATATATATATATATACAAGCCGTGGGCTTCGCCGGGGGCTTGGCTGTACTAACAGCGGCCTATGGCCGCAGCTTTCCAAGGTCTAATCCCTCGTTTTCCCCTTCGGCCTCGGCCTCGGGGCGGAACCCCAACACGGGATCCCCAGCACGAAGAAGAACGCGAGTAAGAAGAACGCGAAGAAGAACGCGAAGAAGAACGCGAAGAAGAACGCGAAGAGGAACACGAAGTAGAATGCGAAGAAGAACGCGAAGAAGAACGAGAAGAAGAACGCGAGGAGGAAGAACGCGAAGAAGAACGCGAAGAAGAAGAACGCGAAGAAGAAGAAGAACGCGAAGAAGGACGCGAAGAAGAACGCGAAGAAGAATACGAAGAAGAACGCGAAGAAGAACGCCAAGAAGAAGAATGCGAAGAATAACGCGAAGAAGAAGAAGAAGAAGAACGCGAAGAAGAAGAAGAAGAACGCGAAGAAGAAGAAGAACGCGAAGAAGAAGAAGAAGAACGCGAAGAAGAAGAAGAAGAAGAAGAAGAAGAAGAAGAAGAAGAAGAGGAAGAAGAAGAAGAAGAAGAAGAGGAAGAAGAAGAAGAAGAAGAAGAAGAAGAAGAAGAAGAAGAAGAAAAAGAAGAATACCACCTGACCCCGACTTACCCAAGCGTTTTTTCAAGAATATTTCAGGACAGAGTGTCACCGTAATACCACCTGTCCCCGACTTCCACAGAGTTTTTTAGAAGAATATTTCTATTTAGACTTATATATATATATATATATATATATATATATATATATATATATATATATATATATATATATATATATAAAATAGCATATGGTTGCATTATTTGACCTATTTTCTTTTGTTGTTTTATATTTTCTCTTTGCCGTTTGTATTGCTGAAGGAGGAGCTAAATGGCTTGTGAAGATTGTGTAAACCTGAAGGACCGTCTCAGGATGTGCGCTCTGCGAGAGGAGTGAATTCTCCCCAAAGATCGTTCCACTTCTACTTCTGCCACTGCCGTGAACGAGTGGCGCTCCATGGGGTCCCGTTTGTCGAGCCCGCGTTCGGTAAGCGGGTACCCTACGGTGCAACTGCTGGCTCTAATCAATCGTTTTATTCTGCTGGAGGATGAGGTGGCTGAAAACCAGGAGTTCTTGGTGGTGGGGGACTCCATGGTGTGAGGCTATGACGACATCCTGCAGCGGAAGTCTAAGCGACGTTGCAAGCTTGTATGTCAACTGGGCCGTGGGATCGCGGATTGTACCCAGACCATCAGGGAGCAAAGGCGGCAGAACACGGTTACGATTGTTTATACGGGAAGTAACGATGTGGGTTGGGTGAGATAAGAGGAACTTGTTCGGAATTATAAGGTCCTTCTTCAGGAGATGAAGGAGCGTGGGAGCCGTCACGTAGTCTGTGGGATCCTTCCGAGGATCTACGCTGGCACGTGTTCGAACAGTAGAGCCATAGGGATCAATGAGAGGATATCACGATTGTGCACCCAACTGGGATATCACTTTCTTGATCCTTGGTATCTCTTTTCCAGGCGTCATGACCTTTATACTTCTGATGGGATCCTTCTTCCTCGCAGAGGCAAAGATATTCTTACAAACCTCATTGTGGGAGTTTGTAATGAACTAGTTTCTTTTTTGGGGCTAGGAACTCACAGGGAAGGGGAAATAGAGTGTATTGGGAAAAACAGAGTATGGTATAGTAATAATGTAGAGTAATATGTCAGCGTAGGACAAAATATAATTTTAGGATATAATGTCGGTAGGTAACGAAATGTTACACTAGGATATAATGTCAAAGGACAGAATATCAAGATGGGATATAATGATAATGGAGGAAAAAATAACAGGACGGTATGCAATGATAGTAGATGACAAAATATCATGGTAGGATATAATGTCAGCGGAGGACAGAATATCATTTTAGGAAGGGATGCCGGACAGAATGTCAGCGAACGACGGGTGGCCGGTGTGGAAGGCGGTGACGTAGGGAGGGCAAAGTGTACATAAGAGATCGAATGACCGTGAGCGACCAGATGTCCGTGATGAGGCAAATGTCCATGAGGCAATGGATGTCAATGAAGGACCAAATTTCATTATAAAGCAATGTGTCAATAGAGAGAAAAAAAAATACGAGTTTCTTACTACCATATACTTTAATGCTCGTAGTATTAGGAACAAATTCCAATAAATACAGGCGTACGTCAAAAGTGAAAATCTCGAAATGATAGCATTAACCTAGACATGGTTAAAATGTGAAGAGTTTAAAGCTGAATTTAATATTGTGGGATTTAAACACTTTCATCAGGATAGAAATCACAAGAAAGGTGGGGGTGTTCTGTTGTACGTTAAAAGCAATGCACAAGCCTCTGTTTTAGAGAAAGTGAAACAGGATGCATATGATAGTTTGTGGGTAGAATTAACCAGACAAATGGACAAAAAATGAATGTAGGTGTAATATATAGGCCAAAAACATTATCATTAGCAGACAACAAAATATTGTTTTAAGAACTTTCTAGTTTCTGCAACCGGGATTTATTTGTAATGGGTGATTTCAATTATACTGACATTGATTGGATAAACCTTGAACATGGCCATATAGGTAGTCGCTTGATAGGTTTTCTGGATGACAATTACTTAGTTCAGTATGTAAAAGAGCCCGCAAGACATGAAAACTTACTCGATCTATTGATTACTAGCCGCGAAAGCATGATAACCGATGTAGAAGTTGGCAAAACTATTGTAATAGCAATCACAACTTATATTCAAACTGCTTAGAGAAATTAAAATAGATACTCGTGTATCTAAAATATCCAATTTTAATAAAGCTCACCTCATAGGATTACGTCAGGACCTTCAGCTTACAGATTGGGAGGGAAAATTAAGCGAAAGACCTGTAGATTAGATGTGGAAAATATTTCAAAATACGCTTAATAAGATGACTCATACCTACAACTCATTTAAGGACAGACTCTCCCTAAATCAGGCTCGCATAAAATGGCTCGACAAAGAAACTGAAAAAATGTTGCTAAAAAGAGACAGGGTTATAAGAAATACAAGTGTTCGGGTGCACCTAATGACTATCAAAGTTATGTACTAATACAGAGAGATTTAAGAAAGCCAATAAGAAAAAATTAAACAACAATATGAAATGAATATTGCTGATAAATCCAAAGAGAATCCCAAAGAATCCTATAGTTACATTGGCCCACTATTATCTGTTGACGGTCAACTTGAGTATTCAAGCGAAGGAATGTGTGATATTTTAAACTATCATTTTGGCTCAGTATTCGTAAACAAAACACCTCAAAGTGAACTCCAAACTGAAACCTGTGAAAAATATAGAGTACACTTGCTCACCACGGTAAACATAACAAAAGAAAAGATTAGAAGGTGTATAGAAAAAACAACAACTCAAAATTAATAAAACACCAGAGCCTGATGGTTGGCATCCAAAAATAAAAAATAAAAAATGAGATTGTTGTTCCATTAGAAGCTATTTTCAAGAAATCCATCATATTCGGAGATGTCACAAGACAATGGAAACTAGCTAAAGTTACTCCTATATTCAAAAAAGGTGACAAAAAGAAACCAAATAACTACAGGCTTATAAGCTTGACTTTAATCATAGGAAAAATGATGGAAACTATAATTAGAGATGCTATCGAGCATCTTTTAGAAAGTAACTGTTTGACAAATGATAGTCAGCATGGATTCAAACAGAAAGGTTCTTGCGTGACTAACTCACTAGAATTCTACATCAAAGTCATCTCGAATTATGACAAAAAAAAGGAACAATATAGATTTAGTATATTTAGAGTTTGCAAAAGCTTTTGATACCGTCCCACACAAAATGCTACTTACTAAATTAGCTTTACACGGAGTAAATGGTAGCCTATTAAGTTGGACTAGAAATTGGTTGAATGATCGAAAACAGAGAGTTGTTTTAAATGGTAAAACTTCTAGATGGAATAATACTATGAGTGGAGTTCCTTAGGGTTCCGTTCTTAGGCTACTTCTATTCGTAGTGTATATAAATGATACAGACCACGGACTAAAATCTATTGTCTTCAAATTTGCTGATGATACAATATTGTGCGGAATGGTAAGTGACAACTTAAATCAATTAGATATTCAAGAAGATTTAGATAAATTACAGCAATGGTCTGAAAAGCTGTTCATAAATTTTAACACAAGTAAATGCAAGGTTATGCACATAGGTAGAAATAACAGTAAGTACGATTACAAGTTATTTGGAGATTCGTTAACAAAATCGGATAGTGAGAAGGATCTCGGCTTAATTATCAGTAACAATCTCAAATCACCTAAGCAGTGTATTTCAGCCTCTTTGAAAGCAAACAAGATTCTAGGGCTGATTGCGCGATCCTTTGACTTAAAAAATCCATCACTCATTAACAAGCTATATAAATCGTATATTCGTTCACATTTGGAATATGCTGTTTACGTATGGTCACCGAATCTCATTAAAGACATTGACAGATTGGAAAAAGTAAAACGGCGAGCCACAAAACTGATTCCAATTATCAAAAATAAATTTATACCAACATCGACTAAGACATATTAATCTGTTTTCCATTAAAAAAAAAAACACGTAAACTCAGAGATGACTTGATACAGGTCTTTAAGATTCTAAAGAGGAGTGGCATCAAAAGTGATCAAAATTTTACACAGAATGAGAATCCGACAAGAAATAATGGTGTCAAACTGTCAGGAAATATACTTAATTTGGAAGTGGGTAGTAACAACTTCGCCAACCGTGAAGTAAATGAATGGAATAGACTTCTTGCAGAGGCAGTGCATTGTAATCTAGTTCGAAGCCTTAAGATTCGTTTAGATAAACATTTAAGCGAGATGATGTGATGAGTGCATTTATTTTATATTATTTGTTTGCTTGTAATTATTTGTCTGATTGTTTATTATTTGCTTGATTTTGATTTATTATTATTTATGTATCAACTTATCATTATTTACTATTACCTGTTTGTTTATTATTTAACTATACCTATGCATTTATTTATCTTATTTATTACTATCTATATTATTATAATTTTATTTATTCATTTGATTTGATTTGGTTAGTTCGTTTATTTTAAAGTACCTCTACTTTATAAGTGCATTTATCGAGTAATCATCACTCTATTACTTAATAAAGTATCAAACATCTTGGTTCCAGCATTCACATGATTAAGCTACATCATTGTCTAAATTATAGTAAATTACATTATCTTCACTTCTTTTTTTCCATAACATGTTGATAGGCTATATTATTTTTACTTATTCACAAGTAGTTTTCTTTTTTAACAATTGTCATCATAATTCTATCATTAATTTCTATTTTTCTTGTTTTCTTTATAATTCATGATCATTATTCTTTACTCTTTCTTGTTTTTATTATTACCTTTTATTTTAATTTTATTGTTCTTTTTTACTTTTAATTTTTGTATTTTTGGTTAGTTCGTTTATTATAAAGCACCTCTACTTTATAAGTGTATTTTACCGAGTAATCATAACTTCATTACTTAATAAAATATCAAACATCCTGGTTCCAGGATAAAATATATATATATATATATGATAGATACAATTTCTTAATTCTATCGCATTTAAATTTCCTTCTATTTACTTTATCAGATTAAAACAATCTAAGATTCCAATTTTTTTCAAATATTCTTCTTCTATTTTTCCATATTTTACACTTCCAGTAGTTATAAGAACAAACAAATTCTTGAATCCTAACACATCCCACCAAACTACGCAGGAAATTGCCCTCATGCTTGAGAGAACTTCTTTTCGTCGATCGTAGAGATTAGATTTTCTCGATCCATTTCTAATGTATCGCAAATCGTTTCTATTTCCGGCTTGATCAAGTTGTCCTCAAGAATTCAGAATCTTTTCTCTATGTTTACACAAAAAAAAACAAAAAAAATAGACTTCAGAAACGTTGGTCGGAGCCAGAGGAATCATTAAGGACCGTTTGGTAACATGGTTCTCAGCCAAGGCTCTTTCCACGGACTTGCTGAAACAGACAGGGAAACAGACAGAGACAGAGACAGACAGAGATAGAGAGAGAGAGAGGGAAGGAGAAGGAAGAGAGAGAGAGAGAGAGATAGAGAGAGAGAGAGAGAGAGAGAGAGAGAGAGAGAGAGAGAGAGAGAGAGAGAGAGAGAGAGAGAGAGAGATAGAGAGAGAGGGAGAGAGGGGGGATAGAGACATGTCATTTATGTTTTTTAAGTGAAATGTACATACCGTACATATATCAACGTATTTTTCCCCTTTACAAAGGAGGTAGCCAAAAAACAAAGGTATAAAATCCACTCCTACCCATTCCATCCCCACATACTCCAATCCCATTCACCCCTTCCCTCCCTCTTATCTTGGCTCCTCCTGAATGACGGGTCGTCCCTGTATCTTGTCCACTGCCTTGGTCAGAAACAGTGTCGTAAGATACAGCATATCCACAGAAAGGCCGCCTCATTAAATCACCTTTTTTTACTAATCTTTCTTCACTCATTATTTCCATGTGTTCAGACCATCCCAACACTCTTTCATCAACCTGATCTTCCAGCTCCCTTTCTATCTCTCGTTCTCCTCCTCACCTATTCATTTTTTACTCTATCCAACCTAGTAACCCTTATACTTCTCAGGCACCTCATCTCAAATACATTCAAATTCCTTCTCTTCCTCTCTTATGTTCCATGTTTCTGCTCCCACATAGTACTGTCGGCACAATCACTCCTTCATACAATCTCCTCTTACCATTCATTCTCAAATGTCTATTTCTCATTACATATTTAATCCCCCAGTGCATTTACTTGCTTTTCTCAATTTACATTCTACCTCCACCTCCACTCCCCCCTTTCCCGCCATATTCGCACCCAAGTATCCAAAACTATTCTCCATTCTCTCTCCCTTAATACTCACTTCCAATCTGCTGCCATTTTCTCCTCAGCCGATCAGATTCCTTACACAATGGAACATTTTTGCCGGATTTTGGAAGGTGTCGGAAGGTGGTCATAAAAACACGAGGAAATTTTAAAAACTGGAAAACTTTATTTTTTTATATACATAGATAGAGGCACCGGCTACGACGTGGGTGCCTTGGCCTGCGGCGCTTGCTCGCTTCGCTCTCAGTCGCTCGCTTTGCTCTCAGTCGCTCGCTTCGCTCTCAGTCGCTCGCTTCGCTCGCTCCAGGACCTCCGGTCTCTTTTATTTTATAATATTTTTTTCGATGGTACACTCTCGATGTACTCATTGGCATCCCGTTTTGAAATATTCCTTATGATCTCGAGGAGTTGAGATACTTCTTGTTTCAGTGTTTCTTTTTCTTGGAAAGTCCTTTCCCAAACCTTAAGGGGGACAGATGTGTCTGATTCTGATTCGTAGACGGCATAGTCTTAATCAGGCAGGGTCATTGCCGTTGCGGCTTGCTGTCGTTACCTTTCACTAAAGACTCTCCCTCCCTAATGGATGGCATGTCCGAAAAAAATTCTTTATATAGCACGTTTGCCGGATTTTTCACAACACATTCACCTCTAACCTTATGGTAACCTCGGAAGATAATTAACGAGTCCCAGTTTGTAACCCTTGAACATGCCACATAGAGCTGTCCATGGGCAAAACAATCGGACGAATCCAACAATAACCCACATTTGTCAAAAGTTTGCCCTTGCGACTTATTAATTGTAATAGCAAAATTTAATTTGACCGGGAATTGTCTTCGGGAGAAGTTGACGGGTGTATCGTTGGATGCTAGGGAAATCCTTGGAATAATGACCTGAACACCGTTAAACACCCCACCTAAAATCTTTCCGACAATTATGTTCTTTGCCAGATTCGTAACCATGATACAGGTACCGTTACAAAGTTTAGGTGGACATAGGTTTCGCATTATCATGATAACGCATCCTACCTTTAGTTTCAACTCATGTAACGGAACAGAGGGAGAATTCATTTTGTTATATACCGTAGTTTGAACTTCAATTTCATCGTTTCCGATCGGTTTATCCTCACTCCTGTATATATGTTCATCACCTTTGATTATTTCAAAGATCACTTCATTTATGTAACCCACGTCTTCGTTTCTAGGACATATTATGGCTCTTTTTTGGAAATATAGATAACTGTTGGCGTTAGCTTCGAGCTCTTCGTAAACCTTTTCGATTACATCATCCCTTGTTCTGACCAAAATACAAACTTTCTTTGGAAACCTGAATCTACCTGTTTCAGCCATGCCAATCCGTAAAAAAAATTCTGCGAATGTCCTGTTTTCTTTATCCTCAGCCTTCAATCTAACATTTTGAACTAATTTGAACTTACGTAAATCCTCCCAGAAAAACGCGTTCTTGATGTTATACTTCAACTCTTCATTCTTACCCCCACCTCTGATGACGGGCAAAACCTGTCGAAAATCACCCACACACACGAACGGAATGCCACCCATAAAACAATGTTTGTTACCCGTTATGTCTTTAGCAGTGCAATCCAATGCAGTTATTGTATTTTTGTTAGTCATCACCACTTCGTCCCAAACTATAAGTGAAGTCATCTTAATCAGCATTGCCCACATTCTACATAGGAAAATGGGAAAAAAGAAAAGGAAAGCTTTGGAGGCGGCACACATTGCTACCGAGAAAACCACAAATTCTCGTAAGGGGTTTATGTCCTGGGCTCAAACGTCCGCACAACTGGCGGTCGGCGAGTGTGGGGGGACAACGGATTACAAGTGGAACACAAACCCCTCAACACCTTGCACCGAAATCTCACCAAAGTCAAAGACACCGAAGAACATATACAACTGGCCGGTGCAGTTTACCGTATAAGCTGCACGGACTGTGACACGGAATATGTAGGAGAAACACAAAAAAGATTAGCCACTAGAGTTCAACAACACCAACATGCAGTTAGGTGAGAAGATCCGAAATCGGCCCTGTACAAGCACACTAGAGAACACCAACACAGGATTGATTGGGATGGAGTGACAACTCTACACAAAGAAAATAACAAAAATAAAAGGCTATTCTTGGAAGGATGGGAAACTGAGAGCAACTGCATAAACAGATGCATTGATCTCAATCCTATTTATCTAGGAAGGAGGAGTAACGCAGTCTAATTCCTTTGTTCGGTTTTCCAGTCTCAATGTGCTTCTTTTCGACCTGACATTTGTTCACCAGTTGCCTTTTGTCCGACCTCCTTTCTCGAAGGCGGTCTCCCAGTGCAACTTTTCAACTCCCCTTTCCGTAACTTTTGTCCTCCTTTTTCAGTTTTGGTCTACTTCCTTTTTCTTTTCTGTTCTATCTTTTTTTTTATCTTCTTTGTATCTTTTATTTGTCTAATTGTAATGGAGTCGTTTGTTATTGAGCCCTGTTCTTCCTTCTGTTCACCCTTCCTTCTTTGCGGACATTTGGTCTACCTTGATTTGCGTCTATGTTCTATTGTTTTTACATTTGGGTTACGTTTTTTTTTTTTTGACACACTTATTTTACACTCACAGCCATTTAACTTTATATTTTGTTTGGTTTTTATTTGTCTGATTGTAATTTAGTCGTTTGTTCTTGACACTTCATTTCGGACATTTGGTCCACCTCCATTTGCGTCTCTGTCCTATATTCTGTTTTTTTTTCTCTCTCTCTCTCCTTATTGTTACATTTGATGCTTCTTGCTACACTTGTTTTATGTTCACAGCCATGTAACTTGTTTTATTACTATTTGTATTTTTTTTTTGTAGCAATATTCAATTTCAATTGTAGTGTATTTTCTTTGGTTCTTATTCTTTGTCTGATTGTAATATAGTCGTTTGTACTTCACATTTCATTTTGGATATTTGGTCCACTTTCTTTTGCACCTCTGTCCTATGTTCTGATGTTTTTACGTTAGTGTTACGTATTGATGCTTTGCTACACTTATTTTATGGTCACAGTAATGTAAATTTTTATTTGTATTTTTATTTTATTTTACTTGGTACCAATATTTCATTTCAATTGTAATGTATTTAATATTGTAAAGATGTATGCTTTGTACATGTGATTGAGAGTGTGAACCTTTCCCATGT
The DNA here is from genome assembly GCF_046742065.1 of Oratosquilla oratoria. Lineage (NCBI taxonomy): Eukaryota > Metazoa > Arthropoda > Malacostraca > Stomatopoda > Squillidae > Oratosquilla > Oratosquilla oratoria. The sequence continues at coordinate 29,336,884 of NC_134786.1, read as the reverse complement.
TTACCACTTTGACGATTTATAAGGAGTTCACAATCTTGTAACCGTTATACCCCCTGGACGGAAATCGAAACGTCGGGCAAATAAACCCTTCAATGGAGTCTGGTGTTTACAGTTTTCCAATATGGATCCCAGACTTCAAATCTTCACTTACATTGAATGCACAAGTATATACATACACACACATATATACATACACACATAAATACGTACATATATACATACATACAGACAAATACATACATACACAAACACAGACAAACAGGCACACACATTATTTATATATATACATATATATATATATATTTATATATATATACATATATATACATATATATATATATATATATATATATATGTGTGTGTGTGTGTGTGTGTGTATATATATATATATATATATATGTATATATATGTATATATATATATATACATATATATGTATATATATACATATATGAAACTGAAACCTGTGAAAAGTCTAGGGTACACTTACTCACTACTGTAAATATAACAAAAGAAAAAAAAAAGGTGTAGAGAGAAACTCAAAATTAATAAAACACAGTGCCTGACGGTTGGCATCCAAGAATCTTAAAGAAAATGAAAAATGAGATCGTTGTTCCATTAGAAATTATTTTCAAGAAATCCATCATATCCGGAGATGTCCCAAGAAAATGGAAGCTAGCTAACGTTACTCCCATATTCAAAAAAGGTGACAAAAAATCCAAATAGCTACAGGCCTATAAGTTTGACTTCAATCGAAGGAAAAATTATGGAAATTATAATCAGAAACTATAACCCCCACCAGTATGGTGGGGGTTACTAGGCTGGATAGAGTGAGAAATGAGGAGGTGAGGAGGAGAACGGGGGTGAAAAAGGATTTGGGAGATAGGGTTGATGAAAGAATATTAGGATGGTTTGGACACATGGAAAAAATGAGTGAAGAAAGACTAGTAAAAGAGGTATGGAAGGCAGATGTGGAGGGAGTGAACATGAGGGGACGTCCTAGGATGAGGTGGATGGATGGGGTGAAGGGGGCTTTGGGGAAGAGGGGAATGTCTGTTGAGGAAGGAAGGGAGAGGACGGAATACAGAGGTGAGTGGAGAATGGTTGTATATGGATGATGTTGTGACTGCATGTGTGAGTAAATTTTGACGCAGCCCGAAGGGATTTCTCCCCGTCCTCGCCTTATATGCAAAGGGGGACGGAGAGGGGGGGTCGCCGATTAAATGAAGCGGCCTTGCTGTGGATGTACTGTGTCTTGCGACACTGCTTCTGACCCAGGGCGGTGGGCAGGGTGCAGGGATGACCCGTCATCCAGGAGGTGGTCAGATGAGAGGGAGGGTGTGAGGGGTGTGGAGTGTAGTTAGGGATGAAATGGGTGGGAGTGTTTTTATGCCTTTCCCTTTTTGGCTACCTCCCTTGAAAGGGGGAAAAAGCCTTGGTATATGTATGTATGTATGTATAATCAGAGATGCTATCGAATATCATTTAGAAAGTAACTGTTTGATAAATGATAGCCAGCATGGATCTAAACGGAAACGTTCTTGTGTGACTAACTTACTCGAATTCAACAACACAGTTACTCGAATTATAAGAAAAGAAACGATATAGATTGAATATATCTAGACTTTGCAAAAGCGTTTGATACCGTCCCCCACGAAAGACTACTTAGTAAATTAGCTTCACACGGAATAAGTGGTAGTCTATTATGTTGGACTAGTAATTGATTGAATGATGGAAAACAGAGGGCTGTTTTAAATGGAGAAACTTCTGGATGGAAAAAGGTTACGAGTGGAGCTCCTCAGAATTTCGCTCTTGGGCCACTTCTATCCATACTGTCTATAAATGATATAGACCATGGACTAAAATCTACTGTTTCAAAATCTCATTAAAGATATTGACAGATTGGAAAAAGTACAACGGCGAGCCACAAAACTGATTCCAAATATAAAAAATAGATACGAAAATCGACTAAAACATATGAATGTGTTTTCCCTAAAAAAGCGTACGCAGAGGTGACTTGATACAGGTCTTTAAGATTCTAAAGGGAATTGACAACATTACAAGTGACCAAATTTTCACACTGAATGAGAATCAGACAAGAAACAATGGTCTCAAACTGTCTGGAAATATATTTAACTTGGTAGTAGGTAGAAACAACTTTGTCAATCGTGTAGTTAACAAATGGAATAAACTTCTAGCAGAGGCAGTGCAATGTAGTTCAGTTCGAAGCTTTAAGAATCATTTAAATAAACACCTAAGCAAGATGCTGTAATGAGTATCATTTATTCTATATTATTTGTTTATTCGTTTTATTATCATTTGTCTGTTTATTATTATTTGCTCGATTCTCATTTATTATTAGTTATATGTAAATTTAACATATAACTACACAGGGGAAGACTTTTTCAGTAACTTTGAGTTCCATTGGATATTTTGACGGATTTTGAAAGAGTTTTAGGCGCTGATTTCAAATCTGAAATGAGTTTTTCTCTACAAGCTCTAGTTTGTATGCAATTTGAGGTTAATGAAATTGTACATATGTGAACTTGCGTAAACCATGTATAAGCATTTTAACGTCCATATATATAGATAGCTTCTAATATTTTGATAATTCTTCTTTTGTTTCAGTTCAAACATGGCTTCCAGAATGAGACATCATTGCAGAAACAAGCCTGATGCCTTCTGCTACATATGTGGATGCTACACACTCAATCGTCAGAGACGTAACATATCCTCGTTCGTCAAGCGTGCCTACAAGGCATATTTTGAAGTTCATCTTGGTGATCAAGACAAGCAATGGGCTCCTCATGTTGTGTGCCACAATTGTGAGGAAATGCTTCGAGACTGGACCAAAGGAAAACGCAAAGGTCTGCCTTTTGGAGTTCCAATGATTTGGCGCGAACCCACCAACCATGTAACTGACTGTTATTTCTGCATGGTAAACACAACGGGTGTTGGGAAGAAAAACCGACATAAGATTACGTATCCGAACATTCCCTCAGCTATTCGGCCTGTTCCGCACTCTGAAGAAGTACCTGTTCCAGTTTTCAAAGGCTTGCCTTCATTGGACGATAAAGACATTGGACATGATACAAGCCAGCAAGACAGTTGTGACAGTGAATTGTCAGAAAAGTGTTCACAATCGGAGGACTGTTCTTCAGACACTGAACCTTTCCCCGTCCCTAAGCCTCTTCCCCAGGCTGAACTGAATGATTTAGTGCGGGATTTAGGTCTTTCAAAGAAAGCAGCAGAGCTTTTGGCATCAAGATTACAAGGCAGAAATCTTGTTGATCACTCTGTTAAAGTATCATATTTCAGAAAGCGTGACCAGCTTTTTGTGACCTTCTTTTCAAAAGACAGACAGTTTGTTTACTGCCATGACATCCCAGGGCTTCTCAAAGAACTGGGTGTACCTTACTATAGTCCTGCTGAATGGAGACTCTTTTTAGACAGTTCAAAACGCAGTCTAAAGTGTGTTCTTTTACATAATGGCAATGTTTATGGAGCAGTACCTGTCGGTCACTCAGTGCATTTGCGGGAAGACTATGATGATATGAGAATGGTCATGGACTTATTAAAGTATCATGAGCACAATTGGATAATTTGTGTAGACTTAAAGATGGTCAACTTTCTTCTTGGACAACAGAAAGGTTTCACCAAGTTTCCATGTTTCCTCTGTATGTGGGACAGCCGAGCACGAGACAGACATTGGGTCCAGAAGGACTGGCCTATTCGTGACACCCTTGAAGCAGGCATGCCAAATATCATATAAGACCCAATTGTAAACAGAGATAAGATCATCTTTCCTCCTCTTCACATCAAATTAGGTTTGATGAAACAATTTGTCAAGGCACTGGAAACCGAAGGTGAATGTTTCCAACACATCATCACAGCTTTACCAGGGTTATCATTTGAGAAGATCAAAGCAGGCGTGTTTGATGGCCCACAGATTCGAACCCTAATTCGTGATGATCAGTTTGTTGCTAAGATGGCCGCTTTAGAAAGGGCGGCATGGTTATCCTTTGTGGCAGTCGTTCAGAACTTCCTTGGAAACAATAAGGCGGAGAACTACAGTGAACTTGTGAACAGAATGCTCCTCGCTTTTCGTGATCTCGGGTGCAACATGAGCATCAAGCTTCATTTTTTGAACAGCCACCTTGATCAGTTCCCTGACAACCTGGGGGCTGTGAGTGACGAACAAGGAGAACGATTCCACCAAGACCTAAAGATCATGGAAGAATGCTACCAAGGGCGCTGGGACAAAAGTATGATGGCTGACTACTGCTGGAGCATTAAACGAAATTGCCCAGATGAAATGTACAAACGCAAAAGTTACAAACGCAAATTCCTGCCTGAAAAAATACACAAAGAAATTGATAAGCTTCCATCAGCTGTGGTGATGTTCTGAAGGATGCTAATCTAACTTTGGGATAGATGTTCTGTTAATGTTCTGTTTCTTTTGCCTTAATAAATGTACAGAAATGGCTTTCATACTGTTTTAAGATTCAAGTGAACAAAAGAATTGTGGCTGATAGTGCAATTTCCTATAATAACGAAAATTTAAAAAATAATTTAAAATGTCAAATTGCATAAAATCTGTAGCTTGCAGACAAAACCCGACTTCAGATTTGAAATCAGCACACTCAAGTTGACTATAGAAAAGTCTTTTTTTAAATGCAACAAAATGAGTGTTCCCCAGTGCTATTAATAAATGAGAATCAAGGAAATAATGATAAACAAACATATCAGGTATATGTCAATTTCCCCGTCTGGGGTATTGGCTGTATGTTATTGTGACAGAGTGGCATACAGTTGTTACTCTAGGTTCTATATGGGGCACCCCTACGGACGAGAGTCACACATCATTTTGTCTGTGGTAGACGAAAACTCTGTTAATTGAGAAATGCTGACATTTTTATACTACGACTGTCCCTCCGTTATGCTGTCCCCCAACCCCTTGTTACTGTCCTGTATCATTTTTCTGAATATTCATTTCCTTTATTCACCTACCCTAAGGTGGGGGAAGAGAATGCTACCACCAAGTCTTTCCACTTGAGTCGTAAATGGTGACAAAAAACGGGACGGGGGATGTTATTTGGAGTCCTATTACCTGTAGCCCCAAAGGGGACATTCCTAAAAAAAGTAAAGGCATAAGAGAGTCTGGGAGTTTTCCAACCAGTACCCTAAGGTTTGGGTCTTTTAATGTGCGTGGATGTAGTACAGATGAAAGTAAAATAAAAGAGATAGGCAGTATGTTTGCGAGAAGAAAGATGGATGTGCTGGCTTTGAGTGAAACTAAAATGAAAGGGAAGGGCAAGTGTGAGTTTGGGATTGTAGCTGGGATGTACTCAGGAGTGAAGAGGGGACGAGGGAGAGAAGAGGTGGCTATATTATTAAGTAAAGAGATAAGTAAACGTGCAGTGGAGTGGAAGGAGGATTCATCAAGGTTGATGTGGATGAAGGTGAAGCTGGGAAGGGAGATGTGTGTTTTTGTAAGTGCGTATGGGACTGGTTGTGAGAAGAGCGTAGAGGAAAGGAAGGCTTTTGGGTAGATTTAAATGAGTGCATAGAAGGATTAGGGAGAAATGTCAATGTAGCTGTATTGGGAGACCTTAACCCATTAAATCCCAAGTTTTTTTGGTCAGGAATTTCCACGGTTTTCTGTAATCTAAGTAATGTGAAGGGTTATGAGAGACAATATATAGTGGTTTTAATGCTTTATTTCCTGCAGTAAGCTTATAAGAAGCTGTCCTAAAATGAGGACACTGGGATAATATAATAGCTTTGTATAGTGATAATCTGTTAGCAAAGGATACTATAAAGAAAAACATATTCTTCTCTTTTTGTGTGTTTGATGCTGAAAACTTGTAAAAATAAATCTGATATTCTAAAAAAAACATGATATAAAGTAACTCAATACAAATAAACTGAATCATGAAAGCCAATATATAATTTTGCATTCACTTTTTGTGATAAGGGGCAAAACATTCTATACAGAGTGTTACATTGCATTTAGCACAAAATGTTCTTGGTTTCTTGGAGCAAGGTTTCCTTTGGCACCATCTTTGTTGTTCCCGTTTTGCAACAACATGGTCCTTTCCGTCATACCGAACATCAGCGAGTTTCGTAGATGGGCTTGGTGCGTTACTTTTTCTCCCCAGTTTTCTGCCTGCATCTCCCAACTTCAAATAAGGCACACATACTGCTCTTTTGAAGCTTACTAAGTCAAGGTGTTCCTTTCCTTGATGTAGGAATTTATGGATGATCTACGCATTTACAATCATCATGTCTAATACACGTGTGAAGAGCGGCCAATACCACTTCTTTCCCCGTTGAGAAGTTGTGTATTTCCCAGTCAACCAGTCATGGTGATCTACACCTCCCATATAAGCATTGTAGTTGTTCAGAACATTTGGCTGAGGAACATCACCTTTTGCTTTGATATCACTTTGCCATCTCTTAACCTTTTTGACAGGTTCAATGGTATCATAATTCATTCCAACACACACACACTTGTTGTCAGACCACCTGACAAAAAAATTCTTCATTTGTGTCAAACATATAATCATAGGTGCCTCGTTTCTCTTTTTTCATTATATTTGTTGGCCGTAAAGGACATTTGCTCAATCTGCTTTCCCTGACTGTGCCTGTGGCCTGATAACCGAGATTCCTAAGACGAACTAACAAATCATACCCAGTGAAAAAGCTGTCAAAGAAAACAGAATGAGAATTTGGTACTTTCAATGCCTCTAACATTCTCAAAACAACCTTTGTTCCGAGTAGCAGGCCATCATTATCATCATTCCTAGAACTCTTGCCACAATACAAGTCAAAATTATAGCAGTAACCTGAGGATCCACATATAGCCCAGAATTTGTACCCAAATCTGATGGGTTTACCTCTCATAAACTGCTTCAATGAATTACGTCCATAGTACTTCACCATCATTTCATCTACAGATATGAATTCCTCAAATATGCCAAACTGCTCAAATGACTCCTTGGCTAGTGATAATAGAGACCTAATTTTGAACCCTTTGTCATGTGTTTTGTCCTTGGCATCTTCATTATTGCAAAAATGTATAAAACTTTTCACAAGCTGATAACATTTCTTGACATTGCACTTTGAATGATTGGGACCCCGAGATCTTCCTCACTTGACCAGTAATCTCTCTCAAAAGGAACTTTGTGATATCAAGAAAATGGTAATATTCCAATGAATGTTTTCAACTCATCAACACTGAATGTAAAATGACACATATTTTTACATGAACTTGCATAGCGAACTGTCTCTTTAACAATGTGCTCATAGATGCCGGGAGTCATAAGTTTCTCAAACAGTTCCAGAGGTGATAAAGTATCTAGATTATCTTTCATTTTCTGCAAACAATCCCTGTGAAATGTTCGGAACGCCCTTTGACCTTTCTGTATTCAGGAGTTTTGTGTTTCCATACGGGTTCAGAGTCACAAAATTTGCGGGTTTTTTTCTGGATTATGTAGCGGCTTTAGCTTTATTTTCAGCATGTTCTTCTATCGGCACTCTATCCACATGAACTTCTAAGGTACCAGGCACATCTTGAACAGATATCTCACTCATTTCATCTTCAGCTATATCCACCTCGTCAGTCAGTTCATCTACATCCGGTGGTACAATAATCACATCAGCTCTTTCAGCTGTATCTTCCTCTTCATCCTCATCAAACAATAATTCAAGGGCTCTCTCAACTGTGAGTGCAGAACGTTGTCTCTTCGCCATCTGTGATGAAACAGAATAATATACATAAGTTTATAAAAGAGAATAATCATAATGAAATAAAACAAAAAATAACAATTTATTCTGTTTTTTTTTTTTTTTTCTTAAATTTTGGTCTGTATTAGCCATGTGAGGGGAAACAGATCCCTCGCACATTGACACTACTATTATACAGTAACTATATAACTACTATAACTAAATAGTTGCACTATTATAATGCACCAACCTTTGAAGCAGTATTCAGTCAGATGTGTTGCCTACGACTATCCGAGCACAAATGACGTATTAGTGGGTGTAGCAGACACCGTCATCCATAGCATGTTGTAACATGAATAATCAGAGGGAGTCGCAGGTTCTTTTATCGTTGTCCATTTGTGACCTGTACACATGCTTCTATTATATTGTCCCAGTGTCCTCATTTGAGGACAGGCATTTTATAACATTGCTGGCTTGCTGGGTACTAATAATAATTACCTGATATATAATGTATATGGTAAATCAGCGTCTTAGAAACATGTGACAACACCTATAATATCGGTGTCGATAGAGTAGTACTCTGTATTGAAGATGAAATGTTGGCTTATTTGTGGCTCAATTTATCCCTGAAATTGGACCCCAACTAAATGCTTTTGTATGCATCAGTGAAACATAGTTTTAACATGAGGTTGTTGCAAAAACATTATAGCTTGTATTTTATGTATCTTTGAGTTATTCTATTCGCTTATTTATGAATATGACAATAATATACCCGGTGTCCTCAAATGAGGATAATGGGACATAATGCTAGGGTAGGAAACGAACCAATAGTCGGAGGGATTGGGAAGTGTGGAGTTCCAATTAAAAATCGTAGTGGAGAATTGATGGTGGAGATGTGTCTTGAAAGAGAGTTCATGATAGGAAATACAGTGTTTAGAAAGAAAGTCAGTCATAAGTACACATGGGAGAGGGTGGTGGATGGAAGGGTGGCAGATAGCGCGTTAATGGATTATATAGTGGTGACCAGGAGTATGGTAGAAAGAGTTAAGGATGTACATGTGCTAAGGGGAGAGAGTGGAGGAATATCAGGTCATTTTCTGGTGAAGGTAAATTGAGAGTGGAGAATAGGTGGAGAAAAAGGAAAAGGGCAGAAAGTAGGGAGGTACTTAGAGTGAACTCCTTAAATGAGAAAGAAAAGGAGAATGAGTATAAGAAGAAGCTGAGAGAGGAGTGGGAGGGAGTGAATGATAGAGTAGAGCTAGGAGTGGAGGAGGAATGGAGATAGTTCAAGGAGGGAGTCAAGAGTTGTGCAAAGATGATGTGTGGAACAAGTAGGGCGGGAGGAAAAAGAAGGAAGGGTAGTGAATGGTGTGATGAGGAAGCAAGGAAGGGTGTAGAAGAGAAGAAACAGGCATTCATAATTTGGCTACAAATTAAGGCGAGGGAATCGTATGAGAGGTACAAAGTAAAGAGAAGGGAAGTTAAGCATAAGATAAAGGAAGCAAAGAGGAGAGCAGATGTAAAATTGGGTAAGAGTATGAAAGAAAATTTTGAAAGTAATAAAAAGATGTTTTGGAAAGAAATTAAAAGAGAAAGAAGAGGCGAATCAGGTAGAGAAGAAAAGGTAAAAGGTGCAGATGGAGAGATGATAATGGAAGAGAAGGCAGTGAGAGGAAGATGGGCAGAATATTCTAGGGAGTTGCTAAATGTGAAGGAGGATAGGGAGGGAAAGGTAGTTGCAGTGGGAAGCGCTAAGAAAATGAGGGTTATGAGTGAGGAAAGTGGAGGAGAATTAGGAAAAGATGAAGTGAAAGCAGCTGTTAAGCTGATAAGAGCAGGTAAGGCACCAGGGTTAGATGGATGCCATGCAGAATGTCTAAAGAAAGGTGGACTGGCTGGTGAGGTTATTTAATGTTTGTTTAAGAAAGGGTAGAGTGCTGGAGGACTGGAAGAGTGCCTGTATAGTTCTGCTTTACAAGGGAAAGGGGGACATGTATGAATGTAGTAGTTTCAGAGGGATCAGCTTGTTGAGTGTAGTTGGAAAGGCTTATGGGATGGTCTTGATTAAGATGATTAGGAGAGAAACAGAGGGAGTAATTGGTGAGTAACAGTGTGGTTTTATGACAGATAGGGGTTGTGTAGATCAGATTGTTGTGGTAAGACAGATATGTGAGAAAGCCATAGGAAAAAGTTAAGGATGTTTTGGGGCTTTTATGGATCTGAAAAAGGCTTACGACAGAGTAGACAGGAAGGCACTGTGGGAGGTGCTGCAGTTACGAGTTTTTACGAGAGTAGTAGAGCTTGTGTTAGGATTAGAAATGGAGAGAGTGAATGATTTGAGGTAATGGTGGGACTTCGTCAGGGATGTGTTATGTCGCCCTGGCTGTTGAACCTATACATAGATGGGGTGGTGCGAGAGGTGAATGCAAGGGTAGTGGGTCAGGAGTTGGAGATGGTTAAAGAAAATGGAGAAAAGTGGGAAATAAGCTGGTTGTTGTTTGCTGACGACACTGTTCTTGTCGCAGGATCAGAGGAGGGATTGAGGAAGTTAGTGACAGAGTTTGATAAGGTGTGAGAAAGAAAGAAGCTGAAGATAAATGTGGGCAAAAGTAAGGTGATGAGATGTACAAAAGGAGAGAGTGACAACAGGCTGGAAGTGAGCATTAAGGGTGAGAGACTGGAGGGAAAGGGAGAAGTGGGGGTGGAGGTAGAATGTAGATTGAGAAAAACAAGTAAATGCCTTGATGGATTAAAAAGTGTAATGAGAAATAGACATCTGGGAATGGATGCTAGGAGGAGGTTATATGATGGAGTGATTGTGCCAACAGCATTGTATGGGCTAGAAACATGGAACATAAGAGAGGAAGAGAGAAGGAATTTGAATGTGTTTGAGATGAAATGTCTGAGAATTATGGTAGGGGTTACTAGGCTAGAGGGAGTGAGAAATGAGGAGGTAAGGAGGAGAAGATGGATGTAAAGAGAGCTGGGAGATACGGTTGATGAAAGAGTATTAGGACGGTTTGGACACATGGAAAGAATGAGTGAAGAAAGATGAGTAAAAGAGGTGTGGATGGCAGAGGTGGAAGGAGTGAATGTGAGGGCTCGTGTTAGGATGAGATGGATGGGGTGAAAGGGGCATTACAAAAGAGAGGAATATCTATTGAGAAAGGACGGGAGAGGACAGAAGATAGGGCTAAATGGAGAATGGTTGTGTATGGATGATGCTGTGATGCATGAAGGGGACTAGGTGAGGGATGGGGGGTGAGGAAGTATGTATGAGAAAATTTTTGACGCAGCACGAAGGGATTTCTCCCCGTCTTTTCCATTTCGGCATGAGGGGACGGGGAGGGGGGTCGCCGAATTTATGAAGCGGCCTTGTTGTGGATGTGCTGTGTCTTGCAACACTGCTTCTGACCCAGGGCAGTGGTTAGGATGCAGGAATGACCCGTCATCCAGGAGGTGCTAAGATGAGAGGGAGGGAGTAGGGTGGAGGGGAGTGGA
>NC_134786.1:29310655-29320655 GCF_046742065.1 Oratosquilla oratoria | reverse complement strand
TATTGCTGGAATCACTCCAGGATTTGGATGTCGCTCCTGCATTGGGTCCATGTTTCGCATGCATAATGGAGTGTGGAAAGGACTATTGCCCGGAAGACCATGATTTTAGTGGACAGGGTCAGTGCATGGTTGTTGAGCACACGACCTCCGAGTCGACCAGAGGCTGAATGGGCTGCCCTTATCTTATTTTCCATATCCCTCTTGCATGTAGGAGTAGATATTAAGAGAGCGTCTCCAGCGATCATTCGAAAAATTCTGATACATGAGTGAATTTTAGGTAAACATTTCAAAAGAATATCTATGATGGTAGCAATACCCATACAAAGTTATACAACTGTATTTCATTTCTATTTTTATACAGCATAAAATAGATAAAATATTGGCAGCCTCTGGCAACCCCATTGCATAAGAACATTCTGTATATTGAAATAGCGTCAACATTTCTATAGCTATTTCATTTTTTGCTATAGAATTGTGCTTATGGAGATATTTACATCTCATCCCACCAGCATACCCCACAAAGACAGTAGACAGGGCACCAGAACTCTTGAAAAGGTCAAAGTAAGGTGACGTCGCACCTGGCGTACTCACCGTACGCAACAATTTTGATTCCTCTCTCTGTATTGTTGTTGTGATCATGGAAAAATTAACAAGAAACAAGAGTGAAGCGGCAGAATATAGAGAGGGCCCGTGAGTACCTGAAATAGAAACAAGAAGAAGGAAAAAGAAAGAAAGGGGAGAAAAGCAGCCCAGCTGCGCCCAGCACTCCGCAAGCATTTACTAGCCACGCCCACCTTACGCATCCTCCATCCACGCCACACCACTTGCCCTCACTTCATACCTCATCAGCAAAGAAGAGGAAATTGGAGATTTGCTATACATCGCAACCATAAAAAAAATGGTTGCGAAAAATAGTCGCGAGAATTTAAACCCCCCGTCCTGTAAAGTATATGTTTTTATTCTTTCTGCCGTAATATCTTCGGTTGTTCTTTAAGGATTTTTGTAGTTTTTATTTCATTTGAAAGAAAATGTCATTTTTTTTTTATGAAACCTGAATGTTGCACCCTTTCTTAATTATTCAGAGAAACAAATTAATAAAAAACCAGAGGTATCAGTTGGAAAAAATGTATGCAATAAGATTTGTTCCCCAGACTCTAAGCTTTCATTTCACACCAAGCTGAATGATATGAAAGGATTTTCCATTAAGTAATCAGAGCTTTACATATCTCACTATATCTTCATTAAATATTAGCTATTCTTTATATATACATGGGAGGAACACAATACCTTGAGTAATTACACACTAATTTATGGAGTATTTATACCTATATTCATTAAATGCATATTTGAAGAAAAAAAATCACCTACTCTATAAAGCGATGAGGCACTCTCTTAGGATACTCCCCAGGTAGGAAAATTGTTAAACTTCTTCTAGTGGGTGTTCATTGATAGTGACGTCGGCGTTTCCGAGTATCTGACCAGGTGGGTGTTGGATGAGTGCCTTGGCCTTTTCAGTGTTTACCTGCATCCCAAAACGTTCATGTGCAGTATTGTAGATGTTGGCTGTTCTTTGGAGGTCCTATGCAGTCTGACTCGGGGTGGCATTGTCGTCAGCATACTGCAGTTCTCGTACTGAGGTCAAGATGGATCTTGTTTTGGCACGCAGTCGGGTGAGATTGAAAGCCCTTACATCCATGAGGAACCGTGGGTCAATTGTGGGTGCGTCTGATGGAATCTCATTTAGCATAGCTGCAGTGTATAGGGAGAAACTCGTTGGAGCCAGCGCACATCCCTGTTTGAGGCCGCCATTGATAGGGAATTGGCAAGAAAGAGAGAGTTTTAGTGGTAAACTCTACCGACCATTCCGTCATGGAGAGCGCGTATTAGAGAAAAAAGTCTGGTGGGCATCCGAATCTGGGAAGAAATGCCCTCATAGCAGGACGAGGAACTTTTGCCGAAGGCCTTTTTTCAGGTCACAGAAGATAAACATTAATCCGTAAAATCCGATGACCTCTCAAATCAATTCGTCTCTGATGACGAATTTATGACAGAAAAATCGAGTTTTACCAAATTGAATAAAATTATGCTTAACTTCTTTGGAATACTCAGGCGCATCGGCCAAGACACATGAAAATCATATACCCACTCTAGGATGGCCACGAGAAAGGTCGGAAATTGTAGATATGGTGGGAGAATCAGTAGCGGCAACTTTTACAACCAGACTCGGGCCGGCGTGCTACGGCGTGCTCAGCGATCCTGCACGATGGTTGGTATCAGCGCAGTTTGGTTTCAAACACCTTTTGCACCAGATAGATAGAGCAAGTTCTTAGGGACACCATAAACGTGCAGAAAAAAATATTTGGTGGATTTGGCAACGAGAATGAGTGGTTGAAGGTGTATAAGTCTTTCTGTGCATGGCTGATTTTGTACACACTATTGCGTAATGTGTTGTTTTTGCGCAACCACGCCCACACATACAAAAGCTTCCTCTTAGTTCCTTGAGGCATGTTTACACTAATATCACACTGATTGAGGTAGATAGTCCCGATAAATAAGATGCAAAATGCACTCCAGAGTCACCACGTGTATCAACGCTCTACCGCGTGCATGAAATTACTAACTGGCATCGTAGCATTCTCTGGGCAGTGTTGATAAGTCAGACAAACTTCCCCAAAAGTATGAAAGCACTACCAAATCTAGCACGATTTCTGTAAGGGGTTGAATATCGTGTCGCCCGGGCGGCATATCGGTTCTCCCCAGTACTGCCTCCCGGGCGGCATATCGGAGTTAACGGGTTAATGGCTATTGGTGTTCAAGGTTCTTTTCTTGAAGTTGTCGGGCACAGAAAATCATATTTATAGTCCTGTGGGAAGGTCGAAATCCGCACTGGGCATCTTCCGCTAGGATAAGGAGTTGGTCGAGTAGAATGCGGGCAAAGATCTTGCTTGATTACCGATCCTACGAGGGGACAAAATACCCTGGACTTAATTCTAACAAATAATGAACACCAAATTAGCAGCGTAATAGTGGGAGATAGTCTAGGCTTTAGCGATCATCAAGAAAATATAATTTAATGTTATTTGGGAAAAAATAAAAAGTACGAATAACGTTCAAGTACCAGACTTCACTGGTTTGGAAAGTGAAATTATTAGATTACATATATGCTAAATTAAGGTTCGTTTGCCATAAAGTAGATGTTAAACTTAAAAAGAAGTTGAAACATTTGATTAATAATAGCGGGTGGAATAAGGATGCCAACCCTAATTTTGTTCTTAATTTATCGGACAAACCTTTGAGTGACGACGCGAAATGTGCTCTAGGATATGGTTTGAAATTCGTTGCCAATAATCAGCAGGTGAACTATGTAGATATTGCTAAGAGTTTTTGCAATTTGGAAAAATATAGTGATGTTTCAAATCAAGATATTAATATTTGTAAGGGTTTTGTGTACCATGCTTTATCCACGCCATGCCCTCCAAGTGTTCCCAAACGTTTCTTCACTACTTTTAATAATTTAAAGAAGGATAAAGATTTGCACATCCCAAAGGTGGATAAAAGTAATTGCTTAGTCATCATGAACAAAAAGGAGTACTTAGAAAAAATGGAAATATTACTAAATGATGAAGAGACCTATGTTAAATTGAGCAAGAACCCTCTAGAAAATGTTAATAGTGAATTTAATAAGAAGCTTAAAACAATTTTAAAAGGTAACGACGAACTGATAAAAAAAATGTGTTACTGTATCTCCGTCACTTCCATACATGTATGGTCTAATTAAAACTCATAAAGTTGATAATCCCGTTAGGCCCATTACTTGTTCTATTGGGTCTTGCACATACAAGTTGTCAAAATGGTTAGTGTCTCTTCTTAGTCCTCTTGTTGGGACAATTTCCCACTCTCATATCAAAGATAATGTTGACTTAACCGAAAAGCTGCTTGGACATAATATCACATTTGATTTTAAGTTGGTTAGTTTCGATATTAAAAGTTTATTCACCCGAGTCCCGGTTTTAGATTTGTTAGGATTTCTAGAAAAAGAATTAAAGAAACATGACTTTACACTCCCTGCTCATACTATTATTAGTTTAATCAAATTATGTGTAATAGACTCTAAGTTTGAATTTAATGGAAACTTTTATACTCAAACATTTGGTATGGCCATGGGGAACTGTCTGTCTCCAATTCTTAGCAATTTGTATATGGAGTTTTTTGAAAGAGAGTTATTACCTAACATTCTTCCAATTAATGCAGTTTGGTACAGGTATGTTGACGACATATTATGCATTTGGCCTAATGATCAACATTTGGATACTTTTTTGTCAGATTTAAATAATTTGGTGCATTCCATTAAATTCACAGTAGAGGTTGAAGAAAATAATATGTTACCATTTTTAGATGTAAATATTTACCAATGTGGAAGATACTTTAAATTTGACGTTTACAGGAAGCCGACCAATGTCCTCTCGTACATTCATTTTTACTCGTATCACAGTCAAAAATCCAAGTTGTCAGTTTTTTCTTCAATGTTCCTGAGAGCTTATAGAATTTGTTCCCCTGAGTTCTTGGATCAAGAAATACAATTCATCTATGACATTGGAGAAAATCTAAAATATCCAAAACATCTTATTGATAAAACAAACATCAAATCTAGGAAATATTTTCTTAATACGTTGCAGGTCAAACCATTTAATTATAAAAATATGTTAACAATTCCGTACCACGAAAATTAAACCCATCTTCCTAGCATTTTTGAAAAATTTGGTATCCAGATAGTATTCAAAAATAATAATAACATTAAGAGTCTGTTAATTAAAAATTCTCCAAAAAGTAAAGAAGGATGTATTTATAATATACCATGCAAAAACTGTGATTTTATTTATATAGGCCAAACAGGCAAAGGCTTAGAAAAAAGAATAGGCCAACATAAATATAGTATTAGAACGGGGCAAGTGTCCAGTGGATTATTTGTCCACCAAAGGGATTATGGTCATAATATTGACCGGGGAATTTCTAAAATAATTACTTCTTGTAATAATATTATAGAAAGAAATATTATTGAATCTTGTTTTACAAAAAGAAATTTTGGAAATAACATGAACTTAAGTTTGGGTTTATTTGAATTGGACAATTTTATTATTGACAAAATTGTGTGTGATAAAATGTAACATGGGACCTCTCCGAGTATCCTTGTCTTCTTATGTATTTATTGTTTCTTTCTGTATTGCTCTTTTGTACCTTTGAAAATGTCTAAATAGACGAAAACGTTCGATATCTGTTTTTTCAATTTCCCGGTGGTTTCTGCAAAAATATTTTATCACGTGTGTTTTGTGATTTCTTTGCATATATATATATATATGTATATATATATGTATGTATATATATATATATAAGACATAAGACATAAGAAATAAAGGAGACTGCAAAAGACCATAAGGCCTACACTAGGCAGCTCCGTATCCATCACCACCTGTCATCCCCATCCATAAAGTTGTCTAATCGTTTTTTAAAACAACTGATAGTTTCAGCGCTTACTACATGGTTACTAAGTTCATTCCATTCATCGACCACCCTATTAGTAAACCAATTCTTGCCTATTTCCTTCTTAAATCTAAATTTGTCCAGTTTATACCCATTACTGCGAGTCCTGCCCTGTTGTTTTATTATGATGACCTTGTTTGCATCACCCTTGTTATAGCCTTTGATCCACTTGAACACTTCTATTAGATCACCCCGCACTCTGCGTCTTTCCAGAGAGTGTAAGTTTAGGTGCCTAAGCCTCTCTTCGTAAGGCAAATTTCCGAGTCCTTGTATCATTTTGGTCATTCTTCTCTGTACTGATTCTAGTGAATTTACGTCCATTCTGTAGGACGGAGACCAAAACTGTACCGCATAGTCAAGGATGGGTCTAACTATCGCTAGATAGAGTTTAATAATTACCTCTGCACTTCTATTCGTTACCGTCCTAGCAATGAAGCCTAATGTTCTGTTAGCTTTCTTTCTGGCGCTAATACACTGCTTCCTGGTTTTAAGGTCCGGACTCGCCAGAACTCCTAAGTCCCTCTCGCACTCAGATTTTTCTAAAAACGTGTTATCTAAGTTGTATCTATTTTCGGGGTTGTGTAGTCCTACGTTTAACACGCTACACTTAGAGATATTGAAGTTCATTTGCCATTTCACCGACCATGTTAACAGCTTATTAAGGTCATCCTGCAGAATCTGGGCGTCGTCTCCTGACATAATTAGGCGTCCTATTTTAGTGTCGTCCGCAAACTTACTAACATCACTATTTAACCCTTCGTCTAAGTCGTTTATATACATAATGAACAACAAGGGACCCAAAACCGAGCCCTGGGGGACCCCGCTAGTAACATTGCCCCACCTAGATTTTATTCCATTTATGGTGACCCGCTGTTTTCTGTTACTAATCCAAGCTCTAATCCATTCTAACACTTTTCCTCCTATGCCATGGGCTTTGATTTTATTTAGTAGTCTCTGGTGTGGCACTTTGTCGAACGCTTTGCTAAAGTCAAGGTAAATAACATCGTAATTTTCATTGTTGTCTGACGCCTTATATACCTTAGTGTAAAAGGATAGAAGATTAGTCACACATGACTTACCCTTGGAGAAACCATGCTGTGAAACACGAATTAAATTATGCCCTTCAATGTGTTCTCTGAGTCTATTTACTATTATTGATTCAAGCATTTTTCCTATAACCGATGTCAAACTGATTGGCCTGTAGTTGCATATAGACGATCTATCTCCCTTCTTAAAAACAGGAACAACGTTTGCCTGCCTCCAAGCAGTTGGAACAGAACCAGTGTCTACCGACTTATTGAATATTTCAGTTAACTGGTCGCAGATTTCAAATTTACACTCTTTAAGCATTCTTGGAAAAATTTCGTCTGGACCCGGAGATTTTGTAGCTTTAAGTCTGTCAATCTGCTTGACTACTTTTTCTTTATTAATGCTGATATTAGTTAGACTACTTTCTTCATCCCCTCTGAAAATCGGATCGCAGTCAGGTACTTTATCTAACCTCTCATTAGTAAACACCGATAGAAAATAACTGTTAAACTCCTCACTCATTTTTTCTTCCGATTCAATCATGACATTTTCATCGTTTTTAATTGGTCCTATTCTTTCTTTATTTTTTGTTCTATAGAGATGAAAGAAACCCTTTGGGTTGGATTTTGCTTGACTGGCAACCTTGATTTCATAATTACGTTTCGCTGAACGTGTATTCCTTTTAACCAGCTTTGCCATTTCGTTATATCTTGATCTAAGGTGTGATTCCCCGTTTTTCATTTCTACGTAAAGTCCTCTTTTCATTCCGATCTCATGTTTCAATCTGTCCGTCATCCATTTGGGAGTATTACTATTTTTCCGTATTGACTTTAGGGGGATAAATGTATTTTGTGCATTAATAATTAGATCAGTTAGTGGTCGAAATATACGGTTCACTCTGTATCTCAGCTTATCTTTCTCCGAGAGCGGGTTTAAGTTTTATTTTATTTGTGTGTTACGACACCTACGTTACTTGATATATATATACATACATATATATATATATATATATATATATATATATATGTATATATCAATATATATATATTATATATATACAGTATATATATATATATATATATATATATATATATATATATACATATATATATATACATATACATAAATATATACATACATATACCAAGACTTTTTCCCCCTTACCAGGGAGGTAGCCAAAAAGGACAAGGGATAAAATCATTCCCACCCATTCCATCCCCGAAAACACTCCACACGCCTCCACCCTCCCCCCCATCTTAGCACCTCCTAGATGACGGGTCATCCCTGCACCCTACCCAATGCCCTGGGTCAGAAGCAGTGTCGCAGGACACAGCACATCCACAGCAAGGCCGCTTCATTAAATCGGCGACCCCCCTCTCCGTCCCCCCCATATAAAGGAGGGGACGGGGAGAAATCCCTTTGGGCTGCGTCAAAATCTTTGCTCACACACACTACCTCACCCCCCATCCACCCGCCCATTCCACCTCATGCAATCACAACATCATCCATATACAACCATTCTCCATTCACCCCTGTCTTCTGTCCTCTTCCGTCCTTCCTCAACAGACATTCCCCTCTTCCCCAAAGCCCCCTTCACCCCATCCATCCACCTCATTCTAGGACGTCCCCTCATGTTCACTCCCTCCACATCTGCCTTCCATACCTCATTTACTAGTCTTTCTTCACTCATTCTTTCCATGTGTCCAAACCATCCTAATACTTTTTCATCAACTCTATCTCCCAGCTCCCTTTCCACCCATGTTCTCCTCCTCACCTCCTCATTTCTCACTCTATCAAGCCTAGTAACCCCCATCATACTTCTCAGACACTTCATCTCAAACACATTCAAGTTCCTTCTCTCTTCCTCTCTTATGTTCCATGTTTCTGCTCCATACAGTGCTGTTGGCACAATCACTCCTTCATACAGTCTCCTCTTAGCATCCATTCCCAAATTTCTATTCCTCATTACACTTTTTAAACCACCAAGGCATTTACTTGCTTCTCTCAATCTACATTCTACCTCCACCTTCACTCCACCTTTTCCTGCCACATTTGCACCCAAATATCTAAAACTATCCACTTCCTCCAGTTGCTCTCCCTTAATGCTCACTTCCAGATTACTGCCACTTTCACCCCTTGTACATCTCATCACCTTAATTTTACCCACATTTATCTTCAGCTTTCTTCTATCACACACTCTCCCAAACTCTGTCACCAACTTCCTCAATCCCTCCTCCGATCCTGCTACAAGCGCAGTGTCGTCCGCAAACAGCAGCTGGCTCACCTCCCACTTTTCTCCATTTTCCTTAACCATCTCCAATCCCTGACCCACTACCCTTGCATTCACCTCTCGCACCACCCCATCCATGTATAAGTTGAACAGCCAGGGTGACATAACGCATCCCTGACGAAGTCCCACCTTTACCTCAAACCACTCACTCTCTCCATTTCTAATCCTGACACAAGATCTACTACTCTCATAAAAACTCTTGACAGCTCCGAGAAGTTTTCCTCCTATCCCGTATATCCGCATAACCTCCCACAATGCCTTTCTGTCTACCCTGTCGTAAGCCTTTTCCAGATCCATAAAGGCCCGGAAAACATCCTTCCCCTTTCCTATAGCTTTCTCATATATCTGTCTTACCACAAAAATCTGATCTACACAACCTGTCCTAAACCCACACTGTTCCTCACCAATTACTCCCTCTGTTCCTCTCCTAATCCTCTCAATCAAGATCCTCCCATAAGCCTTCCCAACTACACTTAAGAAACTAATCCCTCTGAAACTACTAAATTCACACTTGTCCCCTTTTCCCTTGTATAGTGGAACTATACAAGCACTCCTCCAGTCCTCTGGCACTCTACCTTCTCTCCAGAAAACATTAAATAACCTCACCAACCAGTCCACCATCACTATACCTCCTTTTTTAAGACATTATGCATGGCACCCATCCATACCAGGTGCCTTACCTGCTTTCATCATCTTAACTGCTGCCTTCACTTCATCCTTCCTTATTTCTCCTCCATTTTCCCCACTCATCACTCTCATTTTCTTAGCATTTCCCACTGCAGCTATCTTTCCCTCCATATCCTCCTTCACATTAAGCAACTCCCTAAAATATTCTGCCCATCTTCCCCTTACTGCCTTCTCCTCCATTATCATCTCTCCATCTGCACCTGTTACCCTTTCTTCTCTACTTGATTCGCCTCCTCTTCCTCTCTTAATTTCTTTCCAAAACATCTTTTTATTATTTTCAAAAAAATTCTGTCACACTCTTACCCCATTTTACATCTGCTCTCCTCTTTGCCTCCTTTACCTTTTTCTTTACTCCTCTTTTCTTTTCCCTGTACGTCTCATATGATTCCCTCGTCCTATTCTGTAACCAATCTGTGTAAGCTCGCTTCTTCTCTTCTACAACCTTCTTCATTTTCT